>NW_006913045.1:4184596-4633380 GCF_000585515.1 Cladophialophora yegresii CBS 114405
ACACACACACACACACACACACACACACACACACACACACACACACACACACACACACACACAGTAGACGTGAAAGAAACCAACGGTCCTCTGCTATACGTATCACTTTTCACGCCGTCGTCGGCGGATGGCGTAGAGTGAGGTTCGTTCGCCGTCATAAACACGCACAGAAAGGGGAGGCTCGTCACAGACAGTATGATGAACCGATCATTTTATGCCCAGGCTGCTGATTCAATGTAGCAGGAGTGCAAGCAAGCAAGCAAGCAAGCAAGCAGCAGTACTGTCTATGCTTCTCTGGGAATTCTGGCCATGCCATCCTTACCAGGCCATGGCCCTTAGCGTTTGTGTGACTGTTCCATGTTGCACGTGCACGCGCACGCGCCCATGCACTGCGCCCATGTTGCCAGATTCAGATCCAGCCACGATACTGATTGATGGCAATACACTTTTCTCGCGAGCTGGCCTAAAGCTCCAAGCACATCGTGCTCCCGTGCGAAACCTGCAGCTCCACGTCCATTGTTGCCAGAAGACAGGTCCGTCACTCGTCATCCTCGTCGTCGTCCACATATCTCGGCCCTCCCGCCGCCGGAGTTGGCGCGTCGAAAGCCCCCGTGGCATATGGTGTCGGTGCGTTCGCGGCAGGTGTCGGCGCATCGTATACCGCAAGACGATTGTTCTTCAGCGGAACACTGTTGGCCGCCTTGGCAAAGCTGGGTGGTGCGGGCGTGGGCGCATCTTGCGGACCAGCACCGGGAGTAGGTGCGGATAGATAGGGTGTGTATGCTTCGTCGTCGTAGCGGTTACCTGAGGCGGCGGGCGTGGGTGCGGACATGCCTGGGGTGGGCGCGTCGTAGGGTCGGGCTGCAGGCGTGGGTGCTGATGCCGTCGAGTTGCTTCCTGGTCCGCCCCAAGCGGGTGTCCGTGATGAGGAGGGATTGTATGCTGGTGTGCGTGAACCGCCAAAGCCGTCAAAGCCAGAGTTGCCAGAAGACCCGTAGTCGCCGGCGCCGTAGGGAGTCTTTGCGCTCCATGCTGGTGTGCGAGAACCGCTGTTGGTGGAGTAATTGCCTGCGCCGCCGTAGGATGTCATTCCACCGCCACCGTAAGACGTCTGTGAGCCAGAAGGACCTTTCCATGACGGCGTTCGGCCGGAGTCGAGACCACCCCCGGTGCTAGGACCGCCCCAAGCAGGTGTCCGTGATGATGCACCCCAAGCTGGAGTCCGCATCCCGTCCATTGCATGCATGGGCGTCCTTCCACCAAAGACCCCTCCGTCCGGCACGCGAGACGAACCTAGGCCTGGGCCGGCCCTCATCGACATGGGACCACCACGCTGCTTGATCCAATCCTCGTATCTTGTACGGTTCTGCGTGTTGGGACTGGGTAGACGTCAGTAATTGTCTTGGGACGAAATCGGACGCTCTACTTACTCAATAATAGAGAGGTCAAACTTGCTAAGGTTAATGGTCTTGTTCTTCGTCTGCAGTTCCAGTCTCGCCTCTCCGGCTGTGGTATCCTTGACGATGGCACGGTGACCTTTGTATGTTCCCTTGCTTATGTGAACAAGCTTTCCTTGGAGCGGATCGCGCCCGGGTCGTTGCGGCGGGGCCATAGCTGCCTCTGGGCGCCTGCCTAGAAGAGCAGGATTCATCTTGGACAAGTCTGTCGTGGGGGCGGTGATACGCCCACCCTTTGCGGCAGTTGTGACTACATTTGTGCACCGGTTGACCCAGATTCCAGAGTTCTCAATCCCTAGCTTGTTATGCGCAAAGACGTAGCCTCTGTGGAGATGGAGGATGGTGCCGGATTTGTTCTCTCCAGTCGATTCACGCACGACGTCACCGACACGGATCTCAGAGCCGTTCTTGTCTGTCGCGACAGCATTCTTGCGTGTCTCGGCCTTCTGGATTTGAGAGGGCAGACGGGTCATGATGGAACCATTCTGATCCAGGATACGTACAGATTCGCGGTCGGCACGGATCACGATACCGACAGTGGTTGGATCAATCTGCACGAGATCTTGCACGTCGAACTGGCTGTTCCCTGCTGCATCGCCACCAGCGTCCGTAGCTTCTCGGAGATCTTTGCTGAAAACCGTGATTTCCTCGTTGGTGTTATTTGTAAGCACTGTGACTTTGTCGTCTTTGATGCGAAGGACCATGCCGACCTCATCCCGGTATTTGCTCCCACCGATAATTTTCACGTTGTCACCCTCCCGGAAGCGCTTCCGCAAACCCTTGACAGGCACTTCAACAAGCTGGCCAGCGAGCTCACCCTCCGTGACCTGGATCGAAACGATGTTGCCGTTGACGGCTTCAGTCCGGCCAATGATGCCTCGCTGTTCACCTTCGTACACCTCAACCTCGTCACCAGGCATGTAGTTGCCCTCGGCCGTAGCGCTTCTAAGGCTGTGAGCTAACTTTTCGAGATCGAGAGTCTCGGTGCCATCGTCGCCGGTCTCGGTCAGCTTCGTGATCTCTTCCAGCTTTGGGTTGACGTTCTCTGTGGTGAGATGTTGGAGCTTGAAATTTTTTATCAAGAAGCCGTTTTCGTAGGTTTCCTTGTTGTAGGTATAAGACTTCCTCGTCAGGGTGTTGTTCGACTGCAGGAGCCGATCATGCCTCTTTCTGGCCTCTGCTTCGTTGAATAGTCTCTGCGGAGGCCGCTCTTTCGGGGTGCCAGTTGGTGCAAACGCATTTGGTCGCTTCCGCTTCGCGTCGGCAGATGGGGCCCTGGCCGGGTCGTCGTTCAGCCCATAGTCAAGTCGCGGGACTAGTCGAAGAGTCACTTCGAGACCATTAGTCTCAACCGTGTCGACGACAGCCAAGTCTCCGGCATAGAGACCACGCTTGATGCGAACGTAGTCACCAGGTACCAGCTCTTTGTCCTTCCGGGTCCTCAACAAATCGGGCATCTCCTTGATCGGCACGAGGTTCATCTTGGTCCGCGGGTAGACGTCCGCGACATTGGTCAGAGCATCATCGACATCGCTCTTCTTGACAGCCTCGACAAAGATATAGCCGGCCATAGGACCCTCGCCATCACCTCTCTGGAAGACTGAACAGATCTTTACCGCGTTCCGACCCTTGCCTTCAAGCATTTTCTTTAGAAGCCTGCTGACGATCTCTTTCTCTTTACCTTGCTTGCATCGAACACCCCAGATGCTCGGGTCCGAAACATCAGGCATGAGCAGGTTCTGTGGCACGAAAGACCCTTGACTGAGTGCGGTAGTCGTCCGTCGTCCGTAGCGCTCCTTGTAAGCAGCGGCCTGTTTCTCGAGATCTATTGACGTTTCAATCTGCCGTTGGCGGTCGAGTTCTCTGTGTCTCGCGTCGTCTTGGTCGGCCTCGGGCGGTAGATCATCATCGGGATGATTAGGCTCGATGAAATCGGGCCCGAGGTCGTCCTCATCAGCTTCCAACTCGTCATCGTCCTCGTCAACCTCAGCCTCTTCCTCGAAGAACTGGTTCAGGCCCCGTCTCCGGCGCTTGCGAGGTCGACTGGCAACTGCGTCTTCATCCTCTTCGTCTTCTTCGTCATCTTCTTCATCGTCGCCATTGAGGTCTTCCCCTTCACCTTCGTCATCTTCGCCGTTGTCATCTTGATCGCCGTCTTCATCCGCGTCGTCGTTGTCGAGCGCAGGCTGAGTGTCTCGCCTTGCAGGAGATGCCGACTTATTGGTCGTAGGGCGGCGGGCGCCAGCATCCTCGCCGTCATCTTGCTCGTCGCCCCGCCTGGCTGCAGTGTTGGGTTTCGTGTCTCGGTCGCCGTCGTCCTCAGCATCGGAACCGCCCTCGAGCCCCGGGTTGAAGTCGTTGTCGGACTCTTCGTCGTCCGCGCCGAAATCTTGGTTCAGCCATGATCCCCCGGACGCCATTTGGGGCCTGAAGTTGACAGAAGGAAACTGGCGGAACGGAGATGCCGCGACGACCAAAGGCTCAGCAACAGAGGGGATGATTCATTCGGAGAGAAATGAGACAGGGGACGCTATGAGGAAGCTGTGCGGAGCAGGTGAACAGGAGATGAGGTTGTCGTGACAGACAGACTGCCTGCGGACAAAAGATTCCCTTGTCAATAACCGCAATTGCGTTACACGACACTACACTTGTCCGAAGATCCAATGATATCACGTGCGCTGCAGTGGAGCAAAACTGTCTGTCTAGCATGGTGCCCGTCGCGCCCATCATCGGCCTCAACCAGACATATGGAGTACGTGACTCCCGAACCTGTAAGGAGAAGATCTCATACTCAACCAGGGTGTGTCGGATGCTTAGAATAGAGACCAGTCTAGGTAAGCCAAAGTTACGTCGTCTACAAGAAGGGTGTGACGATGTGATTCATGCTGAAGTACCAGTGAGAGGAAATCACATTCTGCTCAGCTCCTGTACATACCGGCTACAAACTCTGTGGTCCAGATCCCATGCCACATGGAATTCTTTCCCCTGCCAAACCCCATGTGGCCGTTGAGCTCGCTCAGCGTCGTGTGTCGTCTACAGTTCAACACATCTACGAGCATCGAGCATACGAGTACGAGTACAGTCCGGCAACTGTCATCTCACCAACCATAGCCATATCGTTGCACCGTCCTCGAATCAATGTGCGGTGTCCTCATCCGATCCGTTCGCCCCCATTTCTCATAAGCTCTCTTCAACATCATCTGGTGCTCCTTCTCCTCAAGCAGCTTGGTCGCAAGCGTGAAATCCTCGGCCTCAACGGTTTTTCGCCCGGCCGTTTGGGCAGCTATGTTGGCAGCTATTCGCAGGGAGGTAGCTATTAGCAGTTGCCCCTTTCTCCATGTGTTTCCCGGCAGACAGGGTAAACGATCTCACTCTCCAAACCCTGTCACGCCAGAGATACGTACCTCTCATGATGCAAGCAACGTGAAACTGTGCAAACACCAACAGCACATCGAGCGTGGGATTACCAATCACGTAATCACGCCCAAATTCAGCCAGCATGATCGCGTGCACCATTCTTCTGAGGCGCTGGCGATTGAAAGAAGGTCCATAACCGATGAACTCTGGGGGAAGGCTGTCGCCCGTGATCAATGCAATCTCATCTGAAGCAAAGCACAGCGTTAGGAAATCGAGGCAAGGAGATTCTCCCACACGGTAAGGGTCAGCTAGGGAGGAGGAAAAAGAGCAATCAAACTTGCACATTACACCTTACCTTTGATTCTTTTGATCAGTTGGTCGTCGACCGCGTCGGATGACATGGCTGGGATGACGATGGGATGCGGGCTTGGTTTTGTGGAGATGGCTTTTTGTGAGTGAAGCAATGAGAGAATCAAAGGATGTTGGTGTTGTTTGTGCGATTCAGGAGCTGAAATGGAGGTTATCGAAAGGTAGGCAGGGGGACTGAGGGAAGGGAAGGCGAGATCATCTCATGAGTAAAGTGAGAGAAAGAGCATATTATATAAGTTCAAGAGCGGCCTCACATGAACGGAGTGAATGTCACTCTCCTGAGCCACGCATCCGGACCTGAGGATATCAGGCAGTCGACCTGCATCAGCCGTGACAGAGAGAAGCGCGATAGAGACAGAGAGAAGCGCGATAGAGACAGAAACGAGCGCGACAGAAACGAGCGCGACAGAAACGAGCGCGACAGAAACGAGCGTAAGACTGTCAGCATTGCAGTAAACCGAAGGGACCGCAGGTGTGTATGCTGCTGGTTCGCTGCTGTTTCAATTTCTAGCGGGTGGTAAGAGTCTGGAAATCTCCTTCGCGGTCACTTGACGGTCGTATTTGATGGCTGAGTTGTTGCCTCCTGTACAGTAGTGTGCCGTCTCTGAGCTGAGTACACGAGGACAGGCCTTTCGGCATATTGAATCTTACCTGCGGCCTGATATCCTTTACAGCTTCAAACCCACATTGACATGAACCGCCTTCGTCTGTGAATACGCCGCCAATCCAGCCTCGCCCAGCTCTCTTCCAATACCACTCTGCTTGACACCACCAAAGGGTACTCTGAAGTCCGAATCATTGCTTGAATTAATCCAAACCATGCCAGCCTCGATCCTGGCTGCCACTCGGTGCGCCCGCTCGATATTTTGAGTGAAAATCGCTGAGCCGAGACCGTATGTTGAGTCGTTCGCCATGCGAATCGCGTCGTCCTCTGTCTTGAACGAGGCGATGACAACAAAGGGACCGAAGATTTCTTCCCGGTAGATCTTCATGTCATCCTTTACACCTGTGAAGACTGTGGGCTCGATGAAGAAACCCTTGCCATCTCCGACATTCTTGTGCGGGACGCCACCCGTTGCGAGTGTTGCGCCCTCGGATTTGCCGCTCTCAATATAGCCCAGGACTCTCTCGTACTGTGCTTTCGTGACTTGAGGGCCTTGGAATGTGTCATCAGCAAACGGGTCGCCAACTTTCGAAGTCGACTTCACGATCTCCTTGAATTGCTCGACGAACTTGTCGTAGATTGAGTCTTGGACCAAGACGCGAGATGTTGCTGTACAGATCTGACCCTGGTTCGACATGATGCCAATGTGTGCCCACTTTGCGGCTTGTTCGAGATCAGCATCGTCGAAGACCACAAGAGGTGATTTTCCGCCCGTCTCGAGTGTGATGTTCTTCATGTTGACACTGGCTGTTTTCATGATTTGCTTGCCTGTAAGTGTGCTACCCGTGAAGGCGATCTTGTCCACGTCCAGATGAGAGGCTAGGGCGTAACCGGCTTCTTTGCCGTAACCATTTACAATGTTGATGACGCCAGGAGGGAAGATCCCAGGAATGAGACTGGCAAGGTACAGGATCGAGAGGGGAGTCTGCTCGGCAGGCTTCATTACCACCGTGTTGCCACATGCGAGAGCAGGACCGAGTTTCCATGCCGCCATTGCCAGAGGGTAGTTCCACGGGATGATCTGACCACATACACCGATAGGTTGCTTCAGAGTATATGCGAACTTCTGTGGCGTCGTCGGTATGGTCTCTCCATAGATCTTGTCTGTCCAACCAGCATAGTACCTTATGCAGCCAACGACTTCGGCCAAGTCCTCATTCAGCGCGACGCTGTACGGCTTTCCATTATCCCAGGTCTCCAGTGTGGCAAGCGTTTCCTTATTCTCTTCCAGAACGTCGGCGAACTTATACATCAGGGCGCCTCGATCGGTGGCAGGGAGGTCGCGCCATGACGGATCGTTGAATGCTGCCCGCGCCGCTTTCACAGCTTTGTCGACATCATCTGCCGACGCTGCCTCAACGGAGGTGATCTCAGACTCATCTCTAACTCAAGCATGTCAATTACCATCTCTCTACAGAGTCTCCCAGTGGGAAGAGCCTCGACTCCGGCCACTCACGTAGGGTTAATGCTGGTGATCTTATCGCCTGAACTCGATTTGACAAATTCATTGTTGATGAAGAGGCCAGTCGGCAGGGTGATCTTGCGTCCGTTAGGAGCAGTAAGTTCAACTTTGAGGTCCGCCATGCTGAAGGCCTTCAATCGCGTCGACGAGAATTGTCGCAATACGGTGGGGGAAGCAGAAAATTTATAACACTTGGTTGAGCTTTGACTTGAGCTCGAAAGGCAGGATATAAACCTCGCAAGACTGGTCAACATGTAACAGGCGAGTAAAAGGAGAACACCAAGAATTTTGTTGATGGAATCAATGCCGATCCAGTGTACAGTCAGCTATTTTTCCCTCGAAGCTTCAGGATTCTATTGCCTGTTTGGAGCTCCGAGCTCGCGGCGATCTGCGTTCCACTGTGCAGTCAAGCAATGCAACACCAGCAAGTCGCTGAGCTCCGAAAAGAAGCGCAAAAGCCAAAAGCAAACGGAAGAGAGCGGAAAGTCAAGCATCAGGGACCAAATGAGGGGCAGTTGCGCTTGCGATAAGCTGCTCCGGCTGCAGCTTCCCACTTAAGGACTGCACAGGATCTGCTGACCAGGAATTTCAGCCTTGTTCAAGGCCATGCCGAGGTCTGCTGCGTTCCAGGATCAATGGAGACAGCGAGTGGAGGCGTTGCTGCGGGTAGAGACGCCCTCATGCAGGCTGCGAAGCTGCGTGGCCGGAAGAAGCAGAGCGCTGGGACGCCGAAGCTCAGCTTGACGCCACGTGGAAAGCTAGATCGGATATGAACCAAGATAAGCACATGACATGCACAGTTTCCCTCTTGCTCGTATCTAATACCTCGGGTATAGAATTTGCGAATGAAGATCGAGACACCTGTTGCTTCGGAAGATCTGGGCCCGTTAGAAAAACATTCCTCAATGGGACGCAGGCACGAAGTCGACGGCTTACCCAGGCATACACTCTAAATCATTCAGTACTTGCGCGTGACTGGACAAGGACGAGTTCGGTGAGCCCAACTGGAACAAGAACACCCACCAGACGATACTGAAAAGTTCGTGGAGGTTGATTTGCCTGGAAAATGATCAACTTGGGAAGCAGTAGTCTCGAGGATACTATGCGGCTCGACAGCCGGAAGGTGCGGTTCAATAACAAGTGTACATTCTGTGATAAGACTTTGACTTATCTTCGCAGGAGCCGTATGGCAGCTGTACTTGGGAAGAAGGTTGAGCAGCTCTCAGTGTCGCATTCCGACCAAGCATCGCCACATTGCCGTCCTGTGTCGCTGTTTAGTTGGGCGAAGGAAGCGGCCGGGTCCAAAATCAAAAGCTGTGCGTTCATCCCCAGCTGACACCTTCGACATCGCATTTCCAGTGCCGGCACGCTTGCATCTTTTCTGATAGCATCAGTTGCCGCAACGATGCAGAGTCTGTCGATCATCAGATTTCTCGCCAGGGATCTCCAGCTCATAGTTGCTGGAGTCTGGTCACTACCAGATATGATCACAGGAACTTATGGCCCATTCCGAAGCTGTACGCCGGTAATTTCCGTCCCCTTCACGGTGGGCAGACAGAGTTCCGTCGTATGAGCCGCTAGACAATTCCCTTCGGATTTTTGTCGGCACCATCAGCACCATTGACAGTGTTGGAGCCGCCGTTATCCTGAATAGCGTCGACAGCTGATCCTTCAAAGTTGACGCCGCTTGCCACTCCGAGGCCTTCGTCACTGTTGGAAAGACCATTGAGTCCATCCGCATCGCCGACGCCTGCCGTGTCTTCACCTTCTCCATCAATCTCCGACTCATATCCACTCATACCATCTCCATGACCCAGAGTGGTAGGCTCACCGGCGAGGTCGAGAATGAAGCGCCATGCTTCTGGGCTGACGGCTGAGACACTCAGTCGAGAGAGTTTCAACATTTGCATATCCTCCAAGGCACCACCAGGCTTCGCAAACGACTTCAGCTCCCGTAGAGTGACGAGGTTCTCAAATTTCTTGACGAACTCAACATGAACGACCTCCCACTTCGGATTGGCGCGGTCAGACTTTGGGTCGAAATAGGGGTGGTCAGGGTTGAATGCACTCTCGTCGACCGAATGTTCGGCAACGATCCGCATTACGCCTGCGATTCCAGGGACAGAGCAATTGGAGTGGTAGAAGAATGCCAAGTCGCCTTCGCGCATGGCTCGCATATGGTTTCTGGCCATCGGGTTGCGCACGCCTAGTCATCACTGTTAGAACGACCGCCGGAGAGCACGGGGGACCAATATTACTAACCGTCCCAAGCCTCCGGCTCCGTCTTCGCCGCAAGGTCATCAATGGAGAATTTGACATCGTGACCCTTCTCAATACGAGAGTCTGGTTCCGCCTTCATCAGCCAGTATTGTACGTCAGTGTCGACACCAGAGAGGTCCTCCAGCTTGCTCTTGTCGCCATTGACCGTTGTAGCTGCGTCATTCGGGTGCGCCACAAGGCCTTCAGGTGTGGATTCGGAGTCGGATCCGGTGGCTAGTTGTGTAGCCTCGGTCAGAGATTTCGGCTTTCTTCCACGTTTTCCAGGGATGATAACGGAGGCCTTCGTTTCGGGTTGCTGGCTCGTCGCTGCATGGGCGGTTTGGGCAGAGGTGGCGGGTTTTGAAGCAGAGGCTGCCATGCAGTGTTTAGCCCAGCGTCATTCTCGGAGATGCAAGCTCTGACTCACCCTTGGTATTCTTGGCCGGTCTTCCTCGTTTCTTAGGCGCCACATCCTCGTCCACGGTAGGTGCAGTAGTAGCAGCAGCTGGCCCCGCCTTGGGTGGTCTACCACGTCTCTTGGCCGGAGACTTCTGTTCTGCAGCAGCAGGGCTTACATTCCGAGTGCTAGATGAGCGGCGTCTTGTGACTTTGTACTGGGGTTCACCAACAGAGGTTCGCTTGGGTCGCCCTGAAGGTGAGACAGTCGGCTGATCAGGTATGTCTGTGGTAGAGCCAATGCGAACTTTCTTCGCGGGAACGCCAGGATTTGACGCGGCTTTGCGCTTCCTCGGCTGAATAGTGAGAGGCATAGTGGGCCAGAACGTTGAGCAACGGGAACGTGGGAAGAGCGTCTTACTGACGAAAGGATAAGCCCTGTCGTGGTAATGAGAATGTGATCACCAAAGGACCGCGCAAAGTGGTCTGAGTAAACGACGCGTCGCGGTTGGGGAAATAAAGTTTAAGTCTAATTGAAGTCAAGCCGGGTTTCCTAATTGGGAAGACAAAGCTTGGCGATATCTCATCTGAGGTTTGTGTGAGCTGAGCCTGACATGTACGTTCATAGCTGCCTCATTGAAGGATGACTATCTTCAGGCTTGTGGTGACAGAAAGCTTACTTGAAGGAGACTCCAGGACATCTACTTCTTGTTGAGCTAGATCGGTGATACCTCTCTCACCAAATATCGTCTGTTGTCTCTCGCCGGTCGTCCAAGACCGTTTTCCAGGCCAGTATCCACAATGATGGACACCGTTCTTGGAGCAAAGCAGCAATGTCTTGCATATAGAACATACAGGTACTTAAGCTTAGGACGATATTGTTGAATGTTGGTACCTAGCGGAATGCCTCTAAGGAGCGGATGTCCACAACTTATCAGCTTCGATTCTATCGACAACCCACAGTGCCCCACGATACGGTGTACTAGCCGGTATGAAGAATTTCTAGCGCAGATCATCCCGCAGGACTTGTCATTCTACCTGCCAGAGAAAACACCCAGTAATAGGAAGGTTGTTAACACTTAGCATAGGATGTCCGGTGTACCGTAGGAATTGTCGTCTCCGTCCTGACGTAGCAGCATACGCGGCTCCTGGATAATCCGAGGTAGTCGGCCACGATCGGGATAATCTCGAAGCCATTGTAGACAGATTCTATATCGTATTCATAGATGGGAGGAGGTGGCTGAGCCGTGGTCACTCAGTGGTCAGCAGTCGACTGTGACGAGCTGGAGCTCCTGCGTCAGAACCTCTCCGCAGGAATTGGCCCTGGCAAGGTATGTCCAAGTGAGGCACCAAGGAAGGAAACGATGCCGCGAAAAAGCAAAACATGCAACCACCATGGATGGGAATGCATAGCTGCCCCCTCCGTTAGTGAACACTGACCGCAGAACAGATCATGAACCTGCCACGATCCCTGTTTCGTCATCTGTCAGGCTAACCACGAGCCACTCAGAGAATGCGAGACACTGCTCGAGAGGGGGTGGGGGCGAAGACGATTTGAAATCCCTCCGCTTTCTCACATCTGCAGCCACGTGTCCGCCCGAGAATCGAGGACGTGCCCCTGCAGCAGGATCGGTGTCGCGGCTTTCTCCACCCATCCTCGAGCTTGACGCCCCAAACGGCAAGCGCTCGGGCCTGATACTCGTATTTCCTTGCCTGGAGCGTTATCATGTGCCGTCCTGGCTTCTTGCAAGACGCGCTTGTTGGATTGGCAGCGGGCAGATGGGAAGGTTTCCAGAGCACGCAATTGGCGGCAGGAGGGCCGCTACCGATACAGTACATGCAACATGCCATGCCGCCTGCGATCAACGCCGGACTTGCGGGACAAGCAGAGCAGAAGCAAGCAAGCTGCTCCAGAAGGATGCAGGCTGGAAACCTATTTCTCCGACCCATGCACGGAGTTCAGTATCACCTGCAGGTCAAGTGCTTGCATCACATCACGCAAGTCAGTGAAATCTTCAGTTAGTGTGGCCCGCGCAGCCCGCGAGACGAGCCAGGCACTAGCCTGAGGATTGCTCGGTTAGTGCTCACGACGTGCTTGAAGCTCCATGCACAAAAGTGCCGTTGATGCCAGGAGGAGATGCGAGATAGTCCGTAGATATCCCAGGAGACCATCGTCGCGAAGAGTGATGGATGTCTGAGCTACCGCATCGGCATCAGCATCTGCTTGCTGGTGATGCCGTCCAGGACATCTGTGAGAGAGACAATTCTCGGAGGAGAACACAAGCCCAAGCTGCGACGCAGCACGACAATTGGAATAGTGGACGCCACGGGGCGCCACGCCAGGTGCCTTCAAGCCTGCAGAAAGCACCTCGAGCCACACACCTCAGCGGCAGCAGGTGTGCAGGGAGAGAAACGTCGGTTAAAGGTGGGCAGCAAGCCTCTTTCGTGATCCGTGATGGGGAAATGCTCCGTTCCCGCCCACGTGTGGAATGTCTCGCTGGGATCCGCCCTCTCTCCCCATGATCCCTGCCTGATGCGCTACGGTACGGAGTACCAGCACTGCAATGCGGGTTGCATCGTTGGGCCGCCTTGCATATTGCTACAGATGGTGTATGTCCCGGGCGTGTGGCTCCTTCGGCACCGTTGACTCGGTGAATCTACTTTTGACATACGTGCCGGTGTTGTTTCCTATTTCCTGTCCTGCTGCCATTATTTGTCGGACCGCCAGCGCCAGCAATCAGTGTTAGCACCAGCTGCGTCAACGCAACACCCACCTGAGACCTGACACATGACGGCCTGACACTCCGAAGCAGGCTCTGTCACTTGCCGAGACGCGTTGAAGGCCGGTAGCTGGCAGGCAGGGCGTGGCATGTGAAGTCGCCTCTGTTTCCATGACATCCAGGACGGATTGGTCGCCAAATCGAAAACGAGAGGCCGAAGAGGTGTCACGGCGCTCAAACCGGCGGGCGTCCTGTGCGCGCACTTGCGATGCCACTACGTGTGCTCGTACAGTTCCTACGAGATTCGACGCTAAAGGACTCAAGATGGTGTGGTGCGGTAGTCAAAGATGCTGACTTCAGTGGGCACACTCCGTAGTATGTGACTTTAACTATCAGTGGTCGAGGGAGCATTTCGCGCCCTCGGACTCCTGTCGTGGTGAACCGAACCGACAGATCTCACCAATCTGTCATGCATCACGGATGATGGAGTCCTGATCTTTGATCTCCCGAACTGAGTGTCAAGCCACAGGACGGAGCACACTTTCCTTCTGCTGGTCCCATGATCCCAGCCAGCAGCACACCAAGCCGATCGTCGCTAAGTAGTCCAAACTACTGTATGTACTTACGGCGTGCTGTAGACGATGGTTCAGAGTCAAAAGAAGAACACCGCAGAACTCCGGCAGCCCTCGGTCATGGCACACGGCACCAAAAAAGGATCCAAGATGGCGCGCCGCTGCACGACCGACAGCTAAGCTCTGGGCTGCCGCTGGTTGCTCCCATGGTACAGGCGTCAGACTTTCATCAATTCCGGAGTACATACAGTACTCGTGCCGGCGCCATACGTGCCTTGGCCAATAAACCAGGGCCTCAAGGTTAGAGATTTGATATCCCAAGGAGACGAAGCGGCGTTCGGTAGCAGGCCACTCGACTGGCTGGTGTCGCGAGCAGTCGCCCAACCTAACTTGACGCAGCTCGTACTGCTCAGATCGTTTGCCGTGCGCTGCTTAGATCTACATAGACACATACAGACATGCACACTATGGAGCATAAGATATCCTTTGGTTCGTATCCGCAAACCTTGTCTTGTGGTCCCCTTAGCCGTTGACGGGGTTTGGAGGAGATGGGTGGATGAAGGAGTACGAGTACAGCAAATCAGACATTAACAGGCAGCAATGCTCTGTAACTCGTCCTCCATGGGCCAAAGCTCACCACCTCACAATTTGAAAGTTCCGGGGCAAAATCCCGTGCCGCTACAGGGTACACAGAACTTGTATGTATAAGTTGTAGCTGCAGTAGTATTCCTCGTATGTGTGATAACCCGTGGTTACGATTGGCAGCTGTATCGCCCTGCCTGACCAATCCTGAATCATGGCCACCATCTTTGCGCATTGATTGGCCGGGCCGTCACATTTCAAAGCTCAAAAACATGGAAATCCAGCGCTATAGAATGTAGAGTGGGCTTACGGAGTAATGGACTCATAGCTCGATCCTTAGCGTTCCCGTGTGAATGCTCTGCGGTCTCTGTTGGGCCAAGCTCGGCAACTTGAAGGTGGCAACGGCATACGGAGTACAGTGGCAAGAGTGTAGTCGTCGTTGGTAAGCCACGCTGGAAGCCACAGCCCTTTCAGCGGGCGGAAAGGCAAGCACTGTAAGTGTCGCCTCAACTTCTGAGGTCCCCAGTCTGTGTCTTGGCCGTACACAGCAGACTCGAAAAACGGGGCATCTACAGTAAGAAGCCTCTCAAGCGTAGTTGCAACCTCCGCGAATAGGTGGGATCAGGTGATGGGTAGGTAGGTAGGTATATAGAAGTACATTCATCAACTATACGGTGTGTCCAATGCCCACCCAGTCAGATGCCAGAAGCCGTGGCGTGTCTCTGATTCTGGCTCCCAGTCTGCAGTGCCCGTCGCTTCTGCTCCTGCCCTGGTTTGAGCCGGCCCTGCCCTGCCCCTGCCGCTCCTCTACCGGATCCAACTCGATCTCCTAACGCCGGATGGTACCATATTAATCCGAACAAGGGGTATAGTTGGGTATCTTGCAAGCATAACGTGTGGAAAAGAAAAAGGAAGAACAATTAGCCAAGATAATGGTAGTGTGGAATGTATGCAGATCTGATAAGGAGATGGAGCGATAAGGAACCCTTGTGACGACATGCGCAAATGCCAGTCTTTTTGATACCGTCAGTCGTAATCGTGTCACACCGGATCTCGATGTGAGTAGTGGTCGCGTTCTGAGGTCGCCCCCAATCAGTCGTCTTTAGGAATATGCAGTCATGTCGAAGGAAAGATATTATGTATCTGTAGTCTGCTTCGTTTGGGCGTTTCTTCATTCACCGGCCGGAACTCCAGGTCCTGTCAAAGGGATCTCTCCGAAAGGCGTCGTAAGATTGTGAGCGCGTGACGTTGCCTCCCGGCGGCGGTCCCCCTGGTGGCAAAGTCCTTGGCGTGCCATAGGCGCTCTGGCCAGAAGGGGGAGGAGGGAGTGACAGAGGAGGAGGAGGAGGCTGAGGGGGAAACGCCACACCACCATAGGTCGGTGGGGGTGGTGAATGAGCCTGCCGGCCGGTGAAGGTCGGCTGGTAGTCGCCTGTTCGTCGACGTTGCGAAGGTCCCGGCTCGGTTCGCTCTCGATACGAGTCGTCCGATACTGAGGGGTCGTCCAACGTGCCTCCTGAGGGTGGTCCGCCGAGTGCTGCAGTCGTCGGTAGTCTTCGGTGCTGGGGGGACTGTGGGCGCTGTAACATCTGCGCGCCGTGTCTGGCTGCCAGATCGCGAAAATAATTCCGTTCCGACAGATAATGGTCTCGTTCTTCTATCAGTTCCCTCAGTTCCTGCTGCAACCCGGTAATGGTCTGTGAAGCTTCCTTCTCCTTCTCCTTCCTCCGTGCACGAAACCGGGCAGAGGCCCCGGCATTGCGCTTTCTCTTCTCGTCCGCCACCTTGGATGCCTGCTGCAGGTCCAGCTCGACGGGGATGTTCATGGGTCCTTGGTCGGTGTCGAGCGTCATTTGGTACGAAGCTGGGCCTTGTTGATAACCTTCGTGTGGTCCATGACCTTGGGTCTCCTGGCCGTAACCCGTCGCGCCACCTGCTGGCATCACTCTGAACGGTTGCGGTGCCTGAGACGGTGGCTGCTGAACCGCTCTGTAGCGATAGCTTGGAGAAGGTTGGTCGAGCTTGCCATACGATGTTTGAGACGTCGAAGAGCGCTCGGTTTGAGGCGTAACAATGCGCTCGAACCCACGAGCAGGACTCTCCGGGACGTGCGCCGATCGGGGCTGGCCGGGCTCGGCTGGTGCCAGGTTGGACAAGTGGGAAGCCGTCGCAATCGACAATGGAGGCAGAGCTGGGATCTCTGAGCCTTGATATTGTCCAGGTTCTGCGGTGTAGGTGCGACCGCTTGCGCTCGGTTGAGGCTGCAATAGCTGGATCGTAGAATGAAAGGCAGGATTCCTTCTGGCTCCCAAGCTCGCAGTACGCATTCCAGGCGACTTCGGCGTGAGGACGCGCCTGCCCATGTGACTGCCTTGCACGTGCGCTGGCTCCTGAGCGGGCGATCTTGGGCCTGTACGTTTTCGGCTCCGGGGCGACTCGGTAGGCGCTGGGAGAAGACTTTGGGCGAGGCTCATGGCGGGACGACCGGGTTGACTGACACTATGGGGCTCTCTATCTTCGGGCTCTACTGGCGGGTTCAGAATGCTGTGCACACCAAAAGTCCGGGACGGAGTTTGCACAGTCGATTCTGCGGATGGGCGACGAGAGCTTATTCCCAATCCCACCTCGGTCACAGCGCGCCCTTGGGGAATTCCACCATATCCGCCATAAGCCTCGGTCCTGACAGCACTCGCCGTGCTGGGTCGTGACGACTCTGCGCTTGCGCCCGAGGCGTGAGAAAAGAGATTCTGTCCTCCGGCAGTGGTGGGAGTCGTAGTTGATGGATTATCCGCTGGTGCAGAGGAGTGTGACATGTACTTATTGTGAGCCTCCTCGTGCGGCGGATATCCTGGTCGCGACCATGGATGTTCCTCGTGCGGCACTCCTCCGCTTCCCCTCCTCCAACGATCCGGGAGCCCCGTGCGTGGTGGCGGGCTGGTCTGGCGACTCTGGTAATTCCAGGATTGCTGAAAGTATCCCGCCGTTGGAGGCGACCTGGGGTAGTGTTGGAAGGGGGAGTAATTGGAGTCGATAGTTGCCGCCAGATTGAAGGCCTTCTATTGCCAGAGAGGTCAGACAAGAGGAAGGCCGTGCTGTAAGCTCGCGCGCGGCCAGACTTACAAGAGGACTCCTAGAAGTCGCGGCAATCCGGAGTCAGAGCAGGGATACGAGGAAGGCCACGAAGCCGGACAGCAGATTGCGCATCCCAGATCAGAAGCATTTGCGCAAGCCTTCCATTCGCTTGCCAGGATCCGTCCAGATAATTCGTGCTTGGGGGCAATAATGGATGCGGCAAATGAGAGTCATCAAACGACAACCCTGGCCGTGAGAGGTCCGTTCGAACAACAGCACAAATTGCACACCAGGCAAGCCGAGCGCACAGATGTCGACGGGCACCAGGAAGAACAAATAGTGTCGTGACGGACTAGCCTGAGGTCAGCTCGTAATATTCCACCGTCCAGAGTGGGCAGCAGCGTAAGCAGAGGTACTTTGACTGAGTGGCCCGCGCCAACTCCTGGGACGGGGAAGCGGGTGGGCATTATTTGTTGGTGTTCGAAAGCGAAATGCTTCCAGGCTTCTAGCGCGACTGGGTAGCGTTGATGCCAGCCTGCCCTCGTCACGATCTGAGCAGTCGCTCGACAGAGGTCTCGAAACAGGGACGGTTGGGCCTGACGCCGACAAGCCGCGGTCCCCATCAGCAGGCAGGAAAGGCAAGTGGGTCGCGCCGTCCAGCGGGTGTCAACCATGCGAGTAGCCGGTGGACGGCGGATGGGGAACGGGCACAGGGTGATGAGGATTCAGATTCAATATCCAAGGTGCAGCCGGGTTGCGAGAAAACTAGTGCCATCGCTCGAGCATGCCTTGACAAGCGCGTGATGGCATCGGCAGGCGGAATGATGGCATCGCTGGGCAGCAACTGTGATAGTAGCGCGCCTCTTGGTCGGCACGGCGGTGATGTGGCGCTACGGAACGCCTGGGGGGTTGATACCTGCCAACCAGCGCGGGCCCGGTGGGCTCATTAGACTTGGAGCTTTACCGTTAGCCTGGAGATAATAAAGGGCTAGCTGTGCCCTGTCACCGGGCCTGTGGAAAAGAGCTGCTCAGGGTTGCCAGGGCGAAAACCGCGGCTCCACACAGCCCATCCATCCTCCAACCTGCAAGACAGCCACCCGTGGCCAACGGGGAGGAGATTTCCATTCCTCGAAGAGCGGGTTTTGAGGTGGCGCACACGGCAGTGAATCCTCTTCTCTGCTCCTGCCTGAGGGCAAGGCGCAACACAATCGGGCAGGTGGTAGGGGCGTTTTGAGTATAGGCCCAGGGGCAGGAAACGTCTGCCATGCAGCCATGTCAGGCATGTCGACGGCCAGCAGCAGTGCGCGCGTTAGCCTTGCCTCTTGGCCCATGCCCATTGGCGTCCTTCCGACGTCGGCTTCGCTCCCCCGTGCACTTTGATCCCCAGTTGGCAGCTGCCTTGAGCAGAAGCTCGTAGCGGGCGTCCCGGGAATTCGCTGGAAATGCTAAAGCAAGGCGATTAGGGCGTTCGGTGGCCGTAGCCCGCTTATTGGATCGCGGCTCATCTGCTGCTCGCCTGGGATCAGGCTTCAAGAGCTCTATCCCTGTCCAATGCGAACGATCCTTCTGCTTTTGGCCACAAGCTGTCGTCCAATTTGGACGGTTGACCATGGACGCAATGCACGATAGCACCATCTCTGGGCGAGAGGTACAGAAGGATCCTGCGTCCCGCTGCACGTCCAGCCATGGATCCGTTCGAGTATTGGTACGGAGTACGTGCCCTTGCAAGTGAAGCAAGTAGCACAGGATCCGGCTTACCATCACTACACAGTACTGGGGTACGAAGCTACCTGGAGGGTGACGAAGGCCCCTGCTGGCCCATCTTCTGTCCTCATTTCTGTCTGCTTCATTTCGTCTTTCTCGCCGTGAATCGTAATCAATCAAACTCTGTACCCGCTGGTCTGCACCGTGCGCCGTGACTTCGGCGTACTGCGTGAGCAGAGCGAAACCGTTGAGCTTCTGCGGCCGTCGCAATGAGCCATCCCCTCTCTGCACTTCGGTTACTGCGTGACATACTGTAGTCCGTAGGTCCCAAGGAATTGTGGTTAGCTTGTCCCGGGAAAAAGTCCACTGCGGGCGATCACGTCGATCACATCATCCATACCCTTGGACTAGGTCTGAAAAGAGTTCCCCTGATCTCGCTCGCATATCAAAGAGACTTCCGGGATAATCGATCCCAAAGTGGCCGGCCAAACGAGAGGCTCGCTTCTTGGGCTTCAATCTGTCTCTCGGACGACTCTTCCAGCCCTGTCTGTGTATATCCGCACGTCGAGACCTTCAGGCTCTTTACGGTTCGGCATATGATGCCGCGCTGTGATAGCGACTCGTTATTTGCGTCGTCCTTGTCCCGCAAGCGAGGAGGGATCAATAGAGCAAAAGCTGCAGGCCAGGACAGAATCATGCCCTGACTTCAAATTGCACTCATTTCTTATGGTTACACGGGCTG
This sequence comes from Cladophialophora yegresii CBS 114405, assembly GCF_000585515.1. Taxonomy (NCBI): domain Eukaryota; kingdom Fungi; phylum Ascomycota; class Eurotiomycetes; order Chaetothyriales; family Herpotrichiellaceae; genus Cladophialophora; species Cladophialophora yegresii. Next base: position 4,203,953 of record NW_006913045.1, read on the forward strand.
CCGAAAATTCCCATCAAGCAATTATGTCTTCTTCCAGTTTGGGACTCTTGACTTTGACACTCATCCTCGTTCTTCCCAGCCGGGGTCAAATTGGACGTCTTCCATGTAGAATCTGTGTGGGATGATTCACCTCGATCCACATGACTCCCCACACATACAAGACCTGCCAGCAAAGGTCGTGTCAGGAAATATCTAGCTCGCCGAATAGTCCTTCTCTCATCTTGGTAACTGCTCCTGCAGACTCTGTATGGAGCAAAGCCCAGCTCGAAGTGGACAGTAGGCAGACACGGAACTAACGAAGTACCCCAAGATGTCCGCCAATTCGTGGAAGGCCTCGCCAACGGATTCTCGTGCGTCCTACGACAACAGACTGTTCTTGATCTCAGACCGTGGATCCCCCGGGGGGAGGGGGTGGGGGGGGGGCCTGGCGGTAGTGCCTCTCGCTAGGGAGCGTAGGGTAACGTTCAGAAAGTTCCATAACTCCCCGCCGTCATGCACATTGGACAGTACTCCGTACAACTGCAGCTACGGGAGTCAAGGTCTTTAACTGCAAACAGTTACGGCGACCTGCACTCTGAACATTGGTGCCGGAACTCTGGGACTGCACTTCGCTAGCCCTGCATGAAGACCATCTCGTAACAACAAGAGCAACCAAGCGGTATGGGTTAGGCGGTCTGTACTGTGGTAGAGCAAGCGGTCCGTCACCCAGCCTTGATACCATCATGATCAGCCTGTCAGTCCACAAGCTTGGAATTCTTTACGTCATTAGATCCCGTTCCACCATCCTGGGTAGTTGACACGTCGGTGCCACGCGGAGTGCAAGCGATGCCCTGCCCGAGGCTGCTGATTGCGAGCTCGACCACCCTTAACGTATCTCATACTCGCATCTCCTATCTCAGGGGCTTCCTCAAAACAGATGCGGCTCGGTCGAGCGACTGGGATCATTTGCGCTCGTGATCTGCAACCATGGAGACCAACCGCGTCCGGTGAAGAACGCTTTTGAAGCCGCGTTCGTCGGCTATGCACCTTGCTGCAGCGTCGATTCGTGGCACCATGCAGGCCAAGACCTAAAACTCTCACATTGGCACCATAATGGGAGTAGGAAGGGTGTGATGGCTGCCAGCATTCCGGAGGTCCCAATCGGTGTCTGTGATCCCCCTCTTTTCACTTGCGCTCCTTCTCCTCCTCCTCCTCCTCATGGCGGTCCGTCTTCCTCAAATAGGCCGTGAGGCAGAGGTATTGCGCATCTTTCGTGGATGTTTATGGGGCTGAGCGCGACTCGCATCAACGGCTGTTAGTGGAGATGGCGAAGGCTTGCGAGGGCAAACGAACCGCTTGTTGGACAAGCGACAATGGGTACGCCATCTCGAGGACAAGCGCCCGACTCCTGCGGTGCTGCTGCTGTGCCCAGGAGAATGCGCCCCCACTGCGCCAGACAGACACCTTCCAGAGTCGACAAAGTGTGACTGTCCGCATGATGTAAGTGAACATCTGCCAAAGTCGCAAAGGTCGGCCACGTGGGACTGCCTCCCGGTAAGGCCGGACCCATGCCCAGAAAAGTCCAACAGGGCGCCACCCCGGGGGCGCCATTCTTTCCCCCTGGAGCCTTCACTCTGCAGCCTGGGCCTTAACTAAAGCTCTTTAGCATGACGCCTGCCGAGCACAACCATTTGCCCCCCTTCGCCGATTTCGTCACCCTGGACACCGGAGGCCTTGTGCTTTTGTAAGCCTATTTTGGGATTCTCGACAGAGCCTGGGTAACGCGTCGCAAATCGACCGAGGCACTCAGCTGCGTACCCCTCTTGGGATGGAAAAGAAAATCATAATCTGGGGTCTTTTCCCAAGGCAGATCGAGCGTCCTGTTTGGGTCCGCCAAAGCTCGTAGCCACGGCCTGCGATAGTCGTCGGTACTGACGACTTCCCAACATATTAGGCGATGCGAAAGTTCTCATGCCCTCAAACGAGATACCAAGTCGAATCGAGAGCCGGAGCAAGACCTGAAGCAGGAGTTTACGGCCGACTCGGTCGACAGCATTATTGTCCAGCACGCGACATTGGACTGCAAAGTTTCTCAGAAGGGCAGATTACATCCATCGGTCCATCGAAAAAACGAGTCAGCGCCTCGATATTTTGAGTATTCGCGACCCCTGCAGACTCCTTCGAGTCGAACATTGGAAGGGAATCCCCAATCTCGGCTGTTGGGCGTCATGTTCGAGTACGAGGCGTGCTACACAGTAGAAACACCTTCTGTTCCATGACCAGTCCTGGACACGTAGTGGCAAGCACTATTGCATCGCTTATCAGAGTGTATCGATTACTGTAGCAAAGCCAATGGATACTACTCCATAAGTGCTACGTAATTGTCGTCCTCGTCTATGTAGCGAAACTATTTCTGCCAGGACCGTCCCTGCTAGGTGCCTGCTTGGCTGGTCGCGACATTTGGCAGTCGCATACGACGGTCTTGGGAGGTGCCACTGCTGGTCGTGATAACCTTAACCTCGCTTGCGAAACACCCTGCACAGTGCTTGACTCCTTGTCTGTCCCTGATTTCCTGCGGAGAGCTCTGAGACCATACGGAGTAGATGAGAGTCTTAACTTAGATCGCCAATTACAGTAAGACCATGACGCCCGACATCCAATCTCGCTTGGGGCAGATCCCCACCGTAGACAGTCTTCCTTCTAGAAACATCAGACGACCTTCTTCAAGGTCGCCTAGTCCAAGCGAGCCTTGTACTTCGGCATGCCTTCGATTCCGACATCAACCTTGAACAAATTGCCAGCAAACTTAGCCGACTCGGGGAATTTGTCAGGCTCATCTTCCTCTGCACTAGTGATGAACAACTCAGTCCCTGCAAAGGTCGGACAGGTGATGTTGCGCGTTGGCAGGTGGATGACCCCTGTGACAACACCTTGGGGCGATATCCGGATGACTTTGGAGCCGCCGTAGCAGGCGTGCCAGATGTTGCCTTCGACGTCCATGGCGTGGCCATCCGGGTGCACGCCTTCCTCGTCATGGTGATAGAACACCCTTTGGTTCGATATGCTTCCTGTCTTCTTGTCGTAGTCGAAAGCATAGACGTTCTGGGGCGGCGAGTCTGTCAGGAACATCGTGCTGTCACTTTCGTTCCAGGTGATGCCGTTCGGGATGGTCATGCTCTCAAAGACCGTGTGCAGGGTCCCATCGTGGTCGAGGCGGAAGAGGCAGCCCTCCTCCTTCAGCTCAGTTATGGTGGGATCATCGAACGCTTCTACCCAGAAACGACCATCAGTGTCGACTGCACCGTCGTTCGAGCGCATCCTGTGCCAGCCATGTGAGTCAAATCCGTACGTATCCGTCCGAGTCTATAAAGCAAGCCTACCTTTTTGCCTTCTCCTCTGCATCAGGCCCCGTCCAATACTTGGCCACATATTCATGCTCTCCTGTCTTCAAGTGGAACTTCGTGACCCCATCCTTTGCCCCGGCCAAGATCACCTCTGAGGAATCGACGCCTTCGATGTTGGCAGTGACGCCAATTGGCTGTTTGGTGTCAATGATCTTGACCGAATCCGGGCCCTTGTTGAGATCGATGATGAAGAGCTTCTTGTTGTTGATATCCTACTACAGCGTCAGCTTGAGCTGGCACACAAGGGCAGCAGGTCAACCATGTATCGAAGCTCGTGCCGCTCCTTTGTATAGTAAGGCCCCTCGCCCAAACTACACCTCGACGGATAGTATGCCTGGTGAGGATTAGCCGTGAGTGTGGCCGGATTGAAAAGACATCCAAGACTGACCTGCTTCACAGTCCATTCCTGCACTCCCATCATGGATATGGTACGCCGGCGATATTGTGTCCGTTATCTGTCTCCCTGGTGTGTGGGTGACGACGAGGTTAATCGAGGGGGCGCAATCAGTGCAGCTTGACATCATGGTTGGTGCGGGCAGTAGGTCATAATTTATATCGGCTCCATCTCCGGCTTAGGAGCACTGGCGGTTTTCTACACCTCTATCTCGGTCCTACGACGCTGCTAAGCATAAGGCCCTTATTGGCTTTTGCGGCACTGCGTACGCACTGAACAATTAGGCAAAAGGAGCAGACTGTCGACCGCCGTCACGGATTCGAGATAGTCCAGGCCGAAGATAACCCGGACCTTTGCCGGAGGCTCATGGCCCAATGCCGGTTCAGACATTCTAATGCTGGCTCATGGATACAAGAGCCTGAAGATATGTCTAAAACATGGTCCTGGCCAGAGCACTGTCCCGAAACCCCTGGAGAACATCCGATTGCAAACATACTACAGTCATGCAGTCATGTGTCCCTGGTGGCTATTCCAAGCAACCTCTCCCGCGCGTCCAAGCAACAACTAACCTTCCAGGACCAATGTCTTCATGGTTGTATGCGCGTGGGCCCGTGGAGTTCTTCCGTCACCGCATGTTTCTGACTCTCCGTCGCTGCGTGAGATACGGGGAGCAAGGCTGGTAGGCCCTATGTGTCCTTCGATTTGTAGCAACAGAATAATCCGCACAGACCAGTGCCAGAACGCGTTGTGGACATCTGTAGCCTGGCATTCGCCAAGCACCCCAGACAGCAATCAGCAGTGGATGTGGCATGCGCCTCATGCCCCAACAGCAGGAGTAATGAAGGCTTTGATGGCAAGCGAGGCGTTTCCATCATGCGACCGCAATAGCTCTGTGGCCTTGTTCTTGGAAAGATCGAGCTCCTCAACCTGGAAAAAGACATCAGTCAGCCACTACCCCTCAGAACGTAGAATCGACATTGGGCGACACCCACCAGAAAGTTGACATCCTCGGCTGCGATCTTGATTTTCTTCTTCACCTCGACCTCTTTCTTCGTCTCTGCCTTTGTCGTGTCCTCCTTCTTCTTGCTGACACCACTGGCGATCTCGAGCCTAGACATGGCCTTGCCCAACGCCTCTTGATCAGCTGCGGACGGCTGCTTGGGGCCGCTCTCGCCGTTCTCCGTCGACATCTCGTTGGCATTCAACGAATTGAGCGCCGCCGCGGCTTTGCGGTCTTCGGCATTCTTGGGGAGATTTTGAGACACCTCATCGTCGGCTGCGTCTGCGGCGGCCGCTGACGCCGAGGGGACCGGTTCTGCCATGTCGTACCGTGTTGCGCCGTGTCAACGTATCCACGAATACAAGGAACGTCTTGGTGACATTAATGGCGATGGACAGCATCTGGCGTGACGGCGGCTAAGAATCCACCGTATGGTAGCTGTACTTTGCCGTAGGGCTAACGATGCCCGCTAGCCAGGAAGGGGATGGCACTCTATCACAAACATTCCATTCCACTCTGTTGACTCATGCCTCTACCCGTTGAAAGCATCGAATCACGCTCAATTACCGGATTCGAGGTTGAGCGACACTGTCTGCAATCCGGAGCTCATGTTTCATCGCCGAATATCCGCTAGACTCTATTCCCAAAGCCCACCTGGCCACGGCCTTGACTCAACTCACTCCTGCGAAGAAATAGTCCAGAACTATCGACGGAATTCTGTAGGTGAATAGGCGCTGTGCGACCGAAGAAGTGCTCGTGTAACGGCAACCAAAGCATTCACGGTAGAGAGTAGCGTCCAGCGGCTACATTCCCAGCGTATTTCAACTCATTCAAGTACTCCGTCAAAAAGAAAAGCCCGAACTCGGGATGGAGATGAATGGTACCGGCTCATGGACGCCCTCGAGCTGGAAAACCCGCCCAATCGTTCAATCCGTCACATACAATGACGCCCACTCCTTCGAGACGTCGCTGCAGAAACTCAACAGACTCCCGCCTCTCGTCACGCCACGAGAGATCGTCAAGCTGAAAGACGAACTCCGCGAAGTCGCCAGGGGTAATGCCTTCCTCCTTCAAGGCGGCGACTGCGCCGAACTCTTCGACTACTGCACCCAGGACATGATCGAGGCCAAAGTCAAGCTCCTGCTCCAGATGTCTTTGGTGTTGATCTACGGCGCGAAGAAGAAGGTTGTCCGCGTGGCGCGCATGGCCGGGCAATACGCCAAACCACGCTCCTCGCCGATGGAAGTCGTCAACGGCGTCTCCATGCCCAGTTTCCGAGGCGACATCCTAAACAGCTACGAAGCGGACCCGGCGCTTCGGGAACCAGACCCCAAGAGGCTGGTCGACGCATACTTCCACTCGGCCGCGACGCAAAACTACCTCCGAGCCGCGCTGGCGAGTGGGCTGGCGGACCTGCACGCCCCACTGGACTGGAGTCTGGGACATGTCCGCGACCCCTCCGTCCGGGACAACTACCAAGTCATTGTCGAACGGATTACGGACACGCTGGAGATGATGCGGACGATCGGCCTCGACACAGGCGGCGGACTAGAGACAGTGGACCTGTTCACATCCCACGAGGGCCTGCTCCTCGAGTACGAACAGGCACTGACGCGACAGTTCAAGCATCCGTCGAATCACCACCCGCCGCCTGAAATTCCTCGACCCGTCTCACCAGTGGCACAGCAACCACAAAAGAACCACCGCAAGACATCGCTTCCAACCCAGCTCCCCCCACCTCTACCCCCGACGAAAGGCTACTACGACACATCCGCGCACATGGTCTGGGTGGGCGACCGCACACGCCAGCTCACGCACGCCCACGTCGAATTCTTCCGCGGCATCGCCAACCCGATCGGCGTCAAGGTCGGCCCCTCGATGCCTCCCTCGGACCTCGTGCCTCTTCTGGACATCCTCAACCCGGACCGTGAAGTCGGCAAAATCGTCCTCATCACGCGCTACGGGTGCGACAAGATCGCCGCGCACCTGCCGGGACATATCCGCGCCGTGCAGAACTCACGGCACCAAGGCACCGTCGTGTGGCAGTGCGATCCCATGCACGGGAACGGCCGGAACGCCACGGTGACGATGTCCCCCGGGGGTTCGACCATCAATGGCTCCCCCGCGACGGCAGGCTCCACGACGATCAAGACCCGTCGGTTCAGCGACATCCTGTCGGAACTGCGGCAGGCGCTGCAGATCCATCGCTCGCACGGCAGTTATCTCGGCGGCATGCATCTGGAATTGACGGGCGAGGCGGTCACGGAGTGTGTGGGCGGCGCGGAGGAGCTCACCGAACAGGATCTCAGCCTGAATTACGCGACGTTCTGCGATCCGCGGTTGAACGAGAAGCAGGCTCTCGAGCTGGCTTTTCTGGTTGCGGGTTTCTACAGGGATGCGAGTGGTGGGAAGTGAGTTGATGACAAGGGAGGAATGGTAAGTGGTGGGAGGTAAGTAGAGTGAGAAAGGGCGAGCATGACATGGCATGCCATGGCTGGCAGTAAGCAGAGTCAGAGAGAGAGAGACACACACACACACAGGGAGAGAGAGGGGGGGCGTGCGTCCGGGTCTCATACGGCGGGAAGTACGTGTACGTGTACGTGTATCATAAAGTACGACCGACCCGGGGGGACCAGGCAGGTCGGCACGCAGTCACGCAGCATGGCATCGAACACAATCTGGTACCGTAGGAATGAATGTGCGGCTCCGACGCGCCTAAGAGCGTGCAGCAGCGTGCGGGTGAATGCTTTTTCGGTTCTCAAGGACAGTGTTCCGTATCATACCTAGACACAGCCGTGTCCACACCCGGGGCAATCTCGTCACGCGGAAATATACTCCGTCACTTGTAGAAGGCAGCTACGTACTCGTACTATGAGGGAAGAAGAAGAAGAAGAAGAAGAAGAAGAAGAAGAAGAAGAAGAAGAAGAAGAAGAAGAAGAAGAAGAAGAAGCAGCAGCAGCAGGAGCAGCACCCTGCGTGCATGTTGTACTGTCCTTGTAACCCGAGTTTACCTGTAGGTATCCAACCCAAAACACCACTCACGGAAACCCAAACACTAGCTACAGTGCACCAGCCCGATCGCACCGGAAGGACCGTGGTATACTGGACTTGAAACCCAACAAGACAGGTCTCAAACGCCTTTCCTAGCTCGCTGACCGCCAGCCGATGCATCCATGTATGTCCAACGTCCGTTACTGTCCAAGGTCCGAAACCAAAAAAGCAAAACGACTTACAAGCTCTCAGGGCTTCCCTTTCATAGTCACTCCTTCCGCAAAGGACTTCCCACAACCGGCCTGAATCCCAATCCTGGAACCCCGAGCGTCCTCCGTCTCCCATCAAAGACCTTCTTGCCTGTTCCCTTGCCCTTACCCTTGACCTGGAACTTCTTGGCACCATCTTCCCGAGTATCATTTTCCGTCTGGCCGCTGAGGAGGCTGTTGTCTTCTTCGTCCTGATCAAAAAGACCCTTGTTGACCTGTTTGGGTGGTGCACTCATCTGGATCAAGTCGCGGCCCTTGGCGACCAGGTACGGTGTTAACGGCGTCGCTGCAGTGCGTGGATCGTAGTCGACAGCCAGAGAAGTTGACTGCGGTGTCGCAACTTCCACCTTCGCACGTCTTCTGGAAATGACGGATCCGGGTGTTCGCACGGCATTGGCATCCTGTTGAGCGGCCATCAAGAGGCCAACATTCGCAGTATCCCCGCCTCCACCCACAGTCGCTGCGGTAGGGGAATTGTACGTCGAGCTGATCTCGGTCTCTTCTGCGTCGTCCTCAACACCGTCTGCGCAACCATTCAGAATCTCTCTGCCCCTCACAGGCGTGTTGATCAACTCCTGCTTCAGGTCCTCCCTCAGGCAGTGCATCTCCACTCCCACAGAGACACTTCGGCTGCGTCGCTCCTTGCTCGCTGATAAAAGCCCGTTCTCGTTGACCAGCATCCTAGGCTCCATAGACTTGCGTCGGTTGGTCCCACCACGCGGCATGATACTTTGGTTCACCGCGTACACAGATTCGTCTAACCACTTGCCCTCGCGCATGCAGTCAAGCACCCAGCCAACGCCAACACAGAGGACTTGACCTTTTGCCGAGCGGACCTTTTCGAGTGTGCGCTTGCCGCCGTCTTTGTAGACAACGTGCGTGATGCCGGGACTAGGGCTAAGTGTTTCTTGCGACTCGTCGTCGGGGTTTACCATGCTGGAGCGAGGATTCCAACGCCATTCCTTGACAACACGGGCGCCCATGGACGTAAGTATGTCGATGTAGAATGCCGATGCGTCCATACCCTCGCTGGTATGGATGTCTGTGTGGACGATTGCGCCGTGAAGGACACCACTGCCTACCGCTTTTAGGGGTGTCCGCTCTGTCTGGAGTGGTTTAGCGGCAAGTTTGCTCCTTAGAGCCGTGCTGGGAGTCATTGCTTTGGCCGGCGTAGCCGACTTCATTGCCACAGGCGTCGCGGTTCTCGAGGGTGTGATGCTGGGCGTGGCTGCAAGACGGCTCTTGCTCGACTTTGTGCTCATGGCGTAGCGAGGAGTAGTCGGGCCGTTGGCCTGCGCACTAGCAGGAGCAACTCTGTGTCTCATTGCCGGAGCAATGGGCGTCTTGAACAGCGCAGAGCCAATGGTCATGACACTCTCATCCTGACCATTAAACTCGGTGTCAGCCAGGCCTTCACCCACATCATCAGACATAAGCTCATCCTCAGGCGTCTCGATACCATCTAGCGTGCTATCTCCAAAATCCTCGATCGAAAAGCTGATCTGACTAGGAGTCATCAGACTGGTAGCCACAGAATTTGCAGGGCTCGGCGCAGCACTGCGAACGCGTCGCTGGGGGGACGCTCTATTCGCTCTGGGCGTCACAAGGGGATCATCAGCAACCATAGCCGGGAAGTCAAAGCCGAGACTCCTTCTCTTAACGCCCTGTGGGGTTGAAGAAGATAGTGATCGCGCTCGCTTGCGCGGAATTCTGAGCGGTGACACTTCGGGGACTTCACCTTCAGGGCGGAGCGGTACCTTAGAAACCACAGTGTGGATTTGTCGGGGAAATACTGGGTCTGGTCGAACGGGAGTGACGCTGAAGTCCATTTCAGCGAGAGAACCACTGGTGTCACCCTTCCAGGGCGAGACTTCGATGCTGGCTGCTGTTGTCTCACATAGCAACTCAGTTACAGGGTTGTGAGCCATCGTGGTAAGCTCATTCTCGTAGAGGAGTGTACCAGCGTCGTCGTTGTCAGCGTCATGATCTTTCTCGTCATCATCGCTTCCAGCAGACGCTTCAGCTCTCTGGACAGATTCGGGTTGTTCTGGAAGTTCGGCAATCGGTGCAGCATTCTCATCGCCGAAAGAACCCGAGGAAGATGAAAGCATGGACTGGTCTTCCTGCTCAACCTCGGAGACAACGTTGGGAACCGTCTCTTCAAGAATTTTCCCAGTTTCAGTGGTCTGCTTTTGTTCGTCTGTCGAGGAAACCGATGTGTTGGACAACATCGATTGGTCGTCCTCATGACTGGCAAGCTCCTCGGCTTCATTTGCGAGGGCCTTGAAGTCAACCATGGCAGTATCGGAGGCATTAGTGAAGTTGACGAGATCAGTGGTAAGTTCACCCGTTTCTGGAACACTGTCTTCAACCACTCCTTCTGCGGGTCCAGCTTGCATGTCACTTGCACTGCCAGCATCTGGCTCAGCCACATCTTGCCGAATAAAGTTATGCAAATCTTGATGTTGCTCCGGAGCGATGTCCTGCTCTCCTTCGATCTGCTCCTCGAAGTCCTGCGCAGCCATGCCATCAGCGAAAAAATCAGGCTTGAGCGGACTTCCAATCGAAGATGGAGCTAGAGAAAGTCGTGCGGCCAATGATTTCCGCTTGGACCCCGGTGTATCTGGTCGGTTCAGCTCAACTAGACCCTCGACGTGCATCTGAGCAGCAGGAGAAAACAGTCCCTGCGAAGCAGGCCTTGCAGCACCAGGAGTTCTCTTTCCGGGACTTCCAGCTCGCCAGCCCTGAACTTGAGCCACAAGAGGAGTGAAGCCAAGATGTCTAGAGGCGCTCTGCGGCACGACGCCCGTCGACAGTCGTGTTCTCGTGTTGGCGGCGCTCATGCTAGGTCGAAAGGTTGGTCTGAGGACGCGGTTGTCTGGGGTCTGTTCTCCGGCAAGCTCGTCCTCGGATTCATCATCCAGTTGACGCATGCGGCTGAAAAGGGTGTCTGACATTCTGGGTTTCTGTGTAGATTGCCCGTGTTGTGCTTGATCCATTATAGGCTCATCGGCGGAGACCTCATCAAGAGAAACGCCGTGGAGAGCTCCATCGTCTTCGTCGGATGCTTCTTCAGCTTCAAATGTATGGTCCACGATGGTCTCGTCGTGGTCCTCATCGGCTGCGGTATTGTCGTGCAAGGTGTCTATAGAAGTCTCCTCGTCGACTTCATGTTCTCCTCGTTCAGCGTGATTCTCCAGAGTTTGAGCTGCCGCGGTGGTGATTGTAGCCGTCGCATCAGCAACCACGGGGTTGATCTTGTCAACCTTCAGCGGACTCCTAACATCCAACACGGATTCATCAAAGTTAACTTCAGCCTCGAGCTCCTGAGCCAACTCATCCTCACTGAGTCGGTAAACTCGGGCAGATCGCCGAGGCGAAACAGAGGATCGGAAGTGAGATGAAATTTCGACCTCGTCAGGCTCTCCCACTTCAGTCAATGGTGCGGCGTTCTCTTGCCCGAATACCTTTTTCGGCGAAGGTGATAACCGAGCAGGAAATTTGGGCTTCGATGCAGAGAAGAGTCGCCTGGCAGGAGATGACAGGAAAGAGTTCTTCAATGGCGTTGCCCGTGATTTCATGGCTGATGGCGGGAAGACGATCTGGTCGCCGAGAGCACGTTTAGGAGACTGCTGAAGCACAGATTGATTCTTCGGAGGACTCGACACGAGCGACCCTGTATTGCCTGCATCTGGAACATGGGCTCGGAAGATGGTGACACCTTCAGGTGCGCGTCGTGGGGACTCTTTCAATGAGTCCTTGACTGGTGATGCTGGCATTCGTCGGGGTGAACTCATAAAGCTAAGCGGTGCGCCCGAATGAGACTTCTCAGGGGAATTGTGTTTGAGGGCGGTTGCAAAGTCCAGCGTCTTGACGGGAGACAAGGGACGCGCAGCAGCAGGAGTGAAACCTCGTCGAGGCGACAAGCCAAGATCCCTAACAGGAGTCTTGGCTCCTGAAAGCTCATCCTCATCATCTTCACTGTCGTCGATGCTGCTAGCCTTTGCAATTTGAGTGATCTTCTTTGGAGTCAGTGCTCGAGGCATCCGCTTTTCTGGCTTGTCGACATACATCTCTTCGGCTGCAGGCGTTGGTGCCACTCTAGAAGCGCAGCGTGCTCCTTTGGTTGTTCGAGTAGCAGCTGGTTTGCGAATCGGCTTCGCCCGCATTCCAGTGGCCGCTGGTTCGGATATCTTGGTGATGGTGGCTGAGGCCTTGCTGCCCTTCGTTTTGGCCAAGGTCTTAGGCCGCTTGTTTTCTTTCTCATCCTCCTCATCCTCTGGCAATGGCTCGAAGGTGACTTTCTTCCTTGAGGGGACGACAACACTGATTCTAGCCTCTTTGACGACAGGATCTTCAGTCGATCCACTGCGGGTTCTTGTTTTGCGGGTGGTAACCGGCTCAGACTCAGTCTGTCCGGCTTGCTCTGTAGGAGCTTTCTCCTTCTTGCCCCGGCCTCGCTCTTTTGCGGTTTCGGCTGGAACTTCGGGCTCGGGCTGCTTCTCCACCTTTGCAGTCCCAGCTCTTGTTTTGCCTCGCTTCTTGGGCTCCGGCTCTTTAGTATTTGGTTCGTCGGAAACTTCATTAAGCTTTGCCTGTGTAGCGCTTCTCTTCGTACGCGTTGAAGTAGATGGCTTCACTTCCGCTTCGGCCTTCTCCTTCTTCGAGTTTGTGGACGACTTCTTTGCGGTCTTATCTTCTGTAGGTGGTGCGGGAACAGGTTCCCGTTGAGAGTCATGTTCGATCAACGGGGTGACCTTTATTCGGCGGCGCGGTGCTGCGGCGAGACCTGTGGTGGCAGAGGTTTGTGTGGTGGTACCGGTAGCGGCCGACGTCGGATTCGTAGCGGTTCTGGTCGCCCTCGACGGCTTCATGGACGGTTGCGCCACCGTGACTTCAACCACAGGTTCTAGTTCTTCCCCATCGCTCTCAACCTCGACGTCCAGGGCAGAGGGGATCGTAGCTTTTGTTGATCTAGTGGTGGCGCGTGAGCTTCTCACTGCTTCAGATTTAGGTGCTGTGGTTGATGCCGCCTTCTTCGCAACTCGAGACTTCGATTCAATCGCTTGTGCTCGTGTGGTTGTGGGGATGCTCGCGGCTTTGGTCTTCCTTGTCTTTGTCGGTTGCGCTGCCGTGGTGGTGATCGTGTCGGCGTCTCCAGCCCGAGCACGCGTGGTTCGCCGAGGTTTCGCTGGACTGGCAGGTCTCCGGGGCGCCATCTTGGTTGCCGCGAAGTTCTGGTACTGGGGTTTGTGTCCGTGTCAAGAGTCAGTCGACATGCAGTCGCATGGAAACATTTGAGATGCAACAGGCTTCGTTGGTGTTAGCATTGGAAGGAATGCGGGGATAAGAGGAAGTCGAGGCTCAATTGTTTACTTGTTGACAAGTACGAACAAGGACTAGCACAGTTGGTATAAGACACCCTGATTGGCTGATGAGCTCACGTCGTGCTAACATGATCACGATGCACTCATGGATTCGGTCACGCTTCACTGAAACCTGATCATGATTCACTCAGAACCTGATCTTGATTCACTCGCATCAAACCTCTTGAATTGAATTATAGTTTCATTACCAATAATTTTACTGATTCATGGTTTATCCAAGGATCCTTTCGTCCCGATATCCTAATCCCATTTATTCGTTACGCATACAAATGTCTTTTGCCCATTCAGCGATATTCAGCGATAATCTAGCAAGTAAGAGGATAGAGCGGAGTGGTGGGAGGAGGACTGCCGGCGCCAACAACACCGAAGCTGGGTGAGCTTCCGGTGTCTTGAAGAATGTACCACCAGGTGTTGATGTTGTCGGCAAACGCAGTGCAGCCAACCTCATCGTAGTAAGTCTGTGCGTTCTCGACTGATGCAACAGCTTGACCGCTTGCCGGACCTGAAACTGGCCAACCAGTCTCCGTGATCCAGACTGGCTTGCCTTGAGCGACAGCAACGGTCTGGTCGTAGTCATCCCAGAAAGTAGCGTTGGCGTTCTCGATGCTATTTGCTTTTGTTGTCTCGTAGTAAGGATAGGCGTCGACGCCGAGGAAGTCGACGGCTCCGATCAAACCATTCTGGCTAGAGTTTGTCCAGACGTTGTAGGTGTCGACGTGGCCGACAGGCTTTCCTGCCGCAGGAGTACCAGCGATAGCTGATCGGACCTGCCCGATATAGTTGGAGATGACATCTGGGCCAACGCCCAGCCCGGCATTGTTTGAGATACCAATGGGTGTAATGCGGTAAATATCCTCACTGCCCACGCTGATTCCGGCGATCAAGTCGGTGAAGGGTGTTCCATACTGCGAGATAGCCGCATTAAGAGCGGCGATCTCGTTCGTGAACTGAGCATCGCCAGCGGAAGCCCACAAACCCAGCAGGAGAGACGTGCCGGTATTGATAGCCGCGGGAATGGCTGAAATGGGGGCATTTGTGGTGCCATCCTGGATCATGGTGTACAGCCGGGCAGAGTCGAAACCCAGCGCCTTTGCTGAGTTGAATTGCCCTTCGAATGCGCCCTGGTCGTTCCCAGTCGATCCATAGTTGAAGCCTTTGTAGGCGGCGAGTGTAGAAGGAAGGGCGGCCGCAAGGGCGAGAATCTGTGAGGTACGCATATTGGGATATGCTATACTGTATTGGTAACGAATGTGGTCGAGAGATCTAACGGTACAAGTACAATGTATGGACAGCCAAATGCTCGCGAGACGGGGAAGGCGCAGAAGAAGCAAGCAGATATATAGCAAGCGCAGTCTGCAGACCGTTGGGGGAGACCCTTGACCAGGCAAGAAAGTCCTAACGTACCACAGTAACCTACGAGGTACTCTACGGCAATCGAGTGGCGGCAAGGACGAGGCGCAGGGCTCGACGTGGAGCAAAAGAACTGGAGATGACCTCAAAGAGGGAGCGGGTGGGCGGCCTTGGATCTCATGATGGGCTGCCACCACAGGAAAGAGTTTTCGACACGCATCCAGGTCAGATGCTCGCCTGTGCAATCCCTCGCATTGCCCGGCTATGCAGGGGAAATCTGCTCGCATCCAGCCAGAGAAGCCAGCGCTAGAAAATTTCTCACGGCGACGTTGGTCGGTTGGTGACGTACCTGCATGACGGCAAAGCTTGAAAGCGGTTCTGGGAACCCCGCCTGAAACGCTGCCAACCAGGATACGGCTTGTTTGAGCCGGGCATCCACCACGAGCATCATGCGTCACGGCCAACGTCCATCGTTGGTGTCGTCAGCCCAGGAGGAACCTGGGAGGCGTCGCAGAAGCAAAGCGAAGCACAAAGTAGACGGCCATTGTCGTACGAGGTACACCGTACATTCAGACTGATCGCAACCCAAAATATCCTGCTATATTTACCGATAGCCATGAGTGGATCGATGCTTGCACTCACTAATACTTTCTACGTGTTGAGGCGCACACACTCTACAGCTTCATCCCCAGCGCCTTGTGCACCTTGAGACTCTGCCGCATACTGAGATCGAGCATGATCTCCTCGCTGCCGCCAGGAATCTTATAAGCCAGAGTATCACGGTACAGCCGCTCGATCTTTCCACCCTGGCCTCCTCTCGAGTAAGCCAGACCACCGAAGACCTGGGCGGCCTCCTTGGTGCAGAACTCAAACGTAGTGGTAGCTTGAGCCTTGAGACCGGCAATGGCACCGCCTAATCTCAGCATTGCTTCAGTCTCGCTCATACGCTGACACTGGTAGATAATGTTCTCCAGCCAGTTGTAGCTTGCTTCGATTTGACGAGCCATGTGCGCTAGCTTCATGCGTATCACAGGGTGGTTGATGAGTTTCTGGCCGAATGTCTGTCGTTTCGACGCATACTTGACGCTTTCTTCAAAGCAGACGCGAGAGAAGCGCAGGCACTGGATGATAATGCCGATTCGCTCGTGGTTGAAGTTGGTCATGATGACCTGGAATCCCTTGTTGACCTTGCCGAGCACGTTCTCTACTGGCACCTTGACATCCTCAAAGGTGATGTATGTGGTTCCGCTGCTCCAGACACCTTGGCAGTCCATCCGGCGCGTGCTGACGCCCTCGGTCCGCTCAATCAACAACAGGCTGATGCCACCCATACCGGGGCCACCAGTCCTCACGGCGGTGGTGAAATAGTCGCACCAGATGCCGTTGGTGATCCACTTTTTCTCCCCGTTGACGATGTAGTGCTTGCCGTCTTCCGATAGCTTTGCCTCGCAGGTCAGGTTGGCCACGTCGGAGCCGGCATCGGGTTCAGTAATGGCCAAGCAAATTCTCTTGTCTCCAGAGAGAATGCCCGGCAAGATGCGATTGACGAGTTCCTTCTTGCCGTACTTGATAAGTGGCGGGCAACCAATTCCGAAACCTCCGAGCAAGTTCCAGACCAGGCCGCCGGAGCCAGTCCGTGACAGCTCGTCCGTGAAGAGCATCTCATGGAAGAGGTCCCATTTCTCGGGAGGTACGCTCTTGACCGTGTTCTTTGTTAGATGCGTGGGGTATTTGACGCCCAACAGACCAGCAAGATAGCCCCGCTCGCCCAGCTGCTTGTAGATATTATCAGGGACTTTCTTGCCCTCGTCCCATTCCGTCACGTAGGGTTCGAGCTCGCTCTCGACCCATTCTCGGACTTCGGCGCGGAGAGCAGCGTGCGTTTCGTTGTAGTAAGGTGAATGGTACTAGGTAGCGGTTTAGATCGAAAGGCACAGCTACGTGCGTATGCTGTACTTACACCTTGATACCAACTCGGGTCGCCGAACGGAATCAGAGAACCAAAGGGGTCCATTGCCTCGACCTCTTCCGCGGCGGACGGCCCAGGCGCGGGCGCAACAGTGCCGGGCTCCGCTTGCGGCTGTACCTTCGTTTCCTGCTTTTCCGGTGGAGGAGTGGCTGGAGGAGTCGGCGGTGCCTCAACCTTCTTGGTGTCTAACGACCCAACCTGCAACTTCGCTTTGTATTTCTTGAGGATGCCCTCATTGTGGTATTTCCAGAACTGTTTCGAGGCATCCTTGCCGGCCACACGTTGGAGGACTACACGGCGACGTTAGAGAGGGCTAATACGGTCTTGAGTGCAGGCCACAGCTCACTCTTTTTTCCACCTGCGCAGTGTCAGTATACGTGTTCCGGAGCATGCGGATCGATGCCAGACATACCTGGATGCTCGTCCTGGAACTTGGTCAGATCGTAGACATCCTCGTCGACGATAATGTAGAGGTTGTCTGATTTGTTGTGAGATGCCACATCGGCAGCCGAAAGACGTTTGGACATTGCGATCCTGGGAACTGGAAGTCTAAGAATGAAGGGCAGTTACGCGGTCGACGAGTGGACTCAGACAGCCAGAAGCGAGTACTAGCGAAGGTAAGAGAACGAACCCGATGTAGGCTCTGTCGAAGGACAAGAGGAAGAGAACGTGAGAGGAATGCAGCGTTGCAACACCGACGTCAAACCTCAGATTGAGAGGCTTTCACATGCCAGCTGGCAACGCATCCATCCGCCATGCCAGGCACATAATCTCGGGTCACGCTTCTCCCCAGAACAAGACGAAACTGGAGACTCCGGACGCTCGATGACGCCGGGCCCAATGAGCAAAGGCGTAATGCTTGGTTTGTTATTCGTTGTCGAGGGTCAGATGATGTTCCTCGCGATTCAGACAAATGCCACTTTTAAAACGTGCCGAGGCATCTTACATATTGCCGTCGATTCCCATTCGTACTGGGCACGAGGTCACCACAGGATCACATGCAAACCACGCAGATTCAGGTCTGAGTGGACGAGCACGTGCTTGCGGGGGATTCTGTTCTTGTGAGCTGCCATCTACTGTGTGCAATCGCAGCTTAACTACTCCGTACTGTGTATTGAATAGTGTGTTTTCGGGGCTGCAGTGGACAGTAAGCGCGCTGCTTCCTGTCAACTCTATTCACCGCCCGTATTCGCCTTCTCTCTCAACCGTCGTCCTTCCATCAACCCTCTCAATCCGCGTTTCTGTAGCCCAATCACCGAGCTGAGATCGCCCGTCCAGATTTCTCGCGAATCTCTTTCCCCTTTCCCGCTCGGATCGCCATTGTCATTAGACGCCGAGTTCTCCGTGTCCGTATGCGACATGTCAGTAGACGTCGAGGCAGAAGTCGCCGTCGACGCCGAGTCCATTGAACTTGTCTTGGCATGGCCTTTCTTCCTGCCAGCTTCTTCGTAATTGGTGGCAAGTTTGAGTCCGGCAACCTTGTTGGACAGCGACTCCGCTATGGTTGTTGCCTCACTTTCCCGCCGACCCATCCGGGCCAACGCACCCACTGCGGTGCCTTGAAGGCCTCGACCACCCCCTGCTGCCATGGCCGCTGCATTGAAAACCGCTGCTGAGTTGCGCCCATCCAGGACCTCGTGCAACCGCTCAACTGTTGCTTCCAGAAGTCCATCAATCTGGTAAGGCCTCGCCATTTGCAACAGTGAGCACAGCGTATGCGGCGTACACATCGGTGAACCGGCCTGGGGTAAGGAAGATGTGTACAAAAAATGTAGCAGCAAGTGGATCGTCGGTGCCATATGAGGTAAGTATAAGGACCTTGGTCGACCCGAAGGAGGTAGGTTCGTCGTATTGGGCTCCTCCGCGAGTGTTCTGGTTGCGGA
Source organism: Cladophialophora yegresii CBS 114405 (assembly GCF_000585515.1). NCBI lineage: Eukaryota > Fungi > Ascomycota > Eurotiomycetes > Chaetothyriales > Herpotrichiellaceae > Cladophialophora > Cladophialophora yegresii. The sequence continues at coordinate 4,222,579 of NW_006913045.1, forward strand.
GCGACTTAATGAACGCTGCGGGTCGAGGATTCCGTCACCTGTGGACGTTGAAGTGGACAGCCCGTTCGCCACAGCTGGAGTTATCGTTAGAGCAGAATTGCGACTATGTTGCGTCCGTATGCTGGGCCGTAGTGTTGTTCCGTCCGACAGACTGGTCGCGGCGTCGTGATCCATTGCCGACTCGACCAGAAGTTGATTGAAAAACGGCCCCCACCGCCTGGAAAGAAGGTACGAATTGCACGGAATCTTCTCGCCGCCCAGCGCCACAATATCCATGTCAGATAGTTCCGCCAGCGCCAGCGCTGCCTGACCCAGCTGCTCAGCAGTATGATTGAGTGGTCGGCCTCCAGCAGTCACACTCACACCACCTGTTTGCATGGACGGTGGAACAGCTGGAGCAGAGACTGACACATAGCCTGAACTAGCAGCCTCTCGCCTCGGATTGTCATAAAGTCCGAATGCTTCCAACTCGACCATGCAGACGTGGCTGAAATTGATCCTCCTATGGTTGTAGTCATCAACCAGACTCCGCTTCCGATGGCCAAGGATAACAAATGTATTCCTTCGGTTCCACAAAATGCCCCGGTTCCAGCTGCCTTGGGAGAAGATAGACCCATGGGTGTCAATGCGCGCCCATGTCAAGGTCTTTAGATCAAGCGCCCATAAAGCATACTCGTGTTTGGAAGATGTCAAATAAGTCCCACTCACCACGAAATGGCCGTCAATGATGCCTCCATTCGGGAATCGCAGCCCAGGCGGGGACACTGAGCCTGTCATAGGCTTCTCGACCATCGAACCGTCAGGTAACCTGATCTGCAGCTCCAGCTTGACATCCAAGAAGTTGTAGTTGGAATATATCAGCATAGAAGTCCCAGCTCGTGAAGTTGCTCTCTGCACTTGTGGATCGTTCAACGGGATACCGCGTCCAATCAAGTCGGCCGACAGGCCTGTCATAGGCGATACCATGCTTTTGTATGCGCCGCACTTGCGATCCCACGCAGTTGTGTTGGTCCATTTCAGACTTCGGAGGTTGAAGACACTGATTTGTTCAATGTAGTTGTTGTTGCTATCCTGACCACCCACCACAACCATTTCCGCACCTCCAGTTCCATCTAGCTGTACGCCTAATGTACCCGAATGAGGATCTGCCGATGGGGGATTGTGCTGGATGGCCGAGAGCGGCGCGTTAGCCGAGGTGAATGCGGCCGAGGATGGAAGTATGGCTGCACAGTGGGCGTATCTCCCCTGAGGATTCTCAGACGTGGATATCAGCGTCCATTTCTTTGTCGGCACATCGAAGACATGTATGTCGGACATGACGACGACCTCAGGCTGTCCCTCAGCAGCTGACTTGGCAACTTGGCCGTTGACACCGTTCCTGGCGTGTGTAGCGGGGGACATGCCGCCATAGCACACCAATTTCGAATCTCCAAGAGCGCAGACACTGTGGAAGTATCGAGGTGGTGGTAAATCCCCGAGTGCTTCAAGCCGGGTCCAATGTCGGCGGATGAGGTCCAGTTCATACAGATCCGAAGTCAACTGCGGTTTCGTCCTCGAGTGAATGCGCCCGCCAAAGACGTATAATTTGTCGCCCAGGATCGTCGTGGTTGCTCCCACCAATGCATGGGGTTCTTCACCAGTGGTTCTATGCACATTGCAAACCAACCCAGATAAATTAGTGGGAGCAGAGCTTTGCTGGGTGGCTGAAGAAGGTATGCCAATACTAACCCCCACACCATTGACTGGCTGATTCAAGCCTGGGGCGCTCTCATGGCTTGCCTCTGACGCAACGAGGCTGACCTCGCTGTTGTTCATTTCTATCTGCAGAAGCGGCGTAGTACTCTTTTCCGTAAGTGGTTGCGTCGATGTAGTAAAACTATCAGCTTCATTCGAGCCTCTCAATCTCTTGGCACAGTCCGTCAAGGTCGGTGTCGTTGGTGACGAATCAGTCGCTTGGACCGTCCGTGGGTCGGATCCCGAGACAGCACGGTCAAACTCTCTGGTCACCGATGGCTGCGCAAAATCCGGGATGATTATGGGTACATATCGTGGCAATCGTGTTGAGGTCGGAAACTTCGTGGCCGGGTTTGGCACAGACTCGTGCACAGGTAATTTTGTCAATCGGTACTCCGAGATGTCGATGGGTACATGTCGCCGCTTGAGGCTGCTAGCTGTACACTGCGCTATCAAGGAAAGCGAGGAGGGATCGTGCCAATTCGAAAAAACACTAGGTGTAATTGACGACGAGTCGCTTTCTGTGGTCGAAGGCGGAGTAGGCGGCCAATCGTGTTCTTCCGGTGATGGTGGGTCAAGATGCGAAGTCAAGAACCGCTTGCTGTACGTCCACGGTATAGAGCCTTGCCTCCCAGAACTTTTCCGTCGAAATCTAGCCATCATGGTCAGCTCGTTTTCAAGACAGACGGAAGGGATAAGAAATGATAACGAGTACAATGATGCAGAATGTGCACACGAAAGCACAAGAGATACAAAATGACAGAGCCTGCAAAGTAGCATGATCACATGGTCCCACCCTTCAAATCTTACGGCGATGGTGTAGAGGGAATGAACACGAGTTCGCTCGCTGGCCCACGGCGAGCGGTCCAACAGGTAAGATCAGAATCGGGTACCCAAAGCGTCGTCAAGCGCCAATGCAAGCTGGGGGTCATCGAGCAAGTCACTTACCGAGAGGACAAAGAAGTTGTCTCGGGATGTCACTGTTTTCGTGAAGGGTTGTTCTCTCCCCGTGTCACTTCAGCCGACGTCAAAAGAAAAGGGGCGCTTGAAGAAATCTGTCGGGCGGAAACGCGACAACAACTGATCGGGTACAGAGCGTCCCGCACCGGTCTCCCGAGCCTGCGTTGAAAGGGCAAGTGATAGAAGAATTGTACGACACTGTTGGTGAGCTTAGGAGGCTTCTGATATGAGATATGGGACTGTGTAGCGAGGATTGTGCCGCGAAAGTCTAGATGACCTGCGAGTCACTTAGCATGGCGGCGGCGGTGGAGCGCGTCGAACGCCAAGCCGGCTTCTAGCACGCGTTAAAAAGATCCCTTAGCCAATGGCACGGACGAATCTTCTGCTTCCTTCTCCGAAGTCAGGTCCCTCGGAGACCAGGGTCAAGGGTTGAACAGATGCTGTCGTTGTCGTTTCCGTAAGATCTGGTGGCAGCACATGACGCAGAAAGGCGATCTGTGACTTATGCACGATGGCCCGAGTTCAATGCCAATAGAGACCCGCATTGCACGCGCTCGAATAGCAATATACGCGCCGTGCAATATCACGTACTCCGCGACCAGTCGCGTGCCTCAAAGGAAGTGAAATCAATCCATGGCAAGCTATTTTCCATAGTATCTCGAGGTGCGAGCTATCTAGGTGGGAACGGTTTCCATGTTCTGGAAATATAACCCGACGTTCATCAAATTCCCGTCACTGTCATTCAAGCAGCGCTGGTCTTGTCCTTGGGCAAGGGTGTCGTTCGCAGGTACGGCTTGATGATCTTCATGTCCGGGAAGATATCCTTCGCCTGCTCGGTCTTGACGCTCGGGTGGACAATCACGTCATCACCTGGAACCCAGTTGATGGGAGTGGTGACCTTGTGCTTGTCGCCGGTCTGCAGAGAGTCGACGATTCGGAGGACTTCAGCCGTGTTGCGACCAGTCGAGGCAGGGTAGGAGAGAATGGTGCGGATAGTCTTCTTGGGGTCGATGACGAAGACCGATCGGATGGTAAACGCGATGCCCTTCTCGTCAACATTGGTGGCGTCTTGCTTGTCCAACATGTCGTACAACAGCGCAACTTGTCTCTGCTTGTCGCCGATTATAGGAAATTGTAAATTGCTGCCGCTTATCTCATTGATGTCTGCAATCCACTGTCCATGGCTGTCGATGGTGTTTGCTGAAAGACCGATCAACTTGACGCCTCTTCTTGTAAACTCGGGTTCCAATTTGGCAAACGCTCCCAGCTCGGTGGTGCAGACGGGGGTGAAATCCTCGGGGTGGGAGAACAGGACGACCCAGTTGTTGCCGATGAACTCGTGGAAGTCAATGGGGCCTTTGGTGGTCTCGGCTTGAAAGTTGGGGGCAATTGAACCCAGCCGTAGACTAGTTACAGCGATTTGTCAGTAATGCGCGCCGTTGAACGCTATGGAATTCACTCACGGTTCAGGACGATCAGTAGAACCCATTTTGACTGTTGTGTTGTATTGCGTGTCTTAAACTGTGAGAACTAGTATCCTGTGAGGGGCAGAGTAGAAGAACAACGAGGATCTGAATCAGCAATGATAGCGTGGTTATATAGGTGATCACTTGAATGTCAGTCGCAAAAAGAAGTCCCGCGAAGAAATCTGGGATCATATGGCGACGACAAATCTTTTTCTTCAACCACAACACTCGCGCCTTTGTCGGACAAATCCCTGCAACCCAGTGAGGGGCAAGGGACCAGCAAAAGTCGTGCTGATGGCGTGCCCCTCATGATGCATGCTCCAGCTCTTATGGCATCAGCAGTAGCAAGGTTGGTGGTGCCGCCCACGGGTCGCCCATGGGAAGAGCTCTTCGACGCAGGAGCAAGTGAGTGGCGGAAGGCAAGGTCCCACCCATGCTCATTGCAGACAATCAGCGATATCCTTGAGCACGCAATCGGAAGGGCGCTATCCCTAATCAACCACAGCGGCTTGGCGCCTTCAGCCTTGAGATTCACGTGGAAGGCTGCAACGCGTGGATACGATCAGCGCCTCTAATTATCATGCTCCATGTTACTTGCTGGTGCTTGGTAAAAAATCACTTTCCGAGAGGGCTTCGCCCTGCTTCTCATGGCCCTGCTATAAGCTAGGCTCGGAAAGCCCGACACTGTAACTCGCTCGAACATTAGGTAGGTATGTGCGCGTTGACGGATCGATATTGTCAGCAAGTGCGTTGAAACGAGCAGGCTTCGACGTCATCCTGATTAATCACCGGTGCGCCCTGCTCTACATTTCCCGGATCTACGGAGTACTGTGTAGAGAATTCTAGATCGGACAGATATACTGGCCACGCGCCTCCAAACCGACATCCATTGTCAGTAACAGCATACACAGTCCTCATTGAGCGCGGCAATGGACTCTGCGCCGCCTGTTGAAGAAGCTGTCTCACAATCAGCAGACGGACTCCCACCCGAGGCAGTCGCTCTAGCCAGAAGATTCTTTGATGCGGCCAGGTCAGGTCAGATAGAGATCTTTGAGCAGGCTCTGCCACGTGGTTTGCCGGCAAACCTGACCAATGACAAGGGTGATACCCTGGTGAGTTCCTCCCCTTGCGGCGGTAGCGCGCGGCAATGGTTGTATGCATCCTAGCAGAAGATCTCCTCAGACTGAGATGTGACTCCTCCGTCTAGTGGTGTGGCTAACTTGCTCAGCTTATGCTTGCATCTTACCACGGCCACGCGCCGTTGGCCTCGCTGTTGGTAAAACATGGCGCCGACCCCAACCGGTTGAATGATAGGGGGCAGTCGATTCTGGCAGGCGTCGTATTCAAGAACGAGCCGGAAGTCATCGGTATCCTTTTGGATGCTGGAGCTGACCCCGAGATGGGGCAGCCGAGCGCACTTGATGCCACGAAAGTACATGTGTACAAGAAACCCTACAGAGTTAGAAGTGGTGTCCTAACATGCATACAGGTCTTCAAGCAGGAAGCATTTGAGCAGCGATTCAAAGACCAGATTGAGAAGCTGAAGGCTGCAAACACGAGGACCATGAATGGCAGTTCGTGGCAGAAAGCAGAAGGTTTCTCTACCTAAACCATGATTGTACAAAAGAATGTTCATTAAATCGTCAAGCTCTTGTCTGAAATCTAAATGAGATCTCGAAGCCTATCGCTGTCTCGAAACGCCGCCAACACCTTGCTAAGCTTAAGCAAATATTTGGAGCCGTTATCTCATGCCGGACGAAAGTCTATTGATACGCGTGGCCAGGTTCTTTCGTCCTCCTTGATTGTTGCAAGACCCTCTGCGAGGGCAGTTTCATGTTGGATGGTGGTGGTGGTGGCCGGGGATAGCAACCTTCACACCACTGGTATTTCCGGTCCTGAATCATGTGCATTTGATGGCACCACTCTGCAACGGGGGACGTTGGTTGAAGTGAGGTGGCGGATGACGTTCGTGACGAAGCGGTAGACGGTGGTGTTGATTTGGGTCGCTCAAGTGCTTTCTCGAGTGCTCGTTCGTACTCGGCATAGTACCGATTGGAGGTCTTGTAGTGAGACATGCTGGTCTGGCTTGGAGCTTGAACTCGGTTGGTGAGAGCAGTTGGCTGAAGATAGAGAATTTGTGGTGACGAATCCGCTTGGTCAAATATCTCTGCTGAAGTATTATAAGGCTCGTGTAGGTGGAACGAATGACGTGTATTCTCTGAGGTGGGATGCGCTGAATAAGTCAATTGTGCGGATGGACTGAAATTGTGCGTAGAGCCGAGGGTTCCGGTGACCAGGAATAAGTCGGGCTCGGACGTGGATGGGAAACTGTGTGCTGAACCTGAGAAATGACAGCTTGAGCAAGGAAGGTGAGTGGTAATAGGGCACAATCAGAGATGTTCGAACGATCGAGCCACAATGCAGTGGTGAATTCAAGATAACACAAGAGCCAGAATAGAGAAGTGATCAGCACTCCGACCGATGAGGAGATATACATAGTCCTCCATGCTGAAGTCCAGGTACTGCGTACTCCGTACTGTGGTTCGTGTTGCTGGCAGCATGACAGTGGCAGTGGATATGTGCAATGCAGGCTGAAACGCGCATTGCGTTGCCGAGAAGAAAGGTGGACATCTGAATTGTCCAAACTGGCATTGCACAGGACAAAAAGACCAGCGCTTCATGCACATGTTCTGCACGTACTGCCAAATCAGGCCAAAGGCATTGGCTGCGCTTCCACTGTTCAAAATAAGAAAGCCACTCTTGTGCATTTTCGTGAATTAGCTGGTCCGTTCAGCTGAAGAGGTTGAACGCCTCCATCAATGCTTGAGGGAGCCACCGCCGCCGAAAAGCAGCCCGAGTAGCCTTCGATGTAACAAGATCGAAGACATCGAATAGGGCAAGTCTTTCTAGTCAGACAAAGTGAGTAAGTACTCCATAATCGCAAGGACGCGTGCTGTGACTGGATGATTGAAGCTGCTTACAGCAAACATTCGGCTACCGAAACGAAACAGGGAGGCAGTGCCGTTCGAGACAGTGACATCGGCAGGATCCACGTCTCGCATGTGCTAGCCCTTTTCGATCAAGTCTCAACAGCCAGCCTCAAGCTCACGTGAAAATTCTTTTCTTCTCAGCAACACGCAACTGGAACCCCTTTCCCTATTTTTGGCTCCCACAGAAATGTCCAGCAACCTACTCCGCGGATGTCGGAACGCTTGTGTTCTCATCTTCAGTCGAGGTCGACAAAGAAGCACAGTATGAAGGACATACCAAGTCATGCAAATATGGAGTTCACAGTCTCTGTTGCGCTTTCTCGGCACACACACATGCACTTCAGCACGCATCACAACTTTCACTTCACTGTTACCAGCACCTCACTTTCATATGGCCACAATATCACAATTTCTCAGGCATCATTGTTCATTGTGCATATCAGCGCTGTTCACTTTACCTCGGCATCCTTGCTGTTTGGTTGACGTTTTGTTCTTTCCGCAAGGGGAAGCCTGCAGCTTGGCCTGCTCACGCTGCTGTACCACCGCTTCCGATATTGCAGGATGCTCCGCCGTGGGCACACTCCCGTGAAGAAACGAATTGGAATCCATGACTCCGAAATGATGACCCGAAGATAAGGTCCGCAGGCCTCTCCTCCTCTGTGTTTCATTGCTCGGTCGACATGGAGACAACCCCGGATCCTAGCGATTGGCTGCACCCCGCAAAATTTGGTCCTCGGGCTGATCACGTCCAGCGGCGTTATGCGGGGGAAGGCCGACAAGGTATAGTATCCAGATGGACATCAGATGTATCTCCGATCGATATGCCTTTTGGTAGGACGCTCGTCTGTTGAATTTCGTGCTGATTTCACTTCCATCGAACCGGTGATCGAAGAACAGCCATCAAGCCAATATGTCCGTCACGAACGGCGTTAACGGCCACGTCAATGGCACCTCTAGTGCACTTTGCTCTGTCGAGGACTTCACTTCTCGACAATACGACTTTGTCGTAGTGGGTGGTGGCACGGCCGGCCTTGTCGTTGCTGCTCGACTGACTGAGGATCCAAACATCTCCGTGGCTGTTTTGGAAGCCGGAGAGAACCGCATGGATGACCCGAGTGTATCAACCCCGTCTCTCTACCCTACTATGGTGGGCCAAAACGTCTAGCGTTTCGTGCGAGCCATATTTTGACAAAGTCTAGATCGGCCGTCCCCAGTATGATTGGTGTATGACCTCCATCCCGCAACCCAATGCTGGCAATAAGATATACTCGATGCCCCGGGGCAAAATCCTCGGTGGCAGTTCTGGTATCAATGTGAGTTCATCACTTAATTCATCTCATCAATCCTCCAAGGGGCCCGGGTCCGGCCACTATCACGATCACAACGAAGTCGGCGAATTTGACAACCAACTCATCATAGTATCTCATGTACGTGAGACCGAGCAGAAATTGCTTCGACCGCGGCTGGGAATCAATTGGCAATCCTGGTTGGGGCTGGGAGGGTCTGGCACCCTACTTCGTGAAATCGCAAACCTTGGACAAGACCGAGCTACATGACGATCCCCAGTTCATGCCCATTGCTGGTGGTGACAAGTTCCATGGCACATCGGGCCCCATTCACACGTCCTTCAATGACTGGTACATGCCCCTTGAGGTCGATTTTGCCAAGGCCGCGCACGAAGTCACGGGCACACAAAAGACCATAAGTGACGGGTGGAGCGGCGACCATCTAGGGTTCTTTTCCAGTCTAGGTGCCGTCAACAGAACCGACGAACCCGGAAAGAGGAGCTACGCGGCCACAGGTTATCTGAGACCGAATCTTGGGAGGAAGAATCTGAAAGTTTTGACTGAGGCGCAAGCTACAAAGATTATTTTAGATGGGACCAAAGCTACGGGCGTGGAATTCGTGCACAAGGGAAAGAAGTATACCGTGCAGGCGACAAGGGAAGTTATTTTGTCTGCTGGAGTCATCCAGAGCCCGCAATTACTCGAGCTTTCCGGGATTGGCGACCCCGAGGTCTTGAAGGCCGCTGGAGTTGAATGTGTCGTGGAGAACAAAAGCGTGGGTGCGAACTTCCAGGACCACGTCCTCGGCGGACTTCTCTACGACTTGAAGCCTGGTATCGACTCAATGGATGCTCTCCACGACGAAGAATTCAATAAAATGCAACAGGATGTGTACCAGAAGACGCAGAAAGGGCCGTACGCCAGCCCTGGCATGATGATGGGTTTCGTGTCGTATGCATCCGTGGCATCTCCCGAAGAGCTGGAAGCCACGATCAAGGAGATCGGGCAAAAGTCGCTGGCGAAGACGGACTTTGAGAAGGCACAGGAAAAAGTGAGTACTCAGAGCCTGCATTTATCTGTCGCCCTGATTGACAAGATGTGATCGAGGTCATCGTCGACCAACTCCGCGACCCAACATTCGCCAATCTGCAAACGTTCTGCATCCCCTGCCGCCTCGACGTTGCCAAGGGATCCGACCAGACGCAATTCTTCGGTGCCCCACCCAAGGGGAAACAACAACTCTCCCTTTTGATGTGTCTGGAACATCCCCTCTCGCGCGGCACCGTGCACATCAAATCGTCTGACCCGCTCGCAGCCCCGGCAATCGACCCGGGCTATTTCCGTAACGAAGTCGACGCCAAGATCCTCGCCGCGGGCATGAAATGGATGGAAAAGGTGGCCCAACACCCACTTCTGGCCAAGAGTCTTGCGCAACGAGAGTTACCGCCCGAGGGCAAGGGATTGGAGACCGAGGAGGCGAGAATCGACTATGTCAAGAATCATATCAGTACGCAGTATCATTTGATAGGGACGTGCGCGCTAGGAGAGGTGGTGGACAACGATCTAAAGGTCAAGGGTGTCAAGGGCTTGAGGGTCGTAGACGCGAGTATCTTCCCCGGTCATATTTCTGGGTAAGTCGGCGATTGCTTTCTTTCTCGGCGCGAGCGCGATATGCTAATGGTGGTTTTTCGACAGGAACATCATGGCGACTACTTATGCTGTGGCTGAGAAGGGGGCTGACCTGATCAAGAAGGACATCTGAGCAGTCGAGTAGATGACAAGCATACGGTCGTATGAACAACGTGATGACCATATTCCTCGGCAATTTCCCTTTTCTCGCTTGTATGATCAATCGAGCAGTGCAATCGCCGCCGCCCCCCGAACATGCCGTGCCGTGAGTGTAAGTACCGAGTCCAGGTCCCGGTCGTGAGCATTGCTTCCCAACCCTTTCCCTCTAGGATATATATACAGCACTAGCTTCCCGTCGTATGATTCTTCTGCTTCGTCAACCGGTCGCTATCTCCACAGCATCGTGCGGCGTCCCACTCGTCGATTTCGACCCCTACAGTTCGACATGTTAATGTTAGCCTTCCTTAAGGCATCGATGCCTTGAATGTACTCTAATGTGTAAGTCAGAGAAAGAGACACACGGCCTTACTTCTAGCTCCGCCGCGATCCCCCGCCGTCCCTGTGTCGGATTCGCACCCAGCTCCTTGGTGGACTGCGCGTGCCACCCTGGCGCCTTCCTGTGCTTGTATCCTCCAGCTCCGGTTCCGCGTGGTACAGGCAGGCGTCCTGGTCGTGAGCGGTGCTGTGTTTCCGGGTGCGAGCCTGCTTTTCAACGCCCTCGGCAGTACTCCCTACTGGGCTATTCCTTTCGGCGCCGTCTCTTGAGGACCAAGAACCCAATGACGGCGATATTGGAAGCTACTAGCGCGACGGCCCCGACGCCGAAACACCGAGTGTGCCGGACGCAGAGGATGCCTCTGCGGTCGTCTGGCTCGCTCGGCTTGGCGCCGTTGACACTGACACTGACGTGGCCGTCGTCATACGTATGGCAGTTGTCTGCGCGAACTCGCTGGACACGGACGACAGGACAGAACCCAGGGACCCTGTGTTGAATGTCCCGAAGGCGCCGGGTAAAGCTACTGTCACTCGGCGCCGGTTACGCTGGAGACACGCTGGCCCATGACCGCAACAGATGTAATCTGTACTGGATTTCGTGTCCCGTGTACAGTGAGTGTACCGACACCGTACGGTACGCCAGCGAGATAGAGACCTAGGTAGCAGGTCGGTGTCTTGGTTCCGTGGTTGCGTGGAAAGAACGTCCTTTTCTTGAAAAAACGGACACCCAGGTAGGTTGGTGGGTGGGTGGGTGGTGAGGCTGGCCAGATGAGAAGGGGAGGTAAGTACCTAGGCAGAGAGGGCCTGAGCCTTACACGTCGCGAGTCACATCACGGCAGATCAGGCTATGCCGTGTCATGTCATGTGTCCCTTGCCAGTGCTTGAGGCTGCATAGACACATACATACATACATGCACATATGTCGCTGTCTGAATACGAAGTAGCCTCCGTGCCTGGTAGGCTGGAGGTTGATATCCAACCTATGGGGATGGAGCTTCGGTGACATTCTCATGGTTGGCAGCCAACATGGAGGGAGATGAGCGCGGCTGGGACGAAGCGAGTGACGCCGTCACATACGTATGATGTACAATACACGCATGGCATGCGAAAGGATGGTTTGCAGTAGATCACTCGCGAGGCTGGCGGACATGGGAGTTTGGGAATGGTCCAGGGACGAAAGGGATACGCACACATGACTTGGCTTGTGAGAGAACAGGTGCTAACAAGGCCGAATCCATGTCCGTGGATTAATACACACGGCTTGGCTTATGGAAGATGGAGTGTCAATAAGGCTGAATTTATGTCCATAGATAACATGGAAACTCATTTGCTGCAACGTCGTACTTGGGACGTTCTAGCATTTGCTGGTATAATTCGTCTTTGAGAGTAGAGTGGGTTATAAGACATGGATGAATGGTATCGGACAGGTCGGTCTTTTGGCTCAGGTATCGACGGCCTTGGGACCGTCTGTACAGTAAACGCCCGTTGCACTCTGGTTGCGGGTACTCCGTATACGAACTCTTGCTCGCCGCCAGGGGATGTATCGCAGGTTGTTCGTACACCACTCATTCTCTTCCATGCGGGCCTTCTGCCTTCATGGACCGCCCACCCCAGCCGCTTGACAGCTGGTACGTGTCTGTCCACGCCGACTGTGCGCGGTTGTTAGATCGGCGTCAACGAGCCGCTGTGCGTCGTGAGCATGACGCTCTTCCCAATATCGGAAGGATGTTATTCGTAGCTTCTTCCCCAGAGAGCGTACAGAAATCCCGGGGTACCCTCCCTTTCGTAACAGACCGACATCATCAGATCGAAATTGTGGCCGCCGGAGCGAGGCAATATCATTTCTTGCTCCTCTCGGCCTGTGCTTTGAGGTACTCGTTCTGCAGTTCCTTCTGCAATTGCATCGGTGCTCGCTCATAATGGCTGAACTCCATGCTAAATTCGCCTTTGCCCTGGGTCGCAGCTCTCAGGTTGCCGCTGAACCCGAACATGCCTTGCAGACTCGCATCTGCCCAGACGGTGAAGTCATCAACGCCGACTTCCGTATCAGTGATGGTGGCGTTGCGTTTCTGCAGCAGGCCGACGACATTGCCCTGGAACTCGGTCGGGGCAGTCACAACAGTCTTCATCAGCGGCTCGAGCACGACGGGCTCGGCCTCGATGAATGCCTTGCGGAAGGCCTGCTGCGTGGCGTTCTTGAAGGCCATTTCGCTGGAATCCGTCATATGAGTTGCACCGTCGTTGATGACCATGGTTGCGCCGAGAACCTTGTGTCCGATCAAGGGGCCTTTCTCACACGATAGATGGAAACCCTTCTCACAAGCAAACAAGAACTTTTCGGAAATGGCGCCACCAATGATGTGCTCCTCAAAGTGGTTGCCCTCGAGATTGCCCTTGGGTTCCATGTAGCCTGCCACGCGCGCATAATCACCTGCACCACCGGTTTGTTTCTTCAGCAGATGGTTGAAGTCGACATGTTTGGTGATGGTCTCCCGGTAAGCGACGCGAGGTGCGCCAGTCTCACACTCAACCTTGTATTCTCGACGCATCCGTTCGACGTAAACTTCGAGATGCAGCTCACCCATACCTGAGATGATAGTTTGCTCACTTTCGTTGTCGAAGTGGACTCGGAAAGTGGGATCTTCGCGCTGAAATCGGGCAATGGCTTTGGAGAAGTTTTGCAGATCCTTGTTGTTCTTGGGCTTGATGCTGAGCGAGATGACGGGCTCAGGCACGTACATGCTGGACATGCTGTAGCCGAGCTGCCCGTCGGTAAATGTGTCGCCTGAGGCGCAGTCGACTCCAAACACGGCGCAGATTTCTCCGGCGCCGACTTCTGAGACTTCTTCCATTTCGTTGGAGTGCATGCGCACGATACGTGGGATTTTGACCTTCTTGTCAGTGCGAGCATTGAAGACGTTCAGTCCTTTCCGCAGCTTCCCTTGGTAGACGCGGATATAAGTGAGTTGACCAAAGTTGGATTCTTCGAGCTTGAAGGCCAAGCCAACGAAAGGGAGCGAGTTGTAAGGGATGAGCTTGACAGGAGCCTCCTTCTGTCTTCGATCCAGGGCAGTATTTGAGACCTCGGATGGGTTGGGCAGATAATCACAGACACCGTCCAGCATCGGTTGGATAAACTTGTCGGCAAGGGCGGATCCCATGAAGACGGGGGTAAACTTGAGGGAGATAGTGGCTCTTCGAATGGCAGCTTTGAGCTGTTCTGTCGTCGGCTCCTGCTCGTCCAGGAACAAGTTGGCAATTTCATCGTCCACATCAGCAAGCGTTTCGATGAGCTTCGCCCTTTTCTCTTCGGCTAGATCTTTGACCTCCGCAGGAATCTCGTCCTTGGTGACAATGATCTCGCCGTGTTCGCCTTCAGCGTACATCGTTTTCATCGTGACCAGGTCGACCAAACCACGGAAATCATCTTCGGCACCAATTGGAACCTGCACCGCAGCTGCGGCAATCTTGAGCTTCTTGTTGATCTGTTCAATGGGCTTCCAGGGATTTGCGCCCATTCTGTCCATCTTGTTGATGAAACTGATCCGGGGGACGTTGTATCTCCTCATCTGTCGGTCGACGGTAATGGTTTGACTCTGCACGCCGGACACGGCGCATAATATCATGACGGCACCGTCAAGTACGCGGAGGGCCCGCTCCACCTCGATCGTGAAGTCGATATGACCGGGCGTGTCAATCAAGTTGATATGGTACTTTTCGTCCACGCCATTCTCTTTCCTGACCCAGTCGCAGTAAGTGGCTGCAGACTGGATAGTAATCCCTTTTTCCCTCTCGAGTTCCATCGAGTCCATCTTTGCGCCCACTGCATCCTTGCCACGGACCTCGTGTATGGAGTTGATTCGGCCTGTGTAGAAGAGAACTCGTTCGGTAGCCGTCGTTTTTCCGGAATCAATATGCGCCTGCTGCGATCAGGAGATGCCCATAAGCAGACAATTGAAGGCTTGAACTCACCGCTATGCCAATGTTCCTCACTTTTGACAGACGGTGGGCCTCTTCGGGCGATAAGTTATGAATAATGGTCTCCTGCGAAAGTGAGTCGGGATCGTCTTGTGCTTCTTCGAGCCTGCCTGGTGTTAGCGACAAGCTGTGCAAGCATTTCCATCGATCTCACATGGCGGCTGCAGCGGCGGCAGCACCTCGTCTTTGCTGCCACCGGCGATCTAGCGGCCATTGCACTGCCTGGGACCGGCGACCTGCGGACAGGTTCTGAAATACAGCCGTCGGCGCGCATCGCCGGCAAATCCATTGACGCGCAGCCACTGAGCTCTGTGATCGTACGACGGTGCTAAGAAGCCTGGAAGAGCCTCCTAAAGCTCGCACCGCACTCATCTTGACGGGACGAACGATGTCTGCTCCGTAGGCTATGTAGCCTCCGATCTCATTTACAGGGACGAGTGAGTCCTCGCTACGGGCAACTTTTTTTCGCAGTTCGACCGCGCCGCCGCTGGTGGGGCCGAGTTACCGATCCAAAACTTGATTGGCTAGTCAAAAGGGCTTCATTAAATACGCGTCTCTTCGGGCTCAGATAAAACGGCAGTGATACGGGGTATGCTCTCCCAAAAGCCATAGAGACGCGTGAGTAATTCTCTCATGGAAGAGCGACCACAAACACTCCGGCGCTCTATCTTACCGACTTTCAAAAGGCTTGTCAGAGCTCGTGCAGAGATCCTGTGAGACTTGTCCTGTGCCAACTTCGTCACGCTGTGGTCATCTAAGGGCATCAAGCGAAACCATGGAACGACCTTGGGTTCGTCTCGCACGCAAGTACAGTTGACTGCGAAAGCACTTCCGACAAACATGCTGGCCGCCCCAGGGATAACATCGTCTCACAGCCGTATCCTATCCTGCATCAGGCAGGCCAGTACACGGTATTTGCGCTATCAATATAGTGAACCATGAGGACAGGCAGAGTTGACGAGAAAGAAGCAGCATCCATCTTCAGCTCAAGTACTGTTTAAGTTCCGTGGAGAGGACTTCAAGCGCCGACGGCACCTGATATGCCACTTTCACTGGTCTTTGGCCTCTAGAAGCCACAGTCCAGGGCAACAACCCACATCTATCTCATTCGTTTCTGGAATATTATCTGTTTTCGAGGACGTCAGCCATAAGTGCGAGATTCACACGTCTTGAGAATTTGCAATCCAAGAAGAAGCTGGATGGCGCCTGTCTCAGCCCAGTACAGCCACGCACAAGGAAGTAGGCGACGAGCTCTTGACAGTCGGCACGCCTTTGCTACCGCATGTGGGGTATGACTGTTCACTTTCGAACACGACTTCCCCTCTCTTCTACGGCCTTGGAATGCCCTGGAGGCGACGCTCTGACGGATTGCAGCGAGTTACTGCGTAAACATGAGTATACACTCTCCGTTACCCACCAGCCATTCATTTCGGCTCCTGGAACTTCGGCCTCATTTGACGGACTCGATCACCATCAGGCTGATTATTACAGAACTGCATAATGCTCCATCTTTCGGCGCGTTGGCTTACACTTGGGAAAATCCAGTCTCACAGTTGATAGACGATAGCAGCAACTTTTCTCACACAGCAGAATTTCATTTGCTGTGTGATGGCCTGAAGATCCCCAGCAAGGGGAACCCCCACAGCGCACTGGTGAGGCTTCGTGATTTGGACCTGTCCGAATACGGGCGATCTGTGTCCAAGTACCTATTTGCCGACGCTATATGTATCAATCAAGAAGACCACAAGGAGAAGGCCGCTCAAGTGAGGATGATGGGGGAGATCTTTGCAGCCGCAGAAAAGGTACTTGGCTGGCTAGAACCGGAAGACCAACGACGCCTGATGTTTTTACAGTGATCGATAGCCTATCCACAATCCCGCGCGACAGGTACACTGCCGTGACAGCGGCAGATTTGTGGAAACCGGAGAGTTACCCGTCGAAACTCGGCATCTCGCCGCTGACCTATCAGCATTGGCTCGCTCGTGTGGCCTTCTTGTATCGCCCCTTCTTCGAGCGCATCTGGATCAATCAAGAAATGGTCGCTGCAAAGGAGATCTTTCTCATCTGCGGGACGAGAGTCCCTTGGGCGACTGCCTTCGCCGCCTTGAGTTTCTTGGCTCACAGCGCATGGTTTCTCCTCCTCCACACCGACCAGGTCTCTGTCGCCAATGTGGTGCCTGAGAACATGCCGGTTTACCGGCGAGTGATCAAGGCCAGAATTCCTGCCGGACAAAGCGCCTGGCATCTCCTCCGTGTCAGAGATGGGATGATCGTGACAGGCAAGGCTTGTACGCGACCGCCGCCGCTGCTGAACCACCGCTACTGCAAGAGCAAAGAGGCCCGAGATCGAGTTTACGCCTTGTTGGGAATTGCGAGGAAGGATGACCGTCCGTTTGACACTCAGCCTTACCTGCGCGAAGTTGGATATTCCGATTTTATGACGGCACAACTCCTGTTCACACGTACGGCGAGATCACTTCTGCGCTCTTGGGAGGGCTTGTCATCCCTTTCCCACAAGGAGGGCAGTTTCGCCACCGAGCTCAGCGGCCTGCCATCCTGGGTATCGACTATCCTGTCGAATGTATGCCCGATTCTCTTTCGCGGCGGACTTCAACCTGCAATTGGAATGCAGCAGGTGATCTGAGATGGCGAGCAGACAGTCGTGGTCTTGATTCCCCATATCTTGATGTTCAGGGTTCCGGATTGACATTGTGCAGAAGTTGGCTGCTGATCCTGTCGAGGCTGGCGTCGACAATATGACCTACTTCTGGTCTAGCCTGGAGGGTGTCGCGAACGAACTACCCATGCCGTACCCGATCAGCGAGTTGCAGTGAGTTTCTCATTCCCTTGTCACGTGGAGAGTACTCGACCTTGCCTAACCTTTCAGTGCAACAGGAACGGGCCCACCAACACCAGCAGATTGGATATCCTCATGCGGACCCTGGTCGCGGATACCTATATGACGCAGCACCGCGCGCCACCCGAATGCGCCACTCAGGTCCTGTCACACATCTGCACCGAGCTGGCCCGTAAAGTCATAAGGGGAGCAGCAACATCTAGGAGTCGATGGGCGATTATCTCGACCTGAAATGGTGGTTCAGAGAGTTCAACCGAATGAGGCTGAAACTCTCGCTGGCTCGATCCTTTTGGCACTGGCCCGACGGCTTCTTCACGCCCCTGACGGGGCCGTGGCTCGAGCTGCTCAACGAGGAGCCGGAGGACTCGATACTCCATGGCTCCTTGGTCAGGAATGAGCTCATGAGGATGCAGGACGCATCGTCCGGCTCTAGGTACGTCGACTGGTCCCAGGCTTTCGCCCGATTCCGACGAGAATTCCACTTGTGCTGGGGCCGAAGGCTGGTTGATGAGGACGACCCATGGGTTACTATTGGGGCTCGGACCGACGAGCATGCGCGTCAGAGATGAGGTGTGGATCCTCGCTGGGTGTCCCACCGCCGTTGTTCTGCGACCACTGCGGACCGCGCCCGGACACCTTGTGTTCCTGGGTGAAGCGTACGTGCATGGTATAATGCGCGGCGAGGCGGTTGGGGAATACAGACAGCTGGTGGATATTGTGCTCGAATGAGGAGGAAAGTGGAAAGTCGATTTGACGCCATCAGCATAAAATGGATGTCCTCAAGGATTGGACGCCCCGTTAGGCGTGCGGCAGAGATCCTCATCAAAGATATACGACGTAGATATCAGAACCGAGTTGTGTACACGTGTTTCTGCTTCCGAGTACTCGTATCTGAGTTGCACCGAGGGCGCCGGTCTTCGTGCGATCAGAGGAGTCGACCGGCACGGGAGTGCGAGTACGCGCTCGAGTACATGCTTGAAGGTTCAGACTGATGCTTACAGTACTGCCTAGGAGTGGGAATCGACATACGGGATTCAATGATCTACTGCTTGAGGCTACCGGAATCACCCCTTACTGATAACCTGTCCTCTTCCACCATGACTGCGATCACGCACCACGCAGCTTGGATCTTGGATCTTGGATCCTGGATCTTGGACTTTGGACCAGGAAGGACGCCGGTATCGCCGCTTTTCCTTGCACACATACCCAAAAGATGACTTCAATCCTTCTCATGATTCAGTCACCAGGAGCCCTCAGCTCTGTCGCTCCGGAAACTATGTCTGCCTGGGTCCGCGGTCCAGTGGGGCAAGAGGAGCGATCGAAAAGGGGTCCTGTACGCCGAACGGGGCCTGATTGGCTACAGCAAACAGACTGTTCTTAGCACGGTACATACTGGCTAATGAGGTAGCTCCCTATGTCTTCTAGCTAGAGTACTCTACACGGCAGCCTGATTTGCAACCTCGATAGATCCCAAGGAGGCTTGGCTTCGGGCATATCGCTGATGTCGCGGTCTCGGCCGGGCGGGCTTAACGCCCAAGCCGAAGGAGTGCGCTGGTACGCACTGTATAAAGACAAGGCCGTCTTGACTGGTAGAGCAGATGCGAGGCTGCCTCTTCTCCGCGATACTCGCACAGTAAGTGAAAAAGAACCGGCCTGCGTAGGTGCCACGCCTAGTCTTCTCGGCCTTGTGAGCGCCGTCACCACGTGAGGTACTGTACACTGTATTGGGCCCCAGGTGTCCGCCTCCGTACATCATCAACCATCACAACCTGTCTGTGTGGAGGCTGCTCCGAAACATCCATCGCTGTGATTAGTACAGCACACCAAACCACACCACACCACACCACCCCACCCCACGTATCATGTCTCCCCCAACCCTGTACCAACGAATCCAACAAATCGACTCGCAAGCCCATGCGGCGCTCCTGCCCACCAACACGCCCCTCGCCACGGCCCTCTCCCACGCACTCACAAACTCCGCCGCGCAAGGCCTGCCCCCAATCACCATCTCCCCGCTCCAGGGCCAATACCTCGCCATCCAAGCCCAGCTGATCTCCGCGCGACGGGTGCTCGAGGTCGGCACCCTGGGAGGCTACTCGAGCATCTGGTTCGCGAGCTCCGGCGCGCACGTCACCTCGTTGGAGATCGACGCGCATCACTGCGCGGTGGCGGTCGAGAATGTCCAGCGCGCGGGATACAGTGACAGTGTTGATATCGTGCTGGGGGACGCGATGGATACGTTGCCTCGACTTGCGGCGGCGGCGGCTGGTGCTGCTGACGGAAAGGACTCCCAGGGGCTATTCGACCTCGTGTTCATCGATGCGGACTGGGATATGCAAGTCGAGTATTTCGCGTGGGCCGTGCAGCTTGTCAGGCCTGGCGGGTGTATTTACGTGGATAACGCGGTCAGGGCGGCGCTAGAGCAGGGTGCCGCGAAAGAGACCTTGGTCGACAGGGTGGGCGGGATGGAGGGCGTGCAGGCCACGCTGGTGAGTGTGGTGAGTGGTCATAAGGGGCGTGAGGAGCAGATGTTTGACGGGTTTCTGTTGGCTATCGTGAAGGAGAAGGGAGGGGCTTGAATCGGAAAGGAGGGGAGGAGATGTGCTGGCCCTGGCAGCCTAGGGTGGAAGGACGGGTGGAAGAGTGCAAGTCAGAGCTAGGTCTGCTTGCGTGAAGCCACAGCTAGTCAGGTAGCTAGCTACTCACGCACTGGTTTGATCCTGTGGAACTCTTTTGCGGCTCGTCTACTCGACGACGTTTCGTTGCTTGATAACGTTTTGTTGCCCAACGCCAGGCGCGAGTATAATCTCTTAGGCGTTAAATCTCCTGGACGATTCCAACCTAGATGACCTTGTCCACTGGCACATTCAACGCCCGTAGTTTGGTCCGGCTGTTCTCCCGAACTCACAGGAGTAGCTCTGACAGGGGCCGGCGGAGGACGCTCCTCGGCGAGAGTGATGCTCTGGCGAGGCGCACGTGTTCTTTTCCAACGACGTACGTGCAGAGAACACAACAGAAAGTAAAGAGACAGCAGAGAGAGAGCCCTCGGATTTAAGAAGAGACAACGGATATTCTACTCACATTGAAAGACCTCTGAGCACGTGGTGATGGGTGCTTGTTGGCTGATGCCGTCTCAATACCTGAGGATGCATTAGCCAGCGCTGCGATGCCCGACCACTGTCACATTTCGATAACGGGGATTTACACCCAGCTTGCTCACCGACAGGCCGCCAGCCTGATTGTCCACGGCTGCTGTTCGTGACGGAGATATGGCCTGCTGAGCGACATGAAGCATGATGGATTGTGTGACTGGGCGCAAAAGGGACAAGAGGAGACTAGCTGATGAAGAAGGAAAAAGCTGTACCAAGGTACACGGCCAAAGGTACGCTCGGTAAATCTGTGCTGCAGCTTAGCGCATCACGCCTGTTATTATGGTGATCCATTGACGCGGATCAGACATCGGCTGGAGGACTGGAGCAGACCGAGGCAACGTGCCTGCTAGGGGCATGAGCTCGAAGACTAGACAGCTGATGGAGCGGATGCGAAGGCAGGGCTTTTACTGCATGTCGTGATGGAGAAAGTCGAGAAGGTCGAAAATGCGAATGAGCTGGAAAGTGTGTGACTCAATTAGAGGACATGATGGATTCCAGAGGGATCTGGACAGAGACCTAACTATTTAGTTACGGAGGCCTATATAAACAATACGGTATTTTACATAAAGGGGTATGGCCTATGACAGCCCTTGGCAGTGTCCAGCCAGCCCTCGGGTAACCTTCCCAGTTATAAGTGGGTGCACAGACCCCATGCCAAGTCAGTCGAACCAATCATGTCGCGTGCTATCGTCCAAGCAGCTGCTCCGTCTTCCCGGCCACAGATGCGCGAGGCTTCAATCGCCTTGCAGACACAGGCATCATAAATTGGCTCCCGGCAGCCATCAGACAGGGTGTATATGAGTGATTTCCGCCCATTGCTGCTGCAGACTACCACTGACGACCCAGGCAGGAGTGGCATTTGGCTATTGGCCCGACCAGGAGAGATAAGCGTCCTTTGCGAGCCATTCGACAGCCATCAATATTCCCCTCCTGACTGGTACAAGCTGGAAGAACTGGCCAGTCCTTTCTGGACAGTATGTCTATGTGAAAGAGGTCTATGAAAAGATCAAGCCTACGGGCACAACAGCCGGTCGCCACCGCCTCGCCCTCACTCTATCCTCTTCTTGCCTTCTTCCATGAATCCCATGTTCGCCGTGCTGATATTCCGGGCTCTTCTATCCTTGCCACTCGCCGCGGCGATAAGTGGGCCAACTATCGGATCCTTGTGAGCTTTCGACAACGCGTCCGAGAGGCCTTCGGTTGCAAACGAGGGCGTGTTGAGCTTTGGCCAGTTGACATACAACAGCCCGTGCGAATAGATGAACTGGAATGACCAACCTGCCACAACGAGACATACTATCACAAACAATCGGAGAGGCCATATAGCCGCCTCGGGAGGCCGTCGCGTCAAGATCGAGACCAGGACAATGAACATGGAAGCAGCCAGCACGTATGGAATAGCCTGGATGATGAGTGGCCTCCGGTCAGTGAACATCAAAGACGACCCCACTCCATATGTTGAAGGCAGATAGGTCCCCAAGAAGAGATCGAAGCCATCCTGTCGAGGTCCATCCAGGAAGTTGTTCCGAATATACCGCGTGCAGGAGTTCTGAAGATCTTGCAGAGCTCCGGCTTTCGTTCGATTTCCTGTACGTGTAAAGTCGGTCTTTAGGGCGCCGGTTCCTGAGTACGATCGGGAGACGACGTCCGCATTGTCAGCCCAGATGTTGCGGAAGAGGTATTCGAACTGTATATCGTCTTGCGCACGTTCGCCGGGTTGCAGGATGCCGATATCTTGGAACTGTTGGGTTAGCGCCCATCTTCCGAGCATGCTCTGGACCACATTGGTCCGGTCCAGGCAGTCCATGCAGTTTGTACGGACGACAGCAGTCTGCCGGGTCCTGACTTCCAGCGCACCAGAGGGGTCTCCAGGCATTTCGACGCCGCGGAAATACTGTCCCTTCCTCAGACCGTCCATCAGCTCGTCCAACAGCAGCTCGGCCCGGTGCCATTTCAGACCTTTGGTTTCGTTGTGAAAGTCAAAGTAGACGTAATGTAGTCTGTCCATCCTCTGGTGCGGCTCACGGGCTTCGATGTCTCGGAACTTCTCGTCCGTACGTCGATCGGCCTCGACCGACTCCTCCGGAGAGTTGACCAAGATTCGAACCACCTGCTCGTAGGCCTTCTTGACGCGCTCTTCCCTGCCTCGTTGGTTGACTAGGTTGACCAGGTAATTGTCACCGTAGATCCTGATCTGCTCGTCAAAGTGCTTTCTCGCGGCATCCACGGCAGACTCCACGCCACGGATCTGCAGCTTGGGCGTGTAGTGAAGATCGTTGATTTCGGCCCAGTACACAGGTACGCTGCCTCGGGTCTGGATATAGGCGAGAACCTGTGTTTCAGAGGGCTGGGCACCGACTTTCCCATTGGCAACGCCCTGGCCGCCAGCATAGCCTGTCGGGCCGGAAATGTCATTCAACAAGGCGATCTGCTCGGTTTCGTTGTAGTTGGAGACATGCCCTTGCTCGTCGATGCCACGGGACAAGTATCTTGTGCCTCCGCGGAACCTCGATCGCCTGGTGATGAGGGCAAACGTAAAGGCGGTGTTCTTGACCTTGGCTGGAGTAATGCGCAACATGCCGTACATGACAGGAAGGATGTACGGGTCCGCGCCGGCTTGCTGTTGGCCGCGCAGCCCACCTGCTGCGCCGCCGCCGCCTGTCCGGAAGTCAATCAGGTCTGTCTGGATGAAGCGGTTGTAGAAGAAGCGGTCGTCGGCTCTCTTCCATAGTGGCTGGGAGAGATCGGAGCTGGACTGTCGCTGAAAGCTGGACGTGATGTCGATCGAATAGGAGAAGTACATTGGTCCGGACGCGAGGAAGGCCTTGAGATAGGAGAGGTAGGTGTCCTCGTCGGGATCATGCACCGGACGTTCTCGTAGAGGCAGGAACTCTGTAGCAACGACCTTGTACACCATGTGGCCTCGCAGTCTTCCCATGGGCTGCGCCTTTGTGATGACCAGAATGTACTTGTCCAGCTTCAGCTTGATGATGCCCAGAATGCCGGCGATGCTCGACACCCGTTTAGTGCCCAGCAGAGAGCCATTGTTGAGGCGGATATCGCCAGACGGTCTCTCGACCACGAGGGTCGGCGCAGACGAATTGGAGGGCGAGGTAAAGGCATAGTGACTGGCGGAGGCGTGGACGTTGATGTCGCGGAAGGGGAACAAGTTGGCCATGATGACAATAACAGCCTACCGAGTCTTCTTCGCAATCTTCACTATCGGATCATTGTTGGCAAGGTAGCAGCTGGTGCTGGGAATTTTATTGTGAGCGTGACGCAGGCCGGTGGGCTGTGCTTGTTGCTTGTGCCTGTGCCTGTGTACAGTACAGTGACTGGTGGCCATCGTCATCTTCTTGGCCCAGATCATTCATCCCTCTCCCTCCTGCAACTCAACTCCAGGTAGAGACCATACCACCACCAAATACCCCATCATCCCAACATCCCGCATCCCACCCTTTCTTACCCAGATAACCACTTGTCCAAGGCAACCCCGAGGCCAGTCCGACATAATATGGCGGCTCGAGCTCCCGCAGGCCGACCAGGCGCAGGCGGCAGGTTTGCTCAATTCAAGCTCGTCCTTCTGGGTATGTTGGGACCACTCTGCCTGGCCATATCGCACCGCTAATTGACGTCTAGGTGAATCGGCCGTAGGAAAGGTATTGTTTCCATCGACTCCGCTGGGCCCTAACCACGTCGCATCCATCCTAACACTCGCCCTCAGAGCTCATTAGTCCTGCGGTTCGTCAAGGACCAATTCGACGACTACCGCGAGTCCACCATTGGCGCCGCCTTCCTCACACAGACGATATCGTTAGACGAGAACACGACGGTCAAATTCGAAATATGGGATACCGCGGGTCAAGAGCGCTACAAGTCGCTGGCCCCGATGTACTACCGGAATGCCAACTGCGCAGTCGTGGTCTACGATATCACACAAGCGGTACGCTGAATTCCCCTCCCTACAATGCTCCAATGCTAATGACCGGTGGTATGTCCAGTCCTCCCTAGATAAAGCCAAGTCATGGGTCAAAGAACTCCAACGACAAGCCAACGAGAACATCATCATCGCCCTCGCCGGGAACAAAGTCGACGTCGTCAACGAGTACCCCGACAAGCGCGCCATCCAGACCGCAGACGCGGAAGCCTACGCGAAAGAAGCCGGTCTTTTGTTCTTCGAGACCTCCGCAAAGACGTCAACAAATGTCAAGGAACTGTTCACTGCCATTGCCAAGAAGTTGCCGCTGGACCAGGCAGGGCCTAGGAATTTGAGGGCGAATCCCCGGCCGGGCGTGGACTTGAGACCGGAGGCGACCCAAACCGGCGCTGCTGGGAATTGCCAGTGTTGATTTTCGAGCATGCTGCTGAAGAGGCGTTTGCTTCCAGTTTGTCTCTTTTCCCGTTGTTGATTTAGCAGGCGCAGCGACGGCGGGGATTGGCGGGGATGCTGGATAAGTGTGCTCGATTTCTGCAATGCCCAAATGGTTGGGCATCTGCGGGTCCGCTACGGTCAATGTCGAGGGCCATCCGAGGGCAGACTGTTATGGAAGACACCGAATTTCATTTTGAGTGAGTCGGCTAACAGAGGCCGACTAAACTCAGACGAACCCTCCGTTAACCTCTCTGTCATTATGATATAGTATGCCAGGGCGAACCACAGGCGTTTGTGAGAGCCGGTATCAGCACGCCGGGCGGTCCGGCTTTCGTCCTATTGAACCAGAAACATTTTAATGCCTAGAAACCACAGATTGCTCAGTTCCGTGGAAGTGCCCCTTCTCAATAGCCCGCTCCTCCCCACAGATCTCTCCTTCATACGCTTCCGCCACTCCTATGACCAGCCTTGTCGCCTACTAAGCCCGCCATCTCCAAGAGCGCCCTCGCCCCGTCCTTATCGCCCCCGAAATTCACGCCCCTCCGCCTTGCAGCCTCTTCTTCCTCCCATTTCAACCTCTTTCTTTGCTTCGTGATTTCATCGTCCTCCTCCCCAGCCGCGGAGCCCGAGCGGGCGCCAAGCGGGAAGGATATGCCCCAGACTTCCAGCGTGTCGAGGTCGAATGTAAATTTCTTCGCTTGGACAGCGTCGGAGCGGTGAGTCTGCGCCACTTCCAGACCTGGATCGGTAACGAATGCACCCGATCCGGAGGAGCCGTCGTGGTTGAATGTCACGGATTCCATGTCTCCGTCGATCAGGATGCTTACGGGTCCTAGAATTGGTGCCGGAGGGGGACCGGTGCGCGAGGTTGAAGGAGGAATCATGCAACCTAATGCTATCCCTGTTTTTGAATTAAAGTACGAAGGCGGGATGGTGCGGTTGTAGGTGTTGGCCGGGAAGACGGCGTGGCGGGGGAGGAGTTGGAAGAGCGTGGAGAACCTTGCAGGTGATTCTGGAGTGAGGGCGGGGGGTTTCTCACGCCATGGTTCGGGGAGGTAGCCCCCGATAAGGACGGGTTTATTGTCATTCGTGCCGCTGATAAGCACGAGGGTGCTGGATGTCCAGGAGAGGACCTGGCGGTGGAAGGAGGAGAGAGACGTTCCGTGCGACGAGGTCGAGTAGAGTTGATTGAAGCGGGCGTTGGAGGAGAAGATGTTTTGCAGCGACGGACTTGACGACGTAGGAGAGGTGGACAGTTTCAGGAACATGGACAGTTGGGACAGGAGCGTGTTGGTGAGGATGGTGCTGAAGGTGGTGTCTTCTGGGGACTTGTATATTGGGGACGCTTTTGTCTCGAGGGCCTCAAGAGTGGGTTGGACGGCTGTGTCGCGGTGTTTACTGAGGTTAATGTTCTTGCTGAAAAGGAAGTGCTCGAACAAGGCGCTGAAGGGGATGAAGAGATCTGGTAACGTGGTTGTGATGGTTTTTACAAAATTGGAATATCGGATGCCTTCGCCATGTGAGTCTGGGTCGAAGGCTGCTACAACGGCATCTGCTGAATCGCTGAGGCCTTGGAGCCGCTCTTTCTGGTCCAAACTCTCGCCGTATATGCCGAGGGGAGTCAATGGCTCGATGCCTGCGATCAGGAGCAAGAGCATGACCAAGTTTTTGAGGTTCTGTGCTGGGACTATCGCGCGGTTGATCTTTCGGTCGGTCTTCTGATCATGCTTGAAGACTTCAATGGCATCAAGAGCATCCAGCGCTGCTAGGGCAAGGTCATCGTCGTCTTCGTCCTCATCATCATTTAGCGGCTCATCAATAGCGAAACCGTCAACATGCGAGCGGACGCCTTCTTCTACTTCTCGCTCTTTCAGCATGTCGTCCGGGAGTTGGTCCTTGACAACATCTTCCATAGTGGGTTGCTCCCTTGGCGGAGGCATACTAGACCGTCGATCGAAGACAGCCAAACTCCGGAACAAGAGCTTGACCTTGTCCTGGTCACCACGCCTCAAGACCTTCTTGTACCTACCTGTCATGATGGTGATGACCTTGAGCATGGCTTCACGGGTCAAGATGCATGGCGCCAGACTGGGAAATGGAAAGGCTCCCAGGTAGCTGCACATGCGATAGAGCACAGGTCCTGCTTTGAGAGGTTCTGGCAAGGCCAAGAAGCGACATAATGTGTCTTCTTTCCAGTATTCCACGTCTTCCTGATGGTCTGCAAGGGTCTTGAAGTTGTCCTTGTAGTGAGCTATCTCCAAGTGCGTGTAGCATTTGCTGGCAAAGCGAAGTGCCAGCTCGTGGCTTAGATGTTCTGGAAAAAGTTCCCAGTATCAGGCCAACCTGTTCTTTCCGTCATTGAGACGATTGACTTACCGATGGGTACCTCCTTCGGCGGCTCTGATGAGTGAGACTGACCCATGGCGACTTCCCTTATGCGAAACTATTCCATTGACACAACAGACACAGTCAGGTAAAGACCGCCTCTCGCGTTGGACTTCTCACTTCATGACATGATTAGAGTTCTGGCTCCTCGTTTACCTCGATGACAGGCAGACGACGCCGAGATATTCGCCTGACTGCATATGTTATCCCCGTAGCATTACGTTGCAGCAAAGTTTACTCCAGCGCAGGTTGATACTCTCGCGAATCTTTTCGAACCTTCACCTTGGTGTAGAACGTTCGCAGTAAGTCAGCTCCCAGTCATGCCTGTCCTGAAATGCAGAGATGGATTCTCAGAGCCTCTGCTCAGGTCAGCATCGTCGTCCGTGGAATGGCGACGACGACCCCCACCATGTCGCGCACATACAACGTGAGTCTCCCGGCGCAAGAAGAGTTTCACGTGTAGCACCACTGACAGGCATCTAGGATGCCGTGACATCGCTCAACACCCTGCAGTCCAATTTTGCTATTGTCGACGCCATCCGTAAGTCGGGGCGATCGTTGAACGAACAAGCCATTCCTGAAATGGTCGATTGGTGCCGCAGGATCGGATACAAGGTCTGAACCCTCGAGCCTGTGGTGCATTGCCTCTTGCTCTAACTCGGCCTCCTGCAGCCTTCAGACTTCAATGCCTTAAATGCTATACACATCGCTGGGACCAAGGGCAAAGGATCCACTGCCGCCTTCACCTCTTCCATCCTCACACAGTTCATTGATGGTGATGAACCCGGGTTTAGACCCTTGTCAAAAGTTGGATTGTTCACCTCACCGCATTTGACATCGGTTCGAGAACGAATCCAGATCAATG
Organism: Cladophialophora yegresii CBS 114405; assembly: GCF_000585515.1. Classification (NCBI taxonomy): domain Eukaryota; kingdom Fungi; phylum Ascomycota; class Eurotiomycetes; order Chaetothyriales; family Herpotrichiellaceae; genus Cladophialophora; species Cladophialophora yegresii. Next base: position 4,250,748 of record NW_006913045.1, read on the forward strand.
GCGAGCCCTTGTCCGAGGAAGTGTTTGCGAAGTATTTCTTCGAGGTTTGGGACCGGCTCGAGAATGCTGCAAGGGATGCAGGGGAAGATCCGGCGTCAACCAAGGCCAAACCAGTTTATTTTAGGTATTTGACCTTGATGGCCTTTCACACCTACCTCAGCGAAAAGGTGAACGTTGCAGTAATCGAATGCGGCATAGGTGGCGCCTACGACAGCACAAATGTCCTGGAATCACCGGTGGTGACGGCAATCACAAGCCTGGGAATCGACCATGTCGGTATGCTTGGTGACACCATTGGCCAGATCGCTTGGCACAAATCTGGTATCATGAAGAAGGGCATCCAGTGCTTCACTCCTGACAGCCAACCACAGGAGGCGAAGGAGATTATGGAGAAAGTGGCAAAGGAAAAAGAGTGCCTCCTCGAGTACGTCAAGCCGATGCCGAAGATTGAGACTGGAGACTACATCCTTGGACTCCAAGGAGAGTTTCAGAAGATCAATGCCACTCTCGCGCTTGAGGTTGCATGGAAGTGGCTTCGCGTTGAAGGATACAAGTCGCACGATCGTCAATTTTTTCAGAGGTTGAAAAACGGCCTGCGTTATGTTCGGTGGCCGGGACGGTGTGATACTAGAAAAGAGAAAGGAATCGAGTGGTACGTCGATGGAGCCCACACACTGGAAAGTATCAGGTTGGCTGGCGAGTGGTTTGCCTCTCAGGTCATCACGAAATCACGACCAACCAACAAATCATCGGAATATCCACATCGACGACCGCGCGTTTTGATCTTCAATCAGCAGACCCGAGATGCAAACGCCTTTGCAGAGGAACTATTCACCACGCTTTCCAAGGCTCTGGACGATTCACGTCCTTTTAGCCACGTCATCTTCTGTACCAACACTACCTTCAAAGAAACCGGCTTCAAGCCGGATCTGGTCTTTGTTAACTCCAATGCGTCAGATGTTAAGAGTCTGACAGTTCAGCGTCGTCTGGCTGAGATATGGGCCAAGATAGACCCTGCAGCCGAGGTTGGAGTGGTGCGCACGATCGAAGAAGCAGTAGAAATCGTCCGGAAATTGGCAAGGCACCATCAATATGGGACGCACGAAAACGCGGAGATGGTGGCTCCAACTGGGACCAGGACCAAGACCTCGCATACCCATGAGATGAACCCCTCTAGCGCAAAGGAGACGCGGACAGCGAGTGGAGAGGAAATCAAAACTTCATTCGACCAGGAACCAGGAGTCACTGCTTTTGTCACCGGGAGTCTGCACCTCGTCGGTGGCTTTCTGGAGGTATTGGAAAGCACCAAGGCCTCTGACATTGCAAACCCGGATGGAGTTCCTACCTCGGCCCCTGATATTCCGGGACGTGGTTAGTGGCCACAGCAAACATTTATCGACGCAATGCACTCGTACGTGGCAGGTATCAAGTCATCATTCGCGAAAGAGCCAGAAGTTTACAGTAAATTCTTGGCCATAAGTGAGGACTTCAAGAACCGAGTCATTGACGTCCCACAGCTCCTCCGGAGGGTGGCAGATCTGTACATTGAACATGAGCGACCCGAAGTGCTTATGGCTGTCAACTTGCTGTTACCGAACGGGTATCCTTTCGAGCTTGCACCCGAAGACAGTGTAAATGCGACCAGGATGGCGGTTCCCTGCCCGCGCCTCAGAAGTTCTGTACTAGAGTGGGCGCACAAAGTTGATCCAAATGACGTGGAGCGCGACGTTGGCGTTCCTCGAGACGAGGAATGGATGGCAGAGAAGCCTTCAAATCGTGGCAACAAATTGCCTCCTCATAGATGGGTAGAGATGGAGCCAGCCACGAAGCGCCGGCGTACGTCGTGACCGGGTTTAGAAGCGACATCATCAACTGACATCCTGATACACTGATACACCACTACTATTCATAAATCGGTATTGTGAAGAATGGGACTTGAGCCTCGCAACCTGAACTCTCTTCACTACAAAAAGAGATCGGAGTCACCGACTTATCTATTCATAAACAGTATACTTCTCTGCCTTGTCAGATTCATCATGCATTTACACGCTCACTATACACAGGAGTAAACATCACAAGGCTGGCCAAACGCACGCCTTTTTTCACATTAAGATCATACTGTAAAAACGCCCCACGCGAGCCAGGATATCCAGGCCTGATTGATACACATTGTTCGCTCGTCTCGTCATCGTAAACATCACATCACACCATCTCGGCCTCAGCCTCGCCTCTCATGCCCATGCCACTGCCACTGCCTCGCCACCGTCGGACTCACCGGGCTGATCGTCTCGAACAGACTTCTCCTGGCGCCCTCGTCCTGGTTTGGTAAAGTGACACCTTCGTGCGTAGTAACCACGGGACTAGGCAGCGTGCCTATCCCGCTACTCGCGCTCTCGTTGCCGTGCTGGTACGAGAACCGCCTGTCTTGGTCCCGCCCTGCATCTCTCTCGGTCGGCAGCTCCTGAGCAGGAGGGTACAACCCGCGGCTCTGGTGGGGTGGCGAGTCGGGTTCCTGCTCCTCCATGATCGGCTGGACCGAGGAGGAACTCTCGCTGTTTTCGCGCTCGTGTTGGCCCTCAAACGGATTTCTACTGGCGTTGTTACTGGTGCTGGTGGGTGGTCTTGAACCGCGAGGTCCGCGCCACGTGTTCTGGCTGCCGGGGAGGGGCCACGCCAGGGTCTCGGACGTGCCCGTCGAAGAATAATTCGAGGAGTCGGAATTCGAGGTCTCCTGGCTGGGAGGGGAGACGTCGCTGGCGGGTCCGGCGGGAGGGAAGCGCATGTTGCGGAGCGGGGAGGCGCCCGTGCCCATCATGGCCGGGGAGGGGGTGTTGTTGCTTGGTGGGGAGGGACGGGTCTCGTCCGAGGTGGAAGTGGAGTTGGAGTTGGAGTGCGTGTGGCCGTAGTTGGCGTTATAGGCGTAGTCGACGATGCCGGAGTGGCGGGGGTGGTCGAGGTCGTTGTAAGCTGTGGCCAGTTCGAAGGGGGGCTTGGGCCGTTCGGTGGTGTTGGCCATTTCGTGGCGGACTGGTTGCAGCGGAGGTGTTGACTCGTCGGATAGGGCGGCGTAGGGGCCGATCTGTTGGACTTCTTGGCGGGAGTCCTGCGTGGATTGCCATTGCTGGGGTGATGGACGTTTGTGACCTGCTGATGCGCAGGAGGCGCCGTTGAGCCAGCGTGAGATCCGGCTATTGCTCGAACCGGATGACTTTTCGGATGAGCCGCTGCGGATGATGCTACGGCGGCGGACGAGCAGGATGACGAGGACGATTAGCAGGAGGCCGATCACCGCGGCGGCAACGCTGATGCCAATGATGGCACCTTTGCTGACGCCGGAGCCCCCGCCGCCTCCAGAGCTGCCGTCGGATGAGCCGTTAACAGGGTAGGGGTAGTAATGCGTGATCGTTTTGGAGTAGGGTTTGGCGAAGATGGAAGCCAGTTCGCCATCGAGGGTAGCGGCGCGTTTTGCGGAGGCACCATTGCCTCCAATTGCTTGGGACACGACACCAGGTACTTCGTACTCCGACCACGTGTCGGGGTCATACGTATCTTGGAACTCGAGTGTGTTGAGGTTGAAGATCTGGACAATGCCGCCTTCGACGCAGTTGGCTTGGTTCTGGTGAACACCGCCAATGACGAACATCTGATCCGGGTATGGAGTGACACATTGATGGCCCGAACGGCCGTGAGATTTAGTGCCGCTGTATGCCTTGACCCATTGGAAAGCTGGAAGTGAGAGGACCCAGACGTCGTCGGATGGTACATCACCGGCGTTCAGGCCGTCATAGCCGCCGTAGATGTAGACGTTGAACGATGACGAGTCTTTTGCTGTCGCTACGACAGAGCAGAACTCTGTCAGTTGGCCCGGGGTCTGGCCGGTGGTATTTTGCAGATACCAAGTGCTTGAGGCGATATCGTAAACGGGGATAGAGGTCATGAATCCTGGACTTTGCGCTTCACTCTCGGAACTTTGTGAACTGTTCAAACCCATTGGCCATATCTCTTCCGGCGCGGTGACACCACCAATTGCCACGAGTACGCCTTGCTCGCCTACAGGTATCCATGCCAACTCGGCGTTTGCGCGCGGTGGGATGTTGTCCGGAAGCGTGTTGTTTGTCCATTTCTCGTTCCTCATTTCGGACATGTCGACCTCAATAAGAGTGTTTGCGGTCACGTTCGCGGAGGAGTCCTCGTAGTAGATTGGTCCCCATGTCGGCGATCGCATGCCGCTGAAGTAGAATCCCAGGTTTTCACTCGGAGCAGACACTCCTGCGCCGTTAGTTATGTATCTTGTAACCCCATCGGGAAGAGTTCCTTGGTAGAATCCAGGGCTCCAGCTAGCCCGGTTCGGGCCATACTGGTAGGCCTCGTAGCCAAGGATGCTCTCTTCGCTTTGTGGCGAGGCAGAGTCGGTCAGTCGAGGTAGGCCACTGTCGAAGGTATGTCAGTCAACATTGACGCACGACGTTTCTGGACCCAACTCACCCGTATAGATACAATTCCCCATCGTTCGTGAACATGGTTCCATCCACATAGTTAGGCGCGATGTTGTTTCCTGCTCCACCCGCCTTCGCCATCCGGTTCAACAAGCCCGATACATTGGTCTTGGCAGTATCAAAAGGAGTCGAAAAGTTCAGCACAAACATGTCCCCGTCGACGTTACCATCACTGCTCACAACGGGCGCAGTTCCATCTGCGAAGGCAGTCTGCCACCAAAGGAGACCGCCGTCGAGGTAAACAGCATCCCGCACCACTCCAGCCCTCAAGCGAGCCCAGTTACATATTGTGTAATTTTGCTCAACTGAAATGCTTCGTGCCGTTGCGATCAACAACCCAACGAGTACCAGAGACTCCAGGTATAAGATCATTGTGGTGTCATCTAGGGATTGTGACGGTCATGCCTATATTCTGGAATATTGCACGATCTGAGCGTTGGAAAGGCGAACAGTTGCTTGCGTGTAGGCACTCTACAGCATTCAAGGCTCCAGGAAGATGGAGCCGTGTGTTCTGAGACAAACCTCGTGTTGATACTTACTATCATCAGGAACCAGATTTGCCACCTGAGCGGCAATCACTACCTTCAGTGTATTGAGCTCGGTGATCATTGGTATGATCGTGCTGCTGGCGGCGATGTGCAGGCGCAGGGTCCTGTGGTTGCAGTGAACCGACACGACCACAGAGGACATTGAATCTGAATCGGTGCGTCATAGTACTCGTACGCGAGTACCACAGTAAGTCCTGGAAGTGCGAGTCTTGGAGACGATGATGAGAGCGGCTGAATTGCGTGTCTGTCAGGCAATCGAAGAGCAGGCCCTGGCACAAGCAGAGAGCCAGGCGAGACCGCGCATGAATCAGGGACGATCGTCGCCGTAACTGGGAAAGCAGGACGTTGGGCTATGGGTGTTTCGTTATCGAGAAGCACAAAACTTGTCATGATTTGCGCCGAAGCGAACACCTCAGTCGTCAAGGACATGGGGAGGAAGAGACAAGTGTCGAGGCTAGACCAGGCCGTGCGGGACGCTTATGCCGTCACCAACGACAAACCGGTTTTAGAGACACGTTAGCCTCGAAGAGGGAAAGCGCTGCCGGGCATCGGGGCTTGGGGATGGCTCCACCCCCGGCGGAAACAAGCTCCAGGTTCAACGTCAATGCTCATTGTTCCCTCACTGTCCTCTTACTGTTCGCTCACTGCCTGTCCGCTTCGATCTTCCACATCGACGTTCCCGCATGAACGAGCTAGTTGGTATTAGGAAAAGCCCCCGAATGCGAGCTTTCTTTCCAAGTGCTGATTCTGTCATCGATTGGCACGCCACCATCCCCATCTAGCGGGGCTCCGTTGACGGCAAGCCAGGAACGTCACCGACCTGCATATCCAGTTGCGCTCAACGTCCCAACACCGCATGCGATGAAAGGCGCCGATGCCATGTGGCGTGAGAACCATGGCACGAGTACGACGAGCACCAGGCTGAGGGAGGGCTCGCCTGGCCATCTCATTATCCGAACCGGGCTTCCGATAATGACGGCAAGTCTGGCACCTTGAAGCTTGGATTCCTTCCTTCCTTTGCTCTTACTTGACATTTGAGACGGGTAGCTTTCAAAGCTGTCAATACTCTCAGTCTACTCCGTACTTTCATTCGCTTTTAGGCACATTCCCTCGTTCGACATCATTCGTTTTCAACCTTCGGGCTCTCTCGTTGAATGCATTATGAGTGCGCTGTGAAAAGAGGAATAGTAGTCTAGTATTCGGAGCTCTGTCGAGATGCATTCACCGCTCAGATCTCTGACCTGTCTGTCGTTTGCGATTGCCACGGCATCTGCTCAGTCGGTATACACTGTCTGGCCATGGCCAAATCATCCGGTGCCGCCACCTCCAGTTCCGGTATATGTCACCACATCGACGGTCGACAGGACTTGGGTTGTCACTTGTCCAGCGCCGCCGACGGTTTTCATCAACTTCACCGCGACCGAATATGTTCCCGTCACAGCAACAACAACCGCCTCGGAATTCTTCACCGACACCACCACCACCTCGGAATTCTACACCGATACGACCACTACGTCCGAGTTCTTCACTGATACAACCACCACTTCGGAGTTCTTCACGGACACCACCACCACCTCCCAGTTCTTCACCAACACAACCACCCTACCAATCACAATCTACCAGACTATCATCTCCACGTCGATTGTTACGACGGTTAGTCTACTCTTTCGTATTGTAACAGACTGGGAAGCTTATATCTGCAGACCCAAACCGTGACAGAAACAACGACGACAATCTCCATTACTCCAACCACGTTAACCACACCTACGACAGCAACCGTGACGACTCCAACAACCGAAACAGTGACCACTCCAACTACTGAAACAATAACAACTCCCACCACAGCGACGCTCACGGAAACGTCAATATCGACGACCCCAACAACCGCGACGGCGACAGAAATCATCTCGATATACGAGATTACAACTCAGGCTACCAGCATTACGTTATGTCCAACTCGGATAGTCAACCCAACTTATACCGCCGCCGGGCCATATCCCACAGACTGGACGTAAGTGTCACCTCTTAGCATTACCTCCTGAATCTCATCAGGACTCTACCCGGGCACGGTATCACTCGATCACGTGTTGCCTGTCCGTGTGCCTTGCATGTTGTATTTTGTAAGCGTGCTAACTTTCTGTCTTCAGGTGGGGTTGTCCTCCAGGCTGGCTGTGTAAACCTGTTCTGGAGAACTGCAACTTCGAAGCTGGCATCCCGGATCCAAATTTCCTTTGCAGTCCGAACCAATGTATCCCGGCCTCAGTCCTTCCCCCGTCCCTCCCAACCTGGGACCTGGATATCTATGGAAATTCTACGCCTGCAACAAACCCGGCCCTCCGCATCAATGTTATTGATGATTTCTTCAACATGGACCCGACTCAGTTCGGGTTGACATATGACATCTTCGTCGTCAACGAAGTGTTGACTCGCACCACCACTATACTATTGCCACCGAGCCCGACCGTTGCAGCGAGACAAGCGCAGACTAAGGTTCCGGGTGCTTGTTATCCGTGGTGTAATAATTGTCTGTTAGAGGCTCAGTCGAACGGGAAGACGTCCAAACTCTGCGTGCCCGGCTCAGCATTTGAGGTCTCACTCGCGCAGTGTGAGCAGTGCATTGACTACCACAAGGCCGATGACTCGGCCAGTTTTGTGCAGATCGCACCGCAGTTTCAACAGTTCCTCGATTACTGCGAACAATTTTCGACTGTTGGCGTAAGTACCACCTTGACGACACCCACAACCAATGCTGCTGGTTCGACTCTCGCCACGGCCACGGGAACCATAATGACGACGGTCACGCCGAAGAGTTCGGCACCTCCTCCCTCCTCGGCCCCATCGAGCCCGGTCGTCACCATTGCAACGCTCACACCAGTCCCGTCACCGACGACGGCTACTTCAGAGGGCTCCACAATGACAGCAACGGTGTCAACCCTCTCGACACTTCCCACATCATCACCGTCTTCGACACCACCAGCACCAATCTCTTCAGCGACACAGCCGTACACAACCACCGAAACTGTCGTAACGACCAGTTACTCTCACCGGACGGTTTCCGGCAGCGCCTGGGGTCAAGTCACGATCATCATGCCCGTCGGCGTCAACAGCACCACCACCGTGTATGGCTCTGATTTGACTAGCGGAGGCGCCACACTTGTTCTTCCCACCTCTCCCACCACCAGTACCTACACCACAACCCTGACAGTCACTCCCAGTGGGGAGGTCTCGGCACTTGCGACAACGACCGGAGCCTCCGGAGGCTCGGCCGCAGCTTCCGGCACCTCGACGGCACCGCAGTCCACGTTCACTGGTGCGGCAAGCGCGCTGAAGTTCTCTGCCGGAACCTATCAATTCCAATCCACGGCTGCTGCGTTGACCATCGTCAGCCTCCTAGCCACGTTCTTGCTATAGTTGCGGCACTGTCATCTTGAATGAGGATGAAGCAGCAGCTGACACCCGTCTTTTTGCTTTTCAATACCCAGGAAAATGCATCTTTTGGACGCGCGTATACGTCATACGGTATACGGTATAGAAGCCCCGAGGATGCTATATATCGTGGAGATATATAAATCACACCACCTAATACACCCCTATCCTGTGCGACCTCGCCGCAGTCGTCAGCTGGGCGAGGCTATGCTTCCTGGATACTATATGCTTGTGCTCCGGCACCAAGCCCCAGAATGTATATGAGAATCAGATTAATGATTTATCCAATCAAAACAAGACCAAATAAACATTTGAAACCCCGGTTCAGCATGTTATGCATGCGCATCTTCCGCTAGCGACTTTAGGAGTTCAATCCACCGTGAGAGGAGCCGCACTCCGCGCCCGTGCTCGTACAATAGTCCAGAATGACAGGCTACGTACAAGTACGGACACAAGTACAACTGCAGGCAGAAGCCATGCCACCATCGCTATGTATCATAATACGCGTAAACAGATGCCAAAACACTTTCAAACTACTACACAGTCCACCTATCCATCCTGGTAGACCAGGACACAACGATGAAAATGGTCATTATGTGAAACTCGTGGCCTCCTTTGTGCCACCAGCAGTCGAAGCACTTTTCGCCGCACATACAGTACCGTCCCATCCCATCCGTGTCACCCATGTCTCACACAGCCTGCGGTTCCACCCCGATACCATTCTCCCTGGCATCGCGCTGCTGCCTCTCCTGCTCCTCCCTGGGCACGAGCGGCAAGTTCGTAAACACCGCACGCTTGTTCGCCAGGCCGTCGGCCGTCACGCTCTGCCCGTCCGCCCCCGCGACGGCGACATTCTTGTGCACGTGCCCGTTGAGGACGATGGCATGTATCTTGGACGTGTCCTGCAAGATCTCGATATCTTCCGCGGGGTTGCCGTCCAGCAGGATCACGTCGGCGTAGTATCCTGGTTGGACCTTGCCCAGGAGGTCCGGGTGGCCCATGATTTCGCCGCCCAGGGCCGTGGCCGCGATGAGCGATTCCTTGGGCGTGTACCCGAAGAGGTTGACAAAGTGGGCTAGATCTCTGGGTCACGTCGGTGTCAGGTACAGTAGCTTCATTCCGCCGATCATGGCGACTCACCTCGCGTATGTCCCATGCGGAGCCCATGCAAACCCATAGTCCCCACCAGGCAGGACGCGCACGCCGCGTCTATGCAGCTCGTTCATGGCCTTGCACGCCTTGTCGACCTCCTCGACGAGCCCCTTCTTCTTGGCCATCTCGGGGGTCATGCCATACGGGATCGCGTCGCCGGAGCAGGTATTGTAGGGAAAATTGATGGCGGGCGCGACGAACACGCGGTCCTTCAGCGCGTCCAGCATGTCCAGGCCCTTGGCGTCGGCGAAACTGGCGTGGTACACGACGTCCACACCGGCTTGGCAGCAGAGCACGACACTCGCGGCGGAGCGGGCATGCGCACACACCCTCTTCCCGCGGTTGTGGGCCTCCTCGACCGCGGCCTTCGTCTCCTTGAGCGTAAAGTACGTCTCGGTACTGCCCATCGTCGGGTGGACATAGTCGCCCGTCATGCTGAGCTTGATGTTATCCGCGCCGAGCTCGACGAACTCGCGCACCGTCTTGCGCATCGCGTCCTCGCCGTCGGCGTACTTGCTGATGCTGGGGATGATGGCGCCCCCCGTGGTCGTGATCTCCTGGCAACTCGCGACGGTCCGCGGGCCGGGGATCATGCCGGACTTGATCGCGCCCTTGATGACGATGTCGAGGCGTGGTTGGGCCGACGCGGCGCCAAAACACATGGTGTAGCCGCAGTCGAGGTACGTCTTGGCCGACTGCGCCGTGAACAGGACGTGTTCCTCGAGTTTCAGCCCCGTAAGTCCGTCTAGGGTTGGCGAGTTGTTCCAGCTCAGGTGCGTGTGGGCGTCACAGAGGCCGGACATGAGAGTCTTCTTGCCTTGGCCGTCGATGACGAGGGTATCGTCGTCGTTGGGTGCCACGTCGACCCTGCCGACCTGCTTGATGCGTTCGCCTTCGATCAAGACATCTCCTGAGTAGATGTCCGCGCCGGTCGAGTCAAAGATGTTGACGTTTTTGAAGAGGATCTTGCCCTTGTCGCCGTCCTTGTGGTTGTCGATTTCTATATCTGCAGGCGTCAGGTTCCAGGGAGGAGGCAGCTCCTCAGGGCTGAATGTCTTCGGTGGGTCGATGGAGCCCATACTCGGAGCTCGAGGATCTGTGTCGTGTAGATTCGGCCGGCGGGAGAACCTGATCCTGTGAGCTCACTCCAGGGCCGTCTGGTTGCCACACGAGGAGGAGGCCTCGCGCGACCCCTTTAAAGCAGATGGATCGTCCAGCCATTTGAGTCATGTCGCTTTGGTGATAGTCCGCCTGTGATCGGCTCGTTGCGCGGCCTAGAAGCATACACAGCAGATGTGATAAATGCGGGGTCTCCGCTAAACTGCTGGACAAGCAACAACGGGGAGATGCCGGTAGTCGTTTCTGAAAGCTTGCATGTGCTTGTATATGCTCCCCTCGCATCGCCCTCTGTTGCCCTTGTCGTCACATGCATGAAGATCATGCGCAGACTGTTGCACGGTGAGATGCCGTTTTCCGTCTGATGCGAGAAGCTCTTGTGTTGAGGGCAAAATGCCACGATCGTCCAATTAAGCTATACATATCAGGCCAGGCAGAGCATGCTCGCGACATCGCCAGCCTGGCCTTCAACCCTCCAGGCAGATCAAGTCGGCCCTCTAAGCCTGCTTGTACAGGATCAGGGAAACTGCATCCACATCCTCAACCGTGACGGCGAGGATATAACCGCCAGCATGGCCACTAATAGCGACAACGTCACATTTGGCTTCATCGGCCTCGGCAACATGGGCTCAATGATGGCGCAGAACCTGGCGACACATGCTCATTCGAAAGGCCTCCCCAAGGTGCAGATATGGAACCGCACGCGGACCAAGGTCGAGTCTCTGGCAGTGACCAGCTACTGCGAACCAGCCGGTAGCATTACCGAGCTGGCCCAGAAATGCGACATTATCCACACATGTCTGGCCAACGACGAGGTCGCCTTGTCAATATGCCGCGAGGTCTTTCAAGCACGACGGAAAGAAGGCCTGATCCTCGCCGACCACTCGACCCTATACCCGACCACGTCGTCTAGGCTGCATCAAGAAGCTGCACGGGCAGGCGTATCCTTCATGTCGTGTCCCGTGTTTGGACCACCTGCTGCGGCAAAGAGCGCGGGTCTCCTGATCGTGCTGTCAGGCGCCGAGCACGGCCGGGACAAGCTCAAGTCGTACATTGTGCCGACGCTGGGCAAAGCCGTGATTGACTGTGGCGAGGATGCCTCCAAGGGCGCGCTGCTCAAGATCCTGGGCAACAACTGCATCCTGGGCACGATTGAACTGCTGTCCGAGAGCTTCACGCTGGCGGAGAAGACGGGGTTTGACACGAAGCTCTTCTACGATTTCATCCGTGAGTGAGTATCCCTACGGACCGCGGAGCCACTGACCAGGCCCTCTTTCAGAACAATGGTTTCCAGCCGCCGCGTGGATCAATTACGGCAAGAAGATCCGCGACGGCACCTTCTCGGGCAAGACGGGCTTTACGCTGCCCGGCGGGATGAAGGACGCGGCATATATTCGACGGCTAGGTGCCGAGTCGGCAACCCCGACGCCGATCATTGACCAGGCCTGGAATCATCTGACGACGGCAAAAGCCATCGGGGGCGAGTCACTGGACTGGAGCGCATGTGCGGCTGGCATGCGCGTCACTGCTGGTCTCAAACCCTTCAAGGGCGAGGACTTTACATTGCAACCAGGCCAGGCCAACGGGATCAACAGTCCCCGGGCAGAACAATAGAATCGTCGAACCTTTTGTGGGGTTCGTCTAAAACGTGTCTAAGAGAATGTCGTCTTGATGATCTCGACCGCCTTCTCCTTCGCTTCGAGCATGTGCCAGTGCCCGACGTTCTCGATGACCTCTTGCTTGGCATTCGAGCCAAGCTTCTGCGTGGTCGTCTCGCCCGCCTGCACAGTTGACACCTTGTCTTCATTCCCGGAGACGACGACAACTTTACCCTGGATCCTGCCAAAATCCGGCGCGCTACTGTTCGCCGCGGCTTCACAAGCCAGCGCATACCCCTCGGGGTCTTGCCTCGTCAGCATCTCTCGCGCGAGGGTGACTTCGCCCCTCTTAGACTTGTAGGATTCAGCAGCGAAAGCATTCCCGACAACGGTATCGGCGATTGCGGCCATCCCCTTCTCCCGGACAGTGGCGGCGCGGCCCTTGAGCCCCTTCTGACCAGCCTCTGGAGGCGGGCTGATCGGCCCAAATAGCACCAAGGCTTTGACCTTGTCGGGCAACTTGGCGGCAAAATGCAGAGCGACCAGTCCGCCTAGCGAGTGACCGACGACGTAGACATTGCTGAGATTCAACTCATTCAACACAGCTTTGCACGGATTGGTCAGCATCCACCGTGCCAGCATAAGCCACGAGGGACAGCAAGCATACCTTCAGCGTCGGCCACGTAGGACTCGATGCTCGTGGTCTTGGGCGTCGGACTCCTCCCATGGCCGCCCCAGTCGAAGCGGACGATGTTGAAGTCTTGGAGATCAGGGACGATGGGCTGATAGGCATTTGTTGTGCCGCCTAAGCCGTGGATGAACAGAATCGTAGGCCCATCAGGGTTTCCCTCCGTCTCGTAGTATAACTTGCTGTCGTTGGACGAGATGTAGCCGGTGGCAGACAATTTGGACGCCATGCTGCTCGGTTTCGTATTCGTAGAAGGCTCGGTTTTGGGTGCTCGTAGCTTCGAGAGAAATACTTCCTGGCAGCCATGGCTACTCTTATATTACGACAGTGCACAGTCCCTTAGCATGACGCGGTCGGTATAGCCGGCGCACAGAAAGTTTGGCCATAGGCTGTGGACGGACTGACGCCGCATTTGACCGCGTGAAGTCATTCAGTGCCTCCCAAACTGAGACGCCGAGCGGCATCCGCTGCCGTTCTCCGCGCTTCTCCGCTGAGACTCAGACACCGAGCATTGAACGGCCGTGAACGGGGTGACAGGTCATATTTTCGAACATAGACTTCGACGACGCCTGCAGTTGACCTGTCGCGTACGGATAGAATAACCTTTGTCTGCGCCGCTAGTCGAAATTGTCAAACAGAGCTCCAATGTAGCTGCTGTACGCCTTGATCGCTTCACACGCTGCACGCTCCGCTCCTGGCCCCCTCAACCACACCGCTGGTGCTCGCAATTGCTTTCGCGGAGACAGCCTGGCAGATGTGGGCGGGCCTGAGAGTTTCTGTATCTGCTCGACCAGAACTTTAGCCCCTTCCACTTGCAGCTGCTCCTGTTGTTCCTCGACAACCTCGAAGATAGCAGATAGCTGGAACGCCGATACATCCGCAAAGTCTGGAAATTGTTGGACTTCGCGGTCGGAAGGTTGGTTTTGGGTTTTCAAGCCTGCGCCCTCCCAGAGATGTCGTCCCACGTACTCGTCACCAACAGAGGTCCAGCCAAGCAACGTGACGCCGCACAGCAAGTTCTCTCTTTGTAGCTCGTAGAAGACCCGGAAGGCACTCTGGCACGCTGCCTTTGACCGATTCTCGTCCAGCTGGAATGCTATTGCAATGTTTGCCAGATCCCGATCACGTCCATGCTGCCAGATGTGAATGTTTCCAGCATTATCTTGCTGCTCCCCTATCAGTAGGCCGTGAGTGGCGTTGGATTATTCTCCACTCACGACAAAATCTAGCCCCGCAGCTGTGGCATACAGCCTGAGTGCCTTCCTCAACGCCACATTGAGACCCTCTTGATATTCAGGACTGTCGTATGCCTTTTGAAGTCGCTCGAGCGTTGGCTCGAAGTCTGCCATCTTCGTGGCTGAGTTTGCCTTGTCTGCAATGCAGAGTCACAACAGTCGGCCAGAGTTGGCATCGGTCATTTGTAGCTATGCCCTGAGCATACCCAACCGTGACACAGACGAAGGTGCTTGGCCATGAGACGCCTCTCACCACCGCCGCTGTTTGACGCCGCGGCGATTCTACGCACGCCTCCCTCCTCTTCGCCGGAGAGATGCCGGGAAGATCGACGCTACCATCCCCGCACTGTTCCCTCCATTCCGGGCGTTTCACACGTCACGAGGCTGAGCCCCCTTGCCTACCCCGGGTTGCAACCGGAATAGGAGCCGGTCTACCTGGACCCTGTGCGAACTTGACATGCAGACGTATGTTATCAAAAATTCACATTCGTCCTCAAGGCAAGCCATCGCGATCAGCCGGACAACACAGCCAAGGTATGACGGACCACAGGCTGGATGCTGCAAGTCAGCGCTCCAAAAGGAAGCAGAGAAATCACCAAGCGCGGAGATATGGATTCGCGTGCTCGAATTGTCGACGAAAGAAGGCACGTTGCGATGGAGCAACCCCGACATGCAACAAGTGCATTGCATCAGGTGAATCGTGTGAATATGACAGGTCTGCCAGCGACTGCACGCGAATCGATTGGTGCTGACCTGACTTTGGCGCGAATAGAGGACCTTCGCTTGCGTATGCCATTTCGCTCGAGAAACGCCTCCAAGCATTCGAGGATAGATTTGAAAGGCTTTGCCTAAGTACGAGCACTGAAGAGCGCGAAGCCTTGATTCCGAAGCCCTTCGAGAGGATCAAGCCAGAGCGCGCACGACGTGCTTCGGTGGACACACGGCAGCCGAAGGATAGGCTCGACGAGGGTGAGGATGTTGATGCCACTGAGTCACCGCCACTTATACAACGTGAATCGCCCGATGAAGCCTCGGTAGGCGTGGACGGGCGCATCTGCTTCTATGGCAAGACAAGCCACTACCATGTTGATCTTCGGGGGGATGAGGACGACGAAGGTATGGCAGAACAAGGCGGACGGCATACGACAGACCAATACCAACACATCTCGACCGCATCCACAATCTACACCACGCCAGATATAAATGCACTCACTTATTCACCTGGGCCACCGGAAGTCCTGTCTGAGATACCCAATGAATTCCTGGACCACCTGCTCGACGCATACTGGTGCTGGGCCCATCACCTGCATTTGGTCCTCAACAGGCGATTATTCTTGAGTACGCATCTCGACGGTGGTAATGTCGTGGAGAAAACGCTGACCCGGAACAGGGGACCTGTTCGTTTGCGGGCCGTGGGTGACACCATTTCTGATATGCGCCGTACTCGCCCAAGCTGCACGGTATTCGACGAGGCTCGAATCCCCAAGCTTGGGGAATCATTTTGCGGCCAGAGCGCTGCAGCTGCTTCCCAATGATATCGACAGAGGGAGCTCGATCCCCACAATACAAGGCCTGCTGATCCTCTCAGCGCGGGAATGCGGCTGTGGAAGGACCTCGCAAGGCTGGCTGTATTCTGGCATGGCCTTCCGCATGATGCGCGATCTTGGGATCCACATTGACTCCAAGCAGATGAGCTATCTGGCCCGGCAGTTTTCCGAGGAAGAGCTCGCACTTCGACTGCAGGTGTTTTGGAGCTGCTTCACGTGGGACAAAACCATGAGCTTATGTCTTGGCAGAGCTCCAATCATCCATGACACGCTCGACCTTCCCTCCAAAGACACCCTGATTGATGGCCAGGTGACAGACGATGAGCCATGGAGACCAGTGCTGGGACAGGAGCAAGAATCCATGGCAGCCTTCACGGAGCAGAAATCGCTCGGGAGTGCCCGATTCCGCGCATACTGCAAGTTGTGCGTCATCATCGATGGCGTGTTGGGTAGTCTCTATTGCCGACCTCACCAGTCAAAGCAAGACCACCTGCTGGCTTTTCTCGAGAACACCATCCAGAAGCTTGAAGACTGGTCAAGTACTCTTCCTGACGGTCTCTTCGTCTCGATCGGAGATAGAGCCGTTCTCTGTCCGCCTATCCATATCCTGCTCCTCAATATGACATATCATGCGACGATGATACTCTTGTGTCGACCTTATCGAACACTGTCCCGGAGAGCAAGGGATCTCTGCACAACAGCCGCCCAGATGATCGACTCGCTGTTTACTCTGCACGTGCGTCGTTTCGGCTTCCGGTTCATCACGTACCTGCAGACGTATACCATGTTTGTTGCCTGCACAATCAACGTCCTTGACCTGAAGGAGAACGAATCGAGTAGCCGAAGCAACAGCAATGGCTTCGTCTTGGCTCAAGAAGCAAGTGTGAGGTTGAATTTTGGCCTAGAAGTGCTGCGACAAGCTGGTGCGACACCTTCAGCCGCAAGGTGTGCTGCAGTCATTTTGCAGCTGCTCAGGCAGTGGTCGGACAAGAAGGTGGTGCGAGGCGCAATCCAAAGCTCGCGAGACCATCGTGGCCATGGCATTGTCGCTTCTCCACTCCCAAAGCTGCCATCGAGTTCGTACGAACTGAGTGCGGGTGTCGCAATCGAGCTTGCCACAGGACCAGCCCAGACCAGTGGGAGCTCCCCTTCCCATGCGCCGCCGGCATCGGATTCTCTTCCGGTTTGGACCCCAGAAATTGGCAGCAGCAACCCCCAGTTCCATGCATCCCTGTCGAGTGCAAAACAACCACAAGTACACGGGCAGACCTCAAACAAGGCTCCTTCGCTCAACGTACCGAACAGTACGGCATATCAGTATGACGGCCACGCGAGGTTGCAACAGTTGGGGCCAAATGGGAGTCCCTACACCAATCCCAGCATGTCGGATTTTGTCGACACGGGCATTGAAACTCCTATGCGGTGGTTGCCTGACAATATAGTCGACGACGGCAGCTGGATGTTGATGACAGACTTTGGCAATGGCTTCCTTGAGGTATGAGACCAGAAAGGTTCTTCACACAGAAGATCCATGCAGGCCCAAGGTCAGAGACAATATTCTAGAGGGTAAGGTCTTCTTGCCTGATCCTCTCGAAGCCAGCTCCACGAAATCCGGACCACCATACCGTACGAGTAGAAAACGCAATGGCATGCTCGCATGTAAGTTATGGTGGTATCTTCAAGGTGATGAGTATGTGAGGATTATGGAGCTATGGAGCCATGATTGTATGTAATGGCAGCCGTTTGGGCTGCTCCTTCCACGACATCGCAAGTTCAATAAAATGAAGCTGATCAAGTACGCGTGGAGCGCGTGGTGAGCGAGCTAGTGTAAAGCATAGAGCCCTAAACTGCAGTGCATGTGCTAGGAGTACAGCGGATCACAACCCCCCCGTCGACCTCCTTCCTGATCTCGAAACTCCATGACTTTGACCCATCCCTTCAGTAAGTCTCAATCGACATCTGCAAGTTATCAACACCAAAGACTAGATCCCCGGCACGACAGCAATCAAAATGCTGACTACCCTCGCCCCGCGCCTCACCTTCTTCCGCTCCCTCCTCCTTCAAACCCGTTTCCCGCACTTTCCACAACGAGTCCGAGCCCTCACTTCCAGCACATCCCAGCAAAGCAGCTTCAGCACCTTTCTTCGCAGCTCGATATTGCCACCTCGGCTAGCGCGAGCCTCGCCATCACAATCACAACCACACTCACGCCCACATCCACAAGTCAGATCATGTCTCGACACGCAGGTCCAAGTAAGAGGAATGAAAACTCGCTCTTCGGTCAAGAGGTTATGTGAGGGCTGCAAGGTACGAGACCATCCCGCTCTGTCTGTCTGTATGTGTGTGCGTGTCTTTGCTGCGTGGAGCGGTTGTGGATGTAGCTAGCTTCACGCTCGCCCACGCGCGCCCCCACAGAGTGTGCCCTCAGCAAGCACGTCCACAAAATAGGTCAAGAACTAGGATCAGGAAATCTCCCATGCTAACGTCTGATGTTTGTGTGGATGATACAGGCCGTACGCCGGAAGAACCGCGTTTTCATCATCTGCGATAAAAACCCGAAACATAAGCAGCGGCAAGGAAAATAGGGCATTAGGAAAACACATGTGACTTGCGGTGCATTCGACGGAAAAGGTCTCATGGCAGGCTGCGCGGAGGGCGAACCGCCCAAGGAGTGTCTAGAGACTTGGCCGTGCGAATTGCTAAGAGGTGCGACTGCCGGAAGTCTGTGCAGCTGATAACCTCGAATGGCGCCTTCGAGGACACTACAGTGCCAAGTTCGTGGCTGATGGAACCTGTCTGAGGCAGATGGCTACATCATTGGATCTGCCTGCACGCCTTCGTCTCCTCTGGGCGAAGTGATATTGGCGAAGTTCACAGGAGAAGTGGCGTGAGACGAAAATGTCCACTTCGGCATGGCAAACACGCGAGCTTGACACCACTCAAAGCGTATGCGGTGGTCAATCGACGGGCGGCAGGGCGCCCATCGCATTGACAGATATCATCCGGCGATCTATAGTTGGTGACCATGCCGCGTTAGCAGGTAGAAGTGGGCTAGCTGTGTACCGCCGCGGCCAGATTGGAAGGGAAAAGAAGGTATATATCGGCCGTGAAGTCGACATCATATCCATTGTTTCTAGTTCGCTTGATGCGACGCATGGAACCGCATGTCGGTTTTCAACGGCATAGAATCTTCGCTCATCAATTCGAATCCACTTGAGGCAGGCTTGTATTTCAGCTATGCACTCATGGACTCTGCACTCAAAACTCATGCCTTTCGATGCCATTCAAAGTCACCACCGTGTGGGAGTCCGCTCAGCCAAAAAGTGGTGAATCAGTACTCCGTCAAGCCGCCGAGCAATAGCCTCAAGCGACTCTGAGCCTTTTGGTGCCACTTCCGCGCATTCGTCACAGCAACACAATCCCGATGCCTCCCCTCTTGCTCTCATCCGGCTGATTCTTCGAGTTGACACCACCATTGATAGTCTTCGTCCGCCAGTTGTACAGGTAGTGATGCAGTTGGCCATCGCCAGCGCCGAACTTCAATTGCTCTAGGAACAAGGGGTTGTCGTGCAGTGTGAGTGCATTGAATACGTCGAACTTGGCCTAAGCACCGGGTGGTCAGCATCTCAAATTACCGAGAACAATATGAAAAATCCCACCTTCTTTGCCTCGATCAACAGATCCTGTCCCAATTGGAGGAGTCTCTCCTTCAAGCCTTTCTCCTTGGGGTTGAACGCATGCTCAGTGGCATAATAGAACATGTACGCCGCTCGAATCTTGTCGTGCTTCTTGCTCATTTCACCAATGACGCTGCTCTCCAGACAGTAAAAGCTGCCAAAATCGGTGATCTTGCCATCATTTCCTTCCACCACAAACGACCAGACTACTTGCTCAGCAGGTTTTTGTCGGTTCAGAAACCAGTGCACGATTTCTTCTCTGGAGAATATTTGCGCAAGGTCAAACCGATCGAGGTACCGCGAGAGCAGATCATGGACAGCATCAACGTCTTTTTCTTCCATTTTTCGCCATCCGGGCGTGCTGGTACTTGGAGGCAGTTGATTTCGAGCAATCATCTTTGCTTGTGTCATATTGGGAGGGAGAGGAGAGAATCCGACTTCGTACAATTTCAGCCAATCGAGACTGCGATGGTAGTATCGACAGCTGCCAACAGGAGTAGGTAAGACGACACCGCCAGTGTAAATGGCCTGGTAGACACCCTCCAGATGACACCGTCGCGTGACCTCCTTGATCAGCACTGGAGCCAACCTCCGTGACCTGAGCTTCTTGTGAACACACATGAAGTTGATTTCCACCACATCGAGGACGTTCTGGCGTATTTTCAGCTTTATGGGAATGCCGAAAATGGTTGCTACCAGAAGACGGCTTGGACCTTTCGCACGAACCCCGATATGCCAACTCTTCTTCCAATCAGGCGACTTGAGAGCCCAATCTAGGAAGACAGCGGAATAGTTGAATCGGAACATCGCGTGGTCATCTTCGACGTAGTGTAATGAAAGCAGCTTGTAGACCTCCTTCACCTCGTCCTCTTGTGTCAGGTCCAGTTCCACCCATTCGTAGCCTTCTGGTAAAGCAGCCGCGGTCTTTGGCACCAGATCCGGAATGACTTCTTTGATGGGTCCGTCGGGCTTCTCTTCCGACTTCTCATCAAAACGAGGGACTGGCTGAGTCGCCCAGAATTTGTATGATGCCATGTCCTTCTGGTTCTTCCCAGTTATCGATAACCCGCTGAGCAACTGTGAGACGTCCATCTTTTTGAGTAACTCACCCGCCTTCTCGGGGGGTATCCCAGCCAGTTCGCCTTTGAGTGCCGGATTCGCATCGAGAAGGGTCTTTACCACGTCGTTGGACAAAGGCTTGGAGGCTTCTGCAGGTTCGGACGACTTGTTACCAGTAAGAGCAGACACTAGCTTGGCCTTCTTCGACTTCTTCTTTTTCTTCTTGGCCTTTTCCGCCGTTGCGGTGGTCCCATCGGCAGTGCCCTCATGGTCTTGTTCTGTGTGTTCCTCGGCTTCCGACTCCGACTCTAGCTGCTCTTCGGAGGTGACATCTTTAGGCCGGGAGTCGGCCATATTGAGAAGAATAGTTCTTTTGGGGCGCCCTTGGAGTAGTGGAAGAGGAAGATTCGAACTTGAGGCTGAAGGCCTAGATCTCGTCAGTTGGTTGTAAGATTGAGCGCTTCTCACTTGCAGCTCACCAGGAACTCAGGTTGCAACCCCACCGACGTCACTTGGCCAGGCCCAGTTGGGTCTGGCGTGGCGGAAGTCGCTTGTTTCAGCCTTGCAGTGGGTGTAATCAGGGTGCCGTACAAGGAGACGGCTTGTCTACCTAGTCACAGCCAACACGAAACCCTTTCTTCTACGAGGTACTCCGTACCTAAGCTAATTACTACCTGGTAGTAGGCAGTGGTATTCCGAACAGCCCGGGCGCCCCCCAGAGGGCTCTACACAGTACTGTGTAGGCAGCACTCTCACGCCCCTCTGGCGCGGGTGGCTGGCCCCTGGTGGATCCTCGGCTCCTCGTATCTCGTACTCGTACTGTAATGCGAACCCCGCGTTGTTCCGCTGCCCGCAAATGCATTCGCAGCTGCATCTGCATCTGCCTTCCCCGGATTTCGTCGCCTCGTGTTTTGCTGATTTGATGCCAGCTTACTTTGCTCTTATGTACCAGTGTTTCCGTTCCCACCCACGAACCAACCGCTGGCAATGGAAGGTAGGTGGTCATCAGCATCGACATCGACATCAACATCAACATCGCTTCAGAGATGGCATCTCCCCTCAGATCAGTCTGCCTCGACGTCCACAACCTCGCCACTGACTCTGCCCTCGTGGACCGGTGGTCTTCTCCCAACAGCTCTCACCCAACAGCAGCCGCCCACGAGGGCAGAAATCGCAAGATTCTCAGAATCGACAATATACCCGGTCCAACGACGCCAGCAACTCACGCCAGACGTGCCACCTCTCTCAGATCCATACGACCCGTTCTTCATTCCTCAGTCGATCCTCTCCGCGGCGCCCGTCTCCCCTCAATTTCAACCCACATCCAAGATCCTCCAGCTCCCGCCCGAGATCCTCACGCTCATCTTCGAGAAAGTCAAGATCCCTTATTTCCAGATCTCGCTCGCCCTCACATGCAAGACGATGGCCCGCATCGCGTCCCAAAAGAACGTCATGTCCCCGTGGCGCGGCTACCGTGACAAAGACGGCCTGTTCCGCCTGCTCGAACGCAAGAACAACAAATGGATGCCATCCTCGCTCGGCTTGTGTCGCGCCTGCTTCATGTTCAGACCTAGAGACATTGCTTTCTGGGAGAAGGAGCTGGAGAGCCCCGAGTTCGACTGTATCTATGCAAACTGGTACGACATCTTCGGCTGGTTCGATCAGTCTTACCAGCAGCATCGGTGTCCGTGGTGTACCATCCTGGGATATACGGCTTATTTTCGAGAGGCGCAACTCATCGAGGATCGAGAGAAAGGACCACGTACGAGGACCCAGTCTACGTGTCCTCGTTTGGCTAGGAGAATTGATCGACCCTAACAATGAGGGCATGGGGAAGAGTTACATGCATGATCTATGCATCCATCACATGCACACATGCACACATGGAAATACAATGTGTATGTACAATGCACATCCATCAGACTCAGTCGATGTGTCCCAGGTTGACTAGGAGAGTTGATCGGGGATCGAGAAAAGGGACCACCTACGAGGACCCAGTCAATCTGTCTTAGGTTGAGCAGGAGGACTGATCGACCCTGACGACGAGGACCAGGGAACGAGTTGTTTGCACGACCCACAGCACGCACAAGTCACAAGCACACATCAAACGAGCAACGTGGAACTCCCGCAGTCTAATGCATACCCCACCGGCCTCGAGGACACCGAGCCACGACTCCAGACCAAGAACGGACGCTTTACATATCACGCTATGTAGCTCCTCGCAGCACGAAAAGTCATCCGTCTTCAACAGCTCTTACGCTACGACACATCGGGCTCAGTGGGGATCAAAGCCGGAAACGCCGGTGATTACAGTAACAGGCACCAAAGGGACGGGTGAGCATCGAGCACTCCAACTTACGCCTGCATCATGCCCTCCGGGAAGACTAGATGAGGCTTGAAACATGCAGCCATATGCGTAACGCACACATGCAGAACGTGCCGTTTGCGCAGAAAAGGCAAAGGATATTCACAAACGAAGATGCCAGAATAGGTCAAATGATACCCGGCATTTCAGACGTGCATGGCCGCATCTCAATTTCTTCGTGTGAAGGCATGTCCGTCTTGTTTCGAGATCGCGTCGACGTGACCCGCCTTCCTGACCTCTGTACTCAGTGGAGCTCATTCCGTCATCTTATCGTGCATGCATTTTCATCACGTATACTCCGTACTTTTGTGACGCACCCAAACACTGGAAGCCATAACCCGTACCAGATTATATCTTAGTAATCTTCTGGCACAGCGCTTCTCCTCGAGGCCTTGATCGAGGTCCTTTTCCCTTTCATCAGGTTGCAGCACGCCTTTGTATCGTCTTCTTTGTGTCGCTCTTCGGCCTCCCCTTCGTCTTCGATTTCGTCTTCGATATCCGCTTCGGCTTCGAGGTTGTACCCACTCCAGCTTCATCGCCAGCGACATCTCCTTCGCCGTCGCTGAACCCATCCCCATCGCCGTCCACCAAGACGGAAGTCGCCGTAGATGGACCGTGATTCGCGTCCCTATTTTTGACTCCGTCCCTGTGATCGTCCCCTTCGATACCTTGAATCTCACCGAGCCCATCACTAGCATCCATCTCGTCTGCCCCGTCTTGCTCCACGTCGTCCTTTCTCCGCCGCTGCCTCTCGGCCTCGCCTCTCAGGCGTTTGAAGGCGTTCCTCATCCGCCCGCTCTCCTTGCCTGAACGATTCCTCGGCGCCGTAGCCTCGGCCTTTGCCTGCGCGGCGCCAAACGCAGGTCCCTCGCCGCCGACGGCGAGCGCTTTGCCACTACTGCCTCCTCTTACACCACCTAACCCTCCCCCCTGAGCGGCACTCGCG
Organism: Cladophialophora yegresii CBS 114405; assembly: GCF_000585515.1. Lineage (NCBI taxonomy): Eukaryota > Fungi > Ascomycota > Eurotiomycetes > Chaetothyriales > Herpotrichiellaceae > Cladophialophora > Cladophialophora yegresii. Next base: position 4,274,601 of record NW_006913045.1, read on the forward strand.
CCCACACCCACAGCCCCGCTAAAGTACCTCGTAATATTGCTCTGCGTGCCCTCCACGTCCCTCTTATTCATGTCGCGGATCACAGGCACCAGGACCTCGTCCGTGCGCTCCTGGCTCCACCCGATCGTCGCCATGAGAAACCCCCTAAGCTTGTCCAGGTCCGGGACGCCCCACTGGAAGGGCTCGGCGTTGGAGTCCACTTCGGGGAACAGGTACGCCTCGTCGACACGTCGGTCCGGGAACCCGGGGGGAAGGAACAGCTTCTTCTGCACTGTCTTGCGGAACTTGCGGCGGAAGGGCGTGGTGAGCTGGCCCTCCAGATCGGATGGTCTGCCGAGTTGGACGCGCTCCGTCCAGGCCTTAAACTCGTCGAGATCGGCAAACTCTGTCAGGATTTCGAGCGCCGTCACGGGCCCCACGCCGGGAATGCCCTCGGTGTAGTCGCTGCCCAGGAGGTGGGCGAAGCGGACGAGCTTGTCGCGCGTGAGCAGAAACTCCTTCTCCAGGTCCCCGGCCAGGTAGCACTCGACGTACTTGGCCGCGTTGAACATGTTCTTGTAGATGCGCGTGCCGCCGAAGAGGAAAATGTCCGAGTCGTCAGTCACAATACCGTCGACGAGCCCCAAACGCACGAGCTCTGCGCACTGAGCCTCCGCTTCCATCGGGGCCGTGATGTAGGGTAGGCCGAAGTGGCGGAGCAGGGCCTGGCATTCTTGGATCATCGTCTGGGTGACTTCGTCGGCGTCACGGCGGTCGCGCTTCTGTTGGCTTCGGAGGGCTTTCAACTCGGCGTCAAAGTCGCGCATGGCTTGCTCGGTCGAGGTGCTCTGGTTGTGCAGGGCTGAGGTGAAGCGGGCGTGTTCTTCCGCCTCTTCGGCGAGTTGGCGCATCAGGTCTTCTTCGTCGGTGGAGAGATAGTCGAATTCCTCTTCCGGTAACGGCTCGGCTGCAGGTGTGGGAGACTGTTTCTCTGGCTGATCTCGGGACGCTGATAGGGTGGGTATGTTCGCGTTTTGTAGTTGAGGTGGAGGCGCAGCTGGCTCCATATTGACGTCCTCGAAATTTTCGTTGTCATCTTCATCCACTTCAGCCGTTGCAGATCGAGGTCGAAGCTCTGGAGACTCTGCGTTGACGGTGCCGAGGGAACCAGGAGTTGCCGGCTGGTCGGGCTCATCGTGATCAGACTCGCTCCACTCCACAGCTTCAAAATCACTGTCTTCGGCAGTCTTATCCGCTGGCTGTGGATTATACTGTGGTGCGGAAGAAGGCAAGGGGGGTTCCGCGCGAACTCCGTCCGCCATCTCGCCCATTGTGGGATGCGGCTGGTCCTCTGGCGCTCCCGTCCCTGTCTCCGCCGCAATCCGGCGAGCTATTTCATAGCGCTTCTCACGTTCTTCGTCTCGCTTGCGCTTGTCGGGATCTTCAGCCTCTTCCAGCTCGGGCAAGTCCACCCCTTCTGTTTGGCTTGAAGGAGCTGCTTCGATATCCACGTCTTGAGACAGTGGAACAAACACTTCTAAATCCTTCTCATTATCGTCGTCCTGGTCAAGGTCAATCGGATGATCATGGTCGGCTTTCTCAGCGTCAGCGCCGAGATTAACAGGTTCATGAGTCTGCTCTCTTTCTTCATCGGTGTCGAGATCGACTACCTCCTTTGTCTCGCGTCGACGCAGGAATTCCCTTTTGTCGACGTTGTCCAACCCATATGGAGTAGGATCATCGATGGAATCTCTGTCGAGTCCTGCATACTTCATGTCCTTGGGATTGGGCGTCGCACCGAACCAGTCAGGCATCGGTTGTGGCGGCCTTTCTTTTCGAAAAGCGTCGTCTCCCAGATCGCGATCGAAGCCACCGGATAGCTCCTCCTCAATCTTCTTTGATTTCTTCTTTCCAAGTAGTGACTGACCCAGATTGAGGGACTCGAACGGCAAGGGACCCTGAAACTGAAATGCAGCCTCCTTCGGTTGTGATGGGCTTCTATCTCTGACATTTGTCTTCGGTTTGGGCTTGGTCCGTCTTGATTCTGCCAGCGCGGCTTGTAGGTCGAAGGCGTCGTCTTCATCGGAGCTCTCGCTAGGTGGCTTCGTAGCCTGGTCGGCAGATCCGTGATCGTTTTCGGCATTCTGCTCCAAGGACATAGCAATAGCTCGTTGTAGGTCGTCATCGTCATCTATATCAGCCGCAGCAGGGAGCACATCTTCAAACAAGTCGTCCTCGTCTTCACCGTCAGCTTTATTTTCGGGCACAAAGAGAGGTTCATCGTTCACAGGAGCAGTCGTAGTCTGAGTAGGGACTGGAACAGTAGCGACGGCCTGAGGACGACCGGTCTGAGCATCGGCGGCGGTCCTTCTGGCTTCATACACAGCCTTCCTCTTCTTTGCGATCACCTCCGCCGCGTCCTCATACATCGTGCCATAGTCCGCCTCAGCTTTCCTTTTCCTCGCCCAATTCTTCGGTATTCGATTCAAGCCTTCAATGGCGACGTCTTCAAACTCGTCTTCGTCAGAGTCAGCATGGTTAGCATCCTCGTCCGAGTTCTCGTCCTTGTCAAGGTCGATTGCGTTTTCTTTCTTCGTTCCATGCTTGTTCGACACCACACCGAGTGCCCATCCACCTTCTACGCCTTCGTTCTTGACTAAGATATACTCCTTCCCCTTCTCACCCGCGATTCTACCTCCGCCGTCAAGGAGAAAATCGCCCTCGACCATTCCGTTCAAATGCATAAGCCGTTGCGTCAACTCATTCCTCTCCTTAACCCTCTCAATCTGGAACTTGGAGAAAGCCATGCGATCCGGGAACATTCCGTCGAGTTGCTCCTTCGAGTATCCCATTCTCAGTCTTGAGCGTAGTCTTGCCGCGTTCAGGATATTGTAGCGATCGCCTGGCGGCAGGGACAAGAAGAAGGAACTCTCAAAATCAATCTTGGAGAAGTCGTACAGATTGATGTCCTCGCCGCTGTGGAAATGTCGCGCGTACTCTTCCAACTCGGCCTGAGACATGATTCTCGGATCATTGGGCGCCCCCATTGCTGAAATGCTCACATCCAGATCAGGCAGATGGTATTGATCCTTTTTGCGGAATTTCTCGCTCCGACCGGCCTGCCGCTCCTTCTGGTTCATGCCAATCTCCTCGACGTACACGAGCTCCTGCTCCGGCGGCAACTCTTCTTCATCGTCATCCCTTCTTGCACCCTCTTTTCTTCTCCGTTCTTCCTCCTCGGCCACGCGCGCAACCTGCACAGCAAGCAGCTTCCCCGCTGTCCGGGCCGCATCCTCCCTTCTCCCTTCCCGTCTCCGCGCTCTTTTACGGATGGTCTCCCTCTTCAGCACGGGCGCCCCGCCGTCGAATACAAACACAGGCTTAATGCCGAAGTATAACAACTTGCAGATTCGACGGAAAAAGCCGACCACGTGGCTGTTACGGAGGGCATTGCCTTCCTTGTCGCGCACGGCTTTGAGGAATTGGTAGATCCAGATCGAGGCGTCGACAGCGAGCCGTTTACGGTTGAGGGAGGCGAGCTGAGTGGGACGAGCGGTGGGGGCGACGACTGTCCAGAGGCCCGTTACACCCATGATGCGGGAGGAATATGATGAGGGGGTTCGTCAGTGCGAGGGAGGATCGGGTTTTGGGCGCCAGTGCAGAAGTTGAGGGCATCTTTCTTGGCAGGCAAAGGCCTCTGCAGAAGCCTGATGGAATATGGTGAAGCGGCGAAGAGGCTGGAATGAAAGTAGATTCAAGACTTGTGGAAAAGTCGACGTTGGTGTCCCTCCGCGGCACGACAATGACGCGATGTCACATGCCGTCATTGAACCGGCGACTGACAGCAGCAGCGCCCGGTAACAGCGTGCATGATTCGAATTCAACACCACGACTGTGCACTAATATCTACAAATACGAAGATGGAATTGACTGGGGACAGATGATCGGTGGGCAGATTTGGTATTCATCCCTCCTGAATATGCCCCTCTGTCGCAGTCCATAAAGTGCCTATTTGCGACTTGTGCCCGACGCCACGCTAGATCATTGCAGGTTTCAAGTAATGCCCTCCCTGTTTGCAGAACCAAAGGAAGGCTCCCCCAACGAGCAGATACAGCTTGGAACTAATCACTTCGCCTCCTCGTCCTTCGTGGTTTCAACCGAGCCCGTAGGCCCTACAAGCGTTGGAGCGATCCTTCGTTTTTTTGACTTGCTCTCTTCCTTCTCGCTCTCGCTCGTTGCTCCCGTATCCCGCTTGCCCAGGACCGATCCACTAACCGAGCTTGTTGCAGAATGTTGGCCCCCGTGGAAACTTGCGGGAGTCTGAGGTGGTGTAGTCATTGGCGGAATGGCGACTGGAGGCCCGGAATTGGCAGCAGTAACCAGTGGGACATGGCCCATGGTAGGTGTAGGATTGTTAGGAAAACCACTAGTTTGGATCGATGTCATGGTTGCTATTGACGACTGTGAGTTGGACCTGGCTGGGCTTCCAGGACGAAGGATAAATGGTGCTGGCGATGGATGGGATGGTGGCACCGGAATCGGAGAAGCCTTAGTCAATGATGGCGATGCAGTCGCAGTAGGTGTCGGAACTGGTGTTGACCCGGCCGAAGAGCTTGGTCGAGCAATAGACGTTGAAACAACTGGATGATTGTAGGTCGGATGAGGTCCAGAGTAGACCTGGCCAAGTTCACCAAGTGAAAACGCCAGCGTCGAACAGAACCCGTCAGTTGAGGACATGAGCAGAGTCAATCCGTCATTTGACCTGTCTTGGTCAGCACGATTACACAACTTGTACAGCTCCAACTTACCAGGTCAAATCCGAGAAAGTGGCGTAATGAAGATTGCTCACAACACAGATGGGCGTGGTTTGCTGAGTGTCATAGACAAATACCGCGTCCTGCGTCGCTACCGCGTATATCATCCGGTAGGGAAGCGAAAACGCCGGGGCTGGAGCAGGACTTGCTGGCTCGCCATCTGCTGAGGGTTTCGGCGAAGGTGCGGCCATTGACTCGGGTATTGAAGTCGAGACCGACAATGGCGGAGGCTCCATAACCGACGTAGGAGTTTGAGGGACTATTGGATCGGGTAATAATGGGATCTCCTCGCTTCCACAGGACGTGTCAATGGTGATGTGGTTTGTCGGCTTCGCCGTGGAACGTAAGGTATAGAGGATAGGGGAGCACCTGACCGCCACAGAAGGTTTCTTGTGACCTGGTAAGTGCGCCACCGGAGGCTTATTGAAACCGGCTCTCGTATAAATGTAGACGGTATTAGTGATATCGTCCGCTGTTTTGGTTGGGTCACCCGCGAATGCTTGGCTTGTTTTGTAATGCCCAGCAGGTGTGAACAGTAAGCTCCCATCAGCCGAGAAGGTGAGACGACGGAAGAACGAGGTCATTGCTTCGTTGTGGTATAGGTTTGTATTCCTAACAGCTAGACCCATGGCGGCGTTGAGGCTAGGTGACGAGATTTCTGGCCTTACCGCTGGTAGCGGTAATGAAGGAGCTGGTGAAGCCGATCTGCGGAAGGAAGGCGAAGAGCCAAATGAAGATCGCCGACTTGAAGCCAGCAGAGGAGGATCCATCGGCAGTGGAGTAGTTAGAGGAGTGCCAGGGTTCGACGGTGCAGGAGAGGCAATGGCAAGATTGCTAACGCTGGCGCTTGATGTGCGATGTGTCAGTTCTGAAGGAGGTGCTACTGGCGCTGGACTGTGGGACGATATTCGTCGCCCAGGTAGGTCCATCTTGTTGAATTTACCGTGAGTCGAGAGTGTAGCCGTGCCGTCTTTGAGCTTGAGAGCGTAGATATGGACGGAGCGGTCAGAGGACTGAGTAGCCACAAACTCATTCAGTGGATCCCACGCAACCCCTTGCACGAAATGACTGTGTTCTGCTATTTGGCGGATCATGGTGCCTGGATAAACGTCAGTGCGGCTCATCTGATGAGCCTGTCTTTTCATACCTGTGTGTGCATTGAAGATCCTGGCTGTATTATCAACCCCACCAGTAATGAAGTATTGGCCATCTGGAGACCATGCCAGATCGTAGATTTCCGCGCCCGTGGATGTCCTGCACATATGCTTGATCCGCCATGTCTCTTTGTCGTCGGCATGGTCCTCGCCCATGGGAGCCATCGACGACTCGGAGGGTACCCATAGTAGGACATTGCCATCATCACCTGCCGAGGCTAGCATTTCACCTATCCTCCAGTCAGCAGGGTGAATGTTCGGAGGATGGACAGGCCACTGACCTTTCGGGCAGAACCTGACGACATTGACAGGTTGGGTATGCCTGGTGAGGGTTGACAAATATGTGACTTTTCTCTCTTCTCCTTGAGCTTCGATGCTCCATAACTGAGCGCCCGTCGTTAGCCAGGGTAATTGCTATGTTGCCCAGTAGCGGAATGTCATACTCGGACATGATTATCACTATTCTTGTTAGCAATCGACCTTGGAATACGAAGTGCGAGTGCTCACCCTCCAGCCGTTGCTAGCCTGCCCTTGCCATGAGGGTCGAAGTGGACCGAATAAATGGGCTGGCTTTCGGAGTGCCATTGTATGAGGAGAGGCCCGGCTTTCATGATGGCATTGGAGAGTGGCCACAGAGGCCGCTCTAAGGAGGATCAAAATGGCGAGATCAAAGTGCAAGGAACTCTCGTGGGGGGAATGCGTCCGAACAGCAGCTTCTCGTCAGGAGGTGATATGTGGTGCGGTGCACGGCAGGCGGCAGAGCAGGAGCTGTCGTTTGCGTTTGGAAGCAATGCGGAAGATCGACAGGGCCTTGCGGGAGTCGGTTTGCTGAGTCAAGACGTGCTGTCCGGTAGTGGCAGGAAGGTGAATTGTACGACGCACTGCCGTGACGAGGCTTAAGCTGTCCGTGTCCAAGGCTTGAGGAGAAGTGGAAGAGACAGGGAAGAGTCAGAAGGCTCTCAATTGCAAGTCAGTTGTACTCCGAACCCAGTGCTTCGAGGTGAGGGCACAGTGAGTGCTCCGCAGCCAGACGGGATTGGGTGCATTGGGGAGTGGAGCACTTCGCCCGCCCATTATTTCTGAGCTTGCACTCCAAAGTTCGACGCGCTCGTGCTCATTTCGCGCGTCTGACCAGATGGAACAGCGCCATTTGATATTGGGGGCTGGCCTCAGGTTCACGACCGGTTTTTGTCTGAAACAGGCACCACATGTGGGATTGGAGAATCTTCATTGCATTAGCCTGTCATTTCACGTCGACGCCTTGCTCCCTAAAGTTCAAATTGCTGCTGCTGGTGTCCGTATGTCAGACAACCTCTTTCCTTCCCACCCCTGCGGCCGCAGCGCTACTCCGTACATCGCCAACAAACTACACCCCCGGCTGGTCGACTCTATTCGCGTCGACTGAAACGAGGTCTGGGCGCTCTGGAAGACACTCAATATGCTTTTCCAGCACTGTAGCCTCGTCGCACTTCTGCTCCTTCCCGATTGTCTGGAGATTCCACCTGCGCCGACCCCGACGCCTCGTTGAAGAAGAAAACACTGAATTAGCAGGGTAGCATAGACAGAATCCTTTCATCTGTCGTCGCAGGAAGTTGTGTATCTTTCGTAAATCGACCTTTGCTGTGCAGGGCCGATGTGACATTACCCTAGGCGGGAAGTGCGGTCAAAGTAAACGCAGGAACGAGCCGGACTGTTGTCTTTGCATTGATGGACTGCGCGACAATTCTGGCAACTCCTAAAAGCTCTGGGCGGACACTTGTGCTGGCTATTCGAGGCATTAGTCGTTGTTTGTCAGAACTCAAAACAAGCACTTACCGGACTGTTGAGCATGTTTTGACGAGCATTTCTGCCCCTCTTGATGTGGTTTTTGAGTGCACTTGAATCCAGCGGTTTCAGCAGTTCGAAACTGCACAGCAAGTTGCTTGACACCGACATGACGGCACCCCAATTATCGAATTCACCACAATACTAGAATACAGTTAGCAATATCCAAACCCTAGTTGAGCGGCCAAGGGCGACTAACATTCGGGGCGGAGAAGACGGTGACGAGTAACCGATCATTGAAGAACTCATATCCGTCTTCAACAACCATGTGGGCTCGACAAACCAGGTCGAAGTCGTGCCGCGAGAGGAAGTCGACAATAACCTTTTTCCCAAAGCAATAGCTCACTCCCCGTTCATTTGATTCCCAGTCTTGATCCATGTCCGCCGGATCGCTCCAGAGGAGATCGTTGAGCAGTCCATAATCGGGGACATCTGTAGGGCGGGCGATTTGTCGGATGTCGTCCATATGGGAGAGCGACGGGGACAATCCACCATGGACGCAGAAGATCTTATCTGCCACAATAGCCGCAATCGGCAAACAGTTGAAGGTGTCAATGAATGTTTTCCACACCTTGATGTTGCATCTCCGCTTGCATTCGTCGTAAAAGCCGTAGACACGCGTGACATTGGCACATTCATGATTGCCCCGAAGGATGAAGAAATTCTCCGGGTACTTCAACTTGTAGCAGAACAGCAGGAGAATGGTTTCGAGCGATTGCTTTCCGCGGTCGACATAGTCGCCAAGGAAGAGAAAATTGGCATTGGGAGGAAAGCCACACATTTCGAACAGACGAATCAGATCGTTGTACTGCCCATGGATGTCTCCGACAATCTTGACCGGCGCAGTCAGCTCCAGAAGGGCCGGCTGAGATAATAGCACTTCCCTGACAGCACTGCAAATGGCCGTGATTTCAGCGTTCTTAAGGCACACTGCCTTGGTTACCTTGGTGGTATAGCCGGCATCGAGAAGCCTAGAGATCATGTCGTCCAGATCCATGTCATTCACGTCTCCCATGCCCATGCCACCGCCTGGAGATGCGCCAGGTAGTTCGGCCAACTTGGCCCTTAGGGAAGCCTTGGTCTCCGGAGCTCGTGGATTAATTTGATTCTCCCGCTTGACCAGGATTGAGTCTCCGGCTTTCTGCGTCGACGAATGCACATGCGCCTGATGAGGTGCGTCTTCCGACACCGCTCCCACCTCGCCAGTACGCTGAGCACGGTCTACCGATTTGTGGCCCTTGTTCAAGGACTTGGATTGAGTTGGTGATGGCGGTCTGGCTGGCGTGTTGGCGCCCGGTGATGGTGCGTCTTCATCATCCGCTGGCGGCGTGGGCGACTCGACCAACGACCCCTGCGTGACCTTTTCACGAGGGGCCCGTGAGGAGCCTGAGCGACCACTCGCAATCGAACTAGCGTCGCCTTTATCGTTGTTAGGTCCGTCTACGCCCGCGAGGGCCGAAGCTGATCCCCTAGGACTATCATTGGTCTTGTCATCTCCCGAGCTCTTTATCTTGCTTCGTATGGAGGACCGGATAGACCTGGAAGTGCTTTCCTTGGTGTCGGACTTGGAGATGGAGGGATATTGCTGTAAAGTATCGGGGAGATTGGAGGAGGAGCCGCTCTTCAACGGTGTTCTAGTACCATCGCTGCCCTTTGACTGTTGTTGACCCATTGAATTCTTCGCGAGAAATTGTGGACCCGGCCGTGGCAGATGGTCGAGGAAGATAGCGAGCGGGTCAAGGAGGTTTAAGGAGTGAGATAAGCAGCCGCTTTGAGGAATGCGTTTTGGCGACTGTACCCGACGGCGTTCTTGGAGGAGCACACTGTTCGTATGCTCAAGTCAAATCCACCTTGAGAAAATAAGGCGCGGTACCGCTAGCTCGAGCGGTGTTGGTCGTAGTAATAGTTGACAAGGGGTGGTAGGGCATGGAAGGTCTTTTGTGGGGGTCACTTTCTTTGTCTCGCCTGCTGTAGCACGGAACTCCGACGTCAGTAGACTGGTAAACAAGGTGTCTCGAGGTTGAGCAAAGCTAAAACACTGCATCTCCTGGGGGAGGGAAGATGTCGCATGGGCGGTGATCGTGAAACGGGTGACGCAACACCGGCGGCGGAAGAGCTGGACGGTGACTAACCTCAACGGGAAGATGGCGACTGACAGACACGGAGAACTAAGGTTAAGCCAGGTAGCACGTAGATGGCAACATCTAAGACACTGTCGAGACGGCGAGGTGGAGGAAGACAACGTAGGGCTGATAAATAAAATGGGAGCAGAATTACTGACAGATGTGAACTACTCCTCCTCCAAGCGCAGTTAGTCGCTTCGGCTTTCTTGGTGTTGTTCTCCAGACTCGCTACGCCGCTCTGGTTGGCTGCACCTTCGCCCATATCGGCTTCGTGGCCCAGAACATTCGATGGGCTGAAGGCCGCCTAGGGACCCGGCACGAGTAAACCCCTAACTCCCGCCGGGCCCGCCAGGCTCCCGTATGCCCAACCCGTACCCCCGGATGAGGTCACAGCTAAGCCCTGCTTACTACTCCGGGGCCGTATATCACCGTGTGACCGTCTACCGAGTACTCTGTGCATGATGGGCTGCCGCTACAGAAACAACAGAACTCACATTTTCGCTTTTCTGATTCCTCCCTCACTATGGCCTCAGCGACGCTTTCTTCGCTGGGTGACGCAGCAGTTGGGGAATTAGTCCTGTGATCACTCCCTTAAGTTAGAGCATGCCGTAATTTATCGATCTTACTACTGACTCTGCCATGCAGTCCCTCGAAGAGGCCGTGCTTATGTTCAGTGATAACGAGCAAAGATATCACCCCTGGTAGGATGCTTGACAACATCACTCGGCGTACCCATTGCAGATTCCCCTTCGAGGCTCTTGCAATCTCAAGTCTCCTCCCCAGTTGAACCCATTGCAATGATCTGATAGAACAGCCCCGTGTCTTTTCTCGTCCGAGTCAATTGCCCGAGCTCTTCGACAGATGTGCGCTACACTGGTCTCAACCAGATCCACCTTCTATCCTCAATGGTGCGATGAAGAATGAGGCAAACGATTGCATATGCCGTGGGCACTTGCTCGTTGTATCAAGTGTGAAGTGCTCGTCATGAGATGCCACAGCAGAGCATAACCGTGCTGAAGCGGAGACGAAATCCTTCACGTCTTCGTTCGTACCGATAACGACTGTCCACCTGGCCACTCGCGTCGCTCCTCAACCTCCATCTGGGCAATCTGCTTGCCGGGGATGACAATCAGGCCGACGAAGCGGGACGTCATGTTTGCCCTGCTGGCTTGTCCCTGAACCTTCAGCTTTTCCACAGCAGCATCCTCGGCAGCCTGTGATGGCATTCTGTACTCGAATGCATTCGACAAAATAACATTGCTTTCGTTGTCTGTGCAACGAAATATCCCTGAGAATAGCCGTCCATCTGGAACAGTGACATAGAGTGTCTTTCCAATTAGCGACTCGAGGAACTGAGCAGCCTCGACCTCCTCCATCTGACGTCAGCTCAGGGACAGTAGGCCTCCCGAACGAAGAGCAACAGAATGCTTCCTCAGGGCGAGATTCAGTGACCCAAAATGATCGGTGTGAAAGAGAGAACGAACAGTAAAAATCGTATTCCGCTTGATCGAATCTGCACGTGCAGCCTTGACCTGAGTCTCCAGAGGGCTTGGCAGCCGCGACTTTGACGGATCAATGTAAATCCTTTCTGTTCACCTTCACTTCCTCTTCGCTGGTCGTTGAGCACAAACTCAGACTTTTGGTGGTCAAGTTCCGCGCGATCATGAAATGTCAATTGCACATTGCCCGTGCTCTCTACTTTGACCAGGTAGGCGGTCCTCCGAGACCCAGGAGTCTCAATGGGCATCGATTACCTTGTGACCGACAGAGACCTCACTCTTTATACCTCAAGCGTTGGCTCGAGTACCAGACTTCAACAAACTACTCCCTACACTCGATCTAGCATTCATGCCTCACCTCTCGCTCTCAGTTGACCACTTCCCCCTCTGTTCCTTGCTTCTCTATCTCTCTACTTCTCTCACCTCGCCTTCCGCTTCGCTCCGCTAGCCTCAATTCACGCCGTCTTGCTATGATACTATCCGGCCCCAGCCGTCTCTACCGCGTCCTGCTCACCGTCGTAAGCGAAGCCAAGCGAACATGCCTGCGCGAAAAACACCACCCCTAAAGCGCGAGCTTCGGGCACGCCAAGATGAATGGAGTTCTGACTCTGACTCTGATTCAATGACTGTTTCTTCTGTTTCGCTGAGTATCTCAACAGATTCTTGCTCCCGTGGATCGTGGGCCCCGAGAAGCGACAACGACGGCGAAGATGAACTGACCTTGCGTCTTGATGAAAATGATTTTTCAGCAACAGCGAAACGCATAAATCCGCGTCTGAGTCTTCGGTTCAACAATCAAGGAAAATCTGCGCGAAAACGACCGCGGCTCTTGTTTAGAGCTTTCGACCCAGGTCACGGGCTCAGAGCTCGACGTTTCCTACCGCCAGCCACGAGCATTATGCCACCGCCAGGCTATACAACAGACGAGTTTCGCGACTTGGCCAGAAGACACTTGTGCGAAGACAAGACCTTCGCGTCTCCATTTCTTTCGTTAACGCAGAATCCCGCTAGAGCGTTAAATATTATCGCAACGGATGAGCGGACCCGGAGAGGACTAGCAATCGTGGACTACAACGATCTAGAAGAGAAGATCAAGCAGACATTCGGAGAAGAAGACGGCCTTTGGCTTGTCCCCGATGTCTATGATGCTCACAAATTGAACAACCTCACTAGAATCCATGACGATCGCTCTGCAAAGCCTAAACCGGGGAATCAGAAGGACTACACTGGAACGGGGGAGGTAATTTGCGAGACCTGAACCTTTGAGTAGAGCTAACACTATACATAGTTTTTAGCATGGGCTGCTGTCGAGATCGAACCGATTGCGATCTTACATCATCGAGAAGCTCTACGACTTTATACTATGCTTTCACCAGGAAATGTAAGTTGAAGAACAGAGGTCACCCTCCTACACTATGGCTTTGCACTTACCTTTCTTAGGGACAGCACAGTACATCTAGGAGGTCTATATCTAAGATCAGCTATGAATCAGGGCACCTTTTGGCACCAGTAGGCTTACTTTAACGGTTCAGATGCGCACATAACTTACATTTTCTAGTCTCTCAACAAAGTCCGAGACATTTACCGGGGTGTCGTGGCGTATCAACTCCTCCGCAGCTTTAAAGTGGATGGATATCTTCAAGGTAGTAGAGGGGCCAATTTCGACGAATTCATTCGTGGTATATACGGCGAGAGACGGCAGCTCGACCAGATAGCCCCCAGCCCTCTACTCCCTTGTAATGAAAAGGACTGGGCAGATGTTCCAACAGATGATACGGCGTCAATACAAAGCAAACCATCAACCAAAACACGGCAGTCTTATGTGTTGGTCAAAAAAGCTAAGATCACGGTCGAGATACCGTCCAAGACCTCAAAATCATTCTTACTTTCGAAGTCAATTTCATCTTCAGACTCGACAAGGGTCCAACAGCAAGAAGACTCACGGCAACTTAATCAACCAGCCGACACAGGAATTCAACATGGCGATACCGATGAGGAGGCGGAGAAAACCGAACAGGTCACTCAGAACTCGGATGTGACCAGGCAATCGTCCCCCTGCCCAGAAATGGATTTCTTCATGGAGGAACTACTTGAGCACGCAAACATCCCCAGCCCGACGCCGCCGCCGCCACGTCCTCCAGTTGCAGCGACGCCTAAGAGGCAGCTGTCTACAGTCTTTCCAGGCTCTCCCGCAGGCGCTGTCCCCATCAAGGCATCAGCCATGACAGCAATCGACCTAACAGTTGAGGACGACAATGATGGTGGAAGGCATAACGCGGCATCGCGACGGCAGAAAGTCAGAGCTCCTGAAACCTCATCGGAGGTCACTCAGGTAAGACCAACTACAAGAACCACAGCAAAAGCAAAAGCAAAAGCACCAACAGCGGCGGCTTTTCATCAAAGCAAGCAGACCAACATTCAGAATCATTTCGGGAGGATCGCCAAATCCAGCGGGCGGCCTAGCAAGTTCCTCGCTGGGAGGAAGAGATATTATCAAGAAGACGACAAAGAAGAGGAGGACGATATTGGTGATGGCGATGATGACCTCCAAATTATAAGCGAGACAACACGTAAGATTCACCGCCAGTCCTACCTCAGAACCACGACGCGCATGCAGCCGGCAACGGTACTTACTGTGCGGAGTCGAAGTCTGAGCGAGAGTATCAATGTCAGCAACAAGTAATCGGCGAGTAATACTGGGCCTTTTAGCTTGTCATTGCGTGGAGTGAGAGAAGGAAAGCTCACCGGGATAACGCGGCATGTATGATGACTGTTGAGCGGAGGGGAGCGAAGAAGAGCAAGCGAAGAAGAACAAAGTGGCGGACTACAAAAGCAAAGATGTTAACCACGCAGCACTGACGCCGCAAACGAGCCGAACCAACGACACCGAAACTCGCTGGTCGTCAGGAGATATGTACACAGTACCGAACCCACAGGATATAGCGTGGCGTGGCGCGGGCTGAACTGGTCCGGCCCGACAAGGCCTTGAAGGGATACCAGGAAGAGGAGGGAGTGATGTCCATATGCAGAGGCAACAGGAGCTGGAAGCTGGAAGCTGGCAAAACCGTACCAACTCGACGTGCTGCGTGTAGTGGGCTTAAAGACAGAGAGAGATAACGAACAAGAGATGAATGAGTGATGCAAGACGTAGAACGACCCGTGATCACCTACCCGGTCGGTCATGCTTCTGGCTCGAGCAAGAAGGTTACCGTCTCCTAGGTACAGTAGCTGGGCTGGGAAATGGATTGCATTCATCACATATCACATATCGTACAGAATTGATTAGTTTGAAAACATCACGAACTCGCATCGCACAACATGGTCGCGGTGGCGGTCGATGGTCCCGTCCGAATGCATTCATATCCCATCCCATCACGTCAACATATCTCCATCCTGACACAAAGGAGATTACACAGATAAAAGGAAAGAAGAAGAATCGTGATATATCGCAGATATCGCTCGATTGCTGGACTTCTCTCTTGTTGACGCGCCCTCGCTCCAAGGGGGAAGGTGTAGACGTTTGACACACAGCTCGGCCGTGGATATCATATCACATCACGTCCATTAGGACCCGACCCTGCACTGTGCCGGTGCCGGCATGAAGTCGAAGGGGTGGGCCCTAGGGTATCTAGGGCAGATTCTTTTGCGCCGGACGGGCACCTAGGCTTTGGTCCTGGAATGGATCTTTGCACTCGAGTCTTCTGCCTCCTCTGCGACGGCGTCGTTCCAAATCGTGATACTATCCAGCCGTTCCCCTTTGTTCAGGTGAATCGCCTGGAATGCCTCGACTTCTTCGACGTCCTCGTCTTCCTCCTCTTCGAGCACCACGGCCTGTCCTTCTTCTTCCTCTTCTTCTTCCTCGATAATTTGACTCTTGCGCTTCGAGGAGCTGCCTTTCCGGTGTGCCCCGCCGATGAAATCCTTCAGCCCCAGGTTCGGTTTGCCGTCTGAACCTTCTCGTTGTCTCGCACCACCACCACCACCTCCTAAGACAGCAGGACTTCCGAACGCGGCGGGGATGGTTGACGCGGAGAAGAATGCAGAGTTCAACGTGGGGCCTTTGCAGGGGGATTTCTTCCGTCGTGCAAACATGACGTTGGAGCCGAAGGCGTTGGCTTGTGGTGTACCGGGTGGAGGACCCAGTAGATCAGCACCGCCCACGCCAGAGAGCGGTCGAGGCTGGAGACCCGCATCTGAGCCGCGGGGAGTCCGGACAAGGCGGATGTTTGAGGGGAAGGCGTTCGCCGTGGGCGTCACGGGGAGGACTTTGATGGAGGAGTGAGGAGAACGACCACCGATGCTGACGGACCGACTCGTCGGGCTGTGGATGGCGTCGATGCTGTTGGAGCTCACTGAGGAAGCCTTACTGTGTGATGTGCCATGCCGGGGCATGCTTCGGACCGATGAAACTGACGAGGAGGTGGACTTGCGGCCGCGTAGCCCGGTCGAGCTGCGTCGGTATGATGAACGTGGTGTAATGGGTGAGGGTGAAAGTGACTTGCGGTGGGCTCCAGCACGAGTAGTATCTACCAGGGGGCCTGTGGTGGATCTCTTGGTCAGGGGTCTTGAATTTGACAATGTCGGCGTTAATGTTGACCCTGTCGAGGATCTATTGAGGTTAGCTGCGCCACCAGCGACATTCCTGCTGCTTTTGTTCGCCTGAAGCGTTTTGTTAGAAAGGGTCGCCTTGGAGGTGTTGTTCGAATGGCCGTTCAGGACAGGTGATTTGGCCCGTTTTGTGGATTCAACGAACCAGTGCTTCAGGGCTGTGAGCTGGCTCATGAATTGACGGTTGCGAAACCTTCCGGTCCGTCGTTTGTTCACCCCGTTCACAGGACCCAGCAAATCCGGGTTCGACGTCACAAGCTGAAGCGTACTGCTCGGGCGTCTGCGTTCCTTGGGAGGCAAGGGTGGCCGAGAGCCACTGTTCGAGCGGACGGAATCTTTGTCGATCGGCGGCGGTGGTGGCGTTCCGGACTTGGGCGACTTCATAACATCTCCTTCGGGAAGTTGTGGAAGGTCGCTGACCAGGATCTGAGGAGTGCTCCGCCGCTGTGTCCTTCCACGACTGCCGCTCCGACGTGGTTCGACTTCTCCAGGGGAAAGCTCTTCGTCGACCTCGAGCAGCGTTGGGGCAATGCGCTCAAGGCGACTGCTGGCACCACTAAGACGCCTGAGGATCTTCAACTCGGCGTCTCGATCTTTTCGCTTGCGGTCTTTGCGTGCTTGCTTGCGCGTCTCCTTCTCAATGAGCAAGGCCCACCATCCAGCAAGTGCATCACAGCGTTGCGCAAGCACATTTTCAATGACCTTGTCGATATCTACTCCAGCTGATTTCATGCGCTCCAGGGTCTCCTTTTCCAACTGTGTGGAAAACACAGCCGGCTGCGACAGTTTCAGAATGGCTTGCTGCTGGGGCGCGTGGTCAGCCAGGAACGGGTCGGCCAGTATATCCGAAAGAGTAGGCCTGTGCAAGGGCCTTTTGGAAAGCAACTTGGAGATCAGAGTCTTTGCGGCATCTGGAAAGGTGTCAGGATAGATGGGGTCGTCCTTCAGAATCTTCGCTTTGGTCGCAGCATCATCGTCCTCCTCAAAGGGCAATTCTCCCTTCAGCAGCGCGTACAGGATGATTCCCAAGCTCCAGACGTCGACCTTCTCGCCGGCGTATTTCTCGCCTCTCAGCATCTCCGGTGCACTGTAACACACGGTGCCGCAAAAGGTCTGCAGGTAATTTGCTTTTCCCTCATACTCCCTTGTGAAGCCAAAGTCACACAGTTTGACATTATCGTGCTTGTCCAGCAGCACATTCTCCAGTTTCAGATCTCGATGTACACAGGACTTGCTGTGGATATAGGCAACAGCTCCAACCAGCTGGGTGAAGATCTTTTGTACAGTTTCGACAGGAAGCGCACCATTCTTGCACAGATAATTGTACAGCTCGTCACCTGGGGCAGTGTTCAGTGTCATGGCCGAGCATAGTCTGAGAAGTTCATACCGGGACAATATTCCAAGACTAGCCACACCAGGGATTCTGTTATTATAACTTCGTATAGCCGGGCAATATGTGGATGTATGAACTGTCGGTGATGGTGTATCTCTCTGGCAAGATTGGGGTCGCTCTTATTCGAGGCCTTGAGCACCACCTGCAGGCGTCGTCAGTCATGGGCCTTGCCCCGGTCCATTGCGAGGCCGACCTTTGAGCCATTTGTCAGATTATGCCTCGCAAGGTAGACCTTGCCAAAAGAGCCTTTGCCGATAAGCCTTCCTAACGTGTAGTTTCCGACGGTCTTGAGATCTTTCGAGGCGAATTGGCTAAACGGAACTGTCAGCGCGCAAGTTCGAGCAGTAGGTGCAAAGAGCAAGGCGTACTCAAGTAGTTCAGAGTAGGAGTTGGCGAGCTGTCGATCATATGTCAGTCGGATGCAGGTAAATGCGCTGCAGTCAGAGTTCGTACTTTTGCTTTATGTTGCTGAAGCTCGGCTTTGGTCCTTTGGGCTTGCATTCCTCGCGACTGCTGAATCTCGCAGACTGGTAAAGCAGGTCATGCGACTGGCCGAGAGTAAGAATAACATATGGAGTATCGCAAAAGCGCCGCGGCCCTCCGTCTGCAGGTTCGCTCGTCGTCGGATAGAAGGTGGGAGAGCGCAGGAGTAAGCGAGTCGCAATCAGTTGCGCGTGCGGACGATGCGCATTTCAGGGACAAATATCTCGAGACGCGATGCTCCGCAGAGTCGGTGACGTGCAATACCGAGGATATGCAACTAGTGACAGTCGAGATTGGGGTTCTCGAGCTGTTGCCAGGGGTTTAGAGTATGTACTCTACAATACGAGGACCTCGTGTGAGCGCCGGCGAAGCGGGAAGCATGTCATTTTGGTCGTCGAGTTGAGTTCAGACCGGCGCCACACAATGGCGGGCGGATCGCCTCCACTAGACGAGCATCCCTGCCACCACCCACCTGCCAGAGAAATCCTACGGCTGCACGAATAAGGGGTCTGGGGGTCCGGAGGTCTCTTGGGGGCCTCACTAGCCTCCCTAGTCTTGGCTAATATGTGTCCGCTGTAGCCGCGACCAGCAGATGCATCACAGCAATGATACAGTACTACTCGACGGGTTGGCGATGCTCAGGATCAGCCTCATATTCCATCTAATCAACGGCTTCTACTTTCGATCTCCTGATTACTACATCCTGAGGCGAAGAGACACGTTCGTAGAGCAATCGACTCTCAGTGACAGAGATACTTTGTAGAGGCTCCTGGGCAGTTTCCCCGGAGCGGAAACCACACCGACCTAGAAGAGCCCGCCACCAACATGGTCAGTCGCATAACCCTCCAGGTCGGCAGAAAGGCTACATTACCAAAGACGGCGGAACCGTTGTCTCGGGCACCAGCAATAGAAGAAGATTTCCTCAATCCAAAATGCCCCTCCAGCCGCCTCGCGGCTTATATCCAACCAATCCCTCATCACGAGCGACATCAGCGGCAAGTCTCCCCGTCAAAACACTGGTTTCTACTTCCCGTCCCCGAACATAGAAAGGCTTGAATCCTCCTAGCTCGCTCTTTCTTTTCCCGTCCGCATCTGTGCTCGTGAGCCGCGGACGCTCCCAAATTCGTTTCCCAAACGCGAATTCATTGGTAGGTCGAAAGCCACATGCAGCGCGGTCCAGGGAAAGAAACCACTTCCGTTGATGAATGGAGTTTATACTGTTGGATGCGCCGGGGTAGGCGTTAGAATGGCGGATTCTTATGTCCTCTGCGGATTCGGTGGTCGCGTTGTCGGGCTGCCTTGGGAAAGGGGTTTCAGCAGAAAGACTGGGGAGGAACATCATGGAAATGGGAAGGGTGGTAGATCGGTTATGAGTTGAAAGGGCTGGACGCGGCATCTCCACCTGGGACTGCGGGTGAGCAGCTGCATAGGAGGCTGTAGCGTCCCATGATGGCGGAGACTCTGTTCGCGGCACATGGGCAACTGAATTGCCTCGTCGTGGTGGAGGAGGAGACGCGGTGCGTAGAAGAGAAGATACATTTCGCTTCAGTTTTGGGGGCTTCTTCCGTGTCAGGGAATGTTCGAGGCTGTCGAAGCTTGTTCCTGTCGGGCTAGGGGTATCAACCTCTGCCGATGGAGAGGCTGCCCTGCTCGAATCTGACGAGGTTTCGACCTCGCGTACCTGCGAATTTCTTTTTACCGCCGGGTTGGAAGAGGTATTGCCGCCATTGGTCGTCCTTTGTCGCTTGAAGGCCGGCGCGTCAGGCTGTCTAACGCGGCTATTGTCCTCCATGAGTCTGATGCTAATGGTGTAATCCTTCGGCAAGCGCGTGCCGTTGAGGCGGAGCTTGATCTTGCGATTTTTAAAAGCTCGGTGGAGCCTCTGTGGTTCGGATTCCGCCTCTTTCTTCGTGACAAGCTCACTATCTGTATCCGATTCTGACCCTTCGGTAGCTGTGGCCTCGTCCGAGCTGGCTTTTTTGTTAGACGTGTCGTACGGGATTACCTCGTATTCACCTGTGTCCCACAGAAGCATTGTTCCTGTCTCATGAGAAGCAGTCTCGATCAGGTGATTCCACAGATTATGCACTCTAGTCTCAATGGCATTGCGGTTCGGTCTCCGACTGTTCGGGTCGCCAGGAAGACCATACGGCAGGGCAAAGCTGATCGAGCTGGTAGCATTGCATTGCAAGCGGAGATCATAATGAGTTCCCGCAACGGGATGGTCGTGTTGATGCACGACGAAATGATGGCCTCTATCATGCACGTTGCCACGATAGAGGGCTAACCAGCTGGAGTGGGATAGTCTGGGTTGGCCTTCCACTTGCGGGCGCGTAGCTGCCGATAGCTTGCAGGAAAAGAACGATTCATGGTCCTCGATCTCGACTTCACCAGCCTCAATCTGTGCCGTGTCTGATTTGGTCGCTGAGTTTGTTGTGAGCCCCCTGTCGGTTTTGGGTTTGCGGTGGTGTTGACGGCGGCGATTGATTGGAGGAGGGGATACGTCCCTCTTAAGAGAAGCAGGTGAGGAGACACTTGCTACCCCGGACTTGCTCTCGGGCCTGATAGACGAGTGCTCTCCAGGCGTGTCAGGTGTCTGCTCTTTCATTAGCACTAGCCTAGCAACATCTTGGGCCAGACATTCCCTGAAGTCGAGGCGTGCGAGGAGACCAAAGAGGGGAAATCCGGGGCAACTTGTCATTCGGCTCCTGAGTGTAGTGACGTCACGGCCACGCTCTCATCCAGTGATGACTAAGATGCGCACGGCGCGTTGATTGGATATTAGGCGGGGGTATTTCCGCACTACCCTACACATAGCCTTTCGCTTACCAAAGGATTGGAAAACACGTCCACTCTCTTACTACACACTGTTTGCCATTTTGTACACTGACCACTTACTGACCAAGTCTGCTATAATGCGGTTCGGCGGCTGTTCTGGATGCGTCCACTATGCTCTTTCAAAGCACCAGGCCTAAGTATATAGCTTTCCTTTCAGCTCCATGTTGTCCAATTTGCTCCATCAAAAATCCACACTCATCACAACAACAGTAACAGCACTACTCATAGCAGTAACCGCAGTATTTATGCTTAGCAGCAACAACAACAGCACAAACGCAGACAGCCAACATTATTCTATGAAAGCAACCTCCATCCTCAGGAACATGTCGAATTTATCCCACGCAAAGATTGTCCCTCGCCCGTCGAAAACCAGAGGCGCAGCCAACCATGGCTGGCTCGACACCAAGCACACCTTCTCCTTCGCCGGGTGGTATGATCCCAGATACAACAACTATGGGTCCCTCCGCGTACTGAACGAAGACCGTGTCATGCCTGGTGAGGGGTTTCCCACACACTTCCACCAGAACGCCGAGATCTCCTCCTATATTCTCTCTGGCGAATTGACACACCGTGACTCGATGCAAAAGAAGGGCGCAGAAAGCAATGACAAGGACAAATTTTTCCGGTTACACCGTGGAGACGTCCAATTCACCACTGGCGGCAGGGGCATTTCTCACAGCGAATATAACGAACACGACAAGGATTGGGTTCACTTCTTGCAGATCTGGGCATTGCCGTGGAAGAGGAACCTCCCGCCAATCTATCACACCAGAACATTTGCTGAACAAGACAAACGCAAGGGTTTCGTTACCATCATCACGCCTCTAAAAGCGGGCCCTAAGGCGACCTTGGAAGAAGAAAAGGCAGCAGTCCCAACCAAGGAGGGTACCATACCTATCCATGCCGATCTCATGTTCAGTGCTGGTATTATTCCAACCGGCAACGCATTCAACTATACGGTTGGAGGCGGGGATTTGGTCACGTCCAGATCCGACCGCAAAGTGTACATCCACCTTCCCGAAACGAAGGGTGGAAAGGCCAAGATCAGACTGGATGGCCGAGACGACGCCGTTCTCACAGAAGGAGATGGTGCATATGTGAGTCATGTCAATGCCGGTGATGTGCTCAGTGTTGAAAGCATAGGAGATGCAGAGGCAGAGGTCGTAGTTATTGACAGTTCGTCCAATGACGAGTGAAGTCAATTTTGTTGTTACAGCCTGGTCCTGAGGGAAATTGGAAAGTCTGGGTCATGTCTTGATAAAGCACTTATGTAGAGCGAGGAGTTGAATGGACTCATGGCACGAGATCGCTGCCCGCGCTTCTTCGTATCACACCAGGGAGAGGTTCCTTTGTCTGTTCTCTGTTTGCCATCGTCTTTGTGAGGAGGTTTCTACCCTTTCCCCAGCTGCGTTACCGAGTGAGTCATCGCCAACTGCAGGTCGAACAGATCTGCAAAGAGGTGGAGCACTGAAGCTGGGGTTTAATGCTGGCCACTTGCCAATGGCCGTCGAGCGGACCAGGCATTGACGGCGGAGAAGCCAACAGTGGGAGCTGCTCTCGCCAATCTCCGTCCGCATGCTCACAATGGACCTTCCGAACTCGACTCACTTCTCCAACATGGATATGTGAGCTCAGTTTTGTGGTTCAGGCCCCTCCATCTACCCTCTGACCATCACCTAACTTATTAGAAGTGGCCTTAGGTGATAAAGGGCAGGCGCCAGGCTCGATATCCAGCGTGGGCCAACGACCTGCAACCGTTCCGGCCTCAGAGCTGTATTCGGATTTGGGCCTCTAGAAACGTATTCGGGTTGCAGTCCCATCTAGATTCGTACCGACAAGAAGTGGTGCCAACGATCGTCATACATACCCGCTTTTCTTTCCCTTCACATAATACAAAAATATCTGCAACTACGTTTTGAGACGAACGTCTTAACATCCGCGTGCTGATACTCGACCAGGCACTCGTTTCCCGGGCAAGATGTCTATGTCTCTCACTTAATTGTCCAATCCTGTAATTGTAATACGGTGCGCCTGGGGAGATACAGCTGTCAACGACATGGCGTCACATCACACATCCACGTCAGTCGCAATCTCGATAGCTTGTCTCGCGGTTGTTGCAATCTTGTCAGCACCAGCAGTTGGCCAGCTCGTCACTCGGGTGCAGTCGAGGAAGAAGCAATATGCACAGCTGTCAGAGCGCTACGAAGACAAGGATGGGGTTGCCACGGAAGAGTCAGAAGTGGCATATTCCGATCAGATTCCTCGTCTAATACTAATATTGATATCTCTGGTCGCTTGTGGTGCTGCTTTGGCTACTGCGATTCTCACAACTACTCGCTCACATCTGCCTCTCAGTCTTGAGCAATGGCTGCAGTTCGCAACATGGGTAAGGACTGCTACACGGCCGCTGCCTGGTCTCTTTGTCTGACATCTGCTAGTTGCTTGTGCTGTTTCAAGCGGCCATCATATACATTACACCGTCTTCCATCCAGCGCTACCGACTCGGAATCTTCTCGAGCTTCTCAGCGCTGTCCATCGCCGTTGCTATAGCCGTGGAGAACATCTCCCTCTGGCAAGCCAAATCCAGCCCACTCCCACGAAACACCCACCTCACCTTTTCCATCATACTCTTCGCTGCTGGCATTGGCATCGCCTTGGCCAGCCTGTGCATCCCTCGGCGACCGGATGTATACTGGAAGGATAAAGTCGTCGACCGCGAAAACACTGTGTCTCTTTTGTCCAAGGTGACGTTTTCGTGGGCCGGTCCGATTCTTTCATTCGCTGCGAAAAACAAAGCCCTCGACTATGACGACCTACACGAGATTGACTTCGAGAATCGTTCCCGAGAACTGAGGCGAGAATTTGAGGCTGTCGGCCGAAAAGACAAGCTATGGAAGACTATCTTTTGGTCGCGGAAATGGACATTCATTCAACAGTGGATTCTCCAAGCGACTTGCTCCATCACAGATTTCCTTCCACAAATTGTTCTCTATTTTGTACTCAAGACGCTTGAACAGCGCGACGAGGGCAAGGACGTGGCTCTTACTTCCTGGTTGTTAGTCCTCGGTCTCGGCCTGGCCATTACCTTCTCGAATTGGATCGAGGCTTGGATGTTTTTCATCACCTTCATGAAAATCGGAGTTCCAATCTACGAGCAACTGTCCGCTGTGGTATTTGGGAAGGCCATCAGACGGAAAGATGTCAAAGGTACAGGCAAGAAACAAGAGGAGGCAGAGACCAGCAACGGCGCCTTGGACGGCGGCATTGTTGTGAATGAAGCTGCCGGCCAGAAGGGCGAAGATCGAGCTCCGGAAGATGATGAAGATGCCGACTTTCAAAAGTCTAAGCAAAGCACGATCAATCTGGTGGGGGTTGACTCTAAACGCATCGCGGACTTTGCTACATTCAACTACATCTTCCTCGGATCGGCTATCAAGTTGATTTTTGCTATCAGCTTCTTGTCTAAACTGATAGGACCAATCCCTTTATTTGCCGGGCTGGCGGCTCCGGTTCTGATCACGCCAATCAACATCCTAGCGGCCAAACGATACGCGACGGCTCAAGACGACCTGATGAAGTACCGAGATCAGAAGATGGCGGTGGTCACTGAAGCTTTGCAGGGGATTCGTCAAATCAAGTTCAGTGCCCTGGAGAGGAACTGGTATGACAAGATCTTAGAGACGCGGAGAAGGGAGTTGAAGACACAGTGGCAGGTGTTTGTCTACGACACCACACTGATCAGCATTTGGATCTTTGGTCCCGTAATGCTCGCAGCTATATCCTTGACAACGTATGTCCTCATCTACAAGCAACTGACGGCGTCTGTGGCTTTCACAACGATTTCTGTCTTTGAGGCCATCGAAATGACGCTGGCTATAATACCCGAGATGATCACGGATCTTCTTGACGCCATTGTTTCAGCGAGGAGGGTCCAAGAGTACCTTGATGCTCCTGAGCGGGTTGATAGCACCAAACCAGGCGAGGCTGTGACATTCAGGAACACTACAATCGCCTGGCCATCAGACGACCCGGAAACCGAAGACAACCAGTTCACCTTACGCAGTCTGAATCTTGCGTTCCCCAAAAAGGAGCTGAGCGTCATTTCGGGTCGGACAGGATCTGGGAAGAGCTTGCTGCTGGCCTCGATTATTGGAGAGGCTGAGGTCCTCGACGGTGAACTCGTCGTGCCTAAGCCGCCACCTTCCTCTCAACGTTATGATGCTCAAGCCAACCGCAAGAATTGGACGATTGAGTCTTCCATCGCATTTGTGGCTCAAATCCCGTGGATTGAGAATGCCACGATTCGAGATAATATCCTGTTCGGCCTGCCGCTAGACAATGAGCGCTATCAGAAAGTACTTACTGCATGCGCTCTGACAAAGGATCTGGAAATGTTGCAAGACGGAGAGCTCACCGACATCGGCGCAAACGGTATCAATCTCAGTGGTGGACAGAAATGGCGAGTGTCGTTTGCTCGCGCATTGTATTCGAGAGCGGGAATCCTTGTTCTGGACGATATCTTCTCAGCAGTAGATGCCCACGTCGGACGACACTTGTTCGAACAGGCACTAACTGGGGAGCTTGGGCAAGGCCGGAGCAGGATCCTGGTTACGCACCACGTTGCTCTGTGCCTACCTCGAACAGACTACAGCGTGCTTCTCTCGAATGGAACTATTGAGGTAGAGGGCAGAACGGAGGAGTTACGTCGGAGTGGGAAACTGAAGTCTATCCTCGCACACGATACCGAAGAGCAACGAAAAGAAGAGGACGAGGCTATTGAGAATCAGCAGAACCAGAACCTCGCTGTCGATGACGGAGGCGGCCTCCAGAAACTGCTAACCAACCAGTCCCGGCGCTCTAGGAGAAAGTCTGCCCTTAGCGACGCTGGCGACGACCTCAGGCGCCGTCCGTCACACGCGAGCATGAACGAAGCAAAACCAAATGGCATCGCGCCGAAGAAGTTCACCGAGGAGGAAAACCGCGAAACAGGGGCGATCAAGTACCAGATCTATGCAGCGTACATAAGAGCCTGTGGCGGGTTCACCTACTGGTTGGGAATTTTGGCTGTCTTCGGCGTCTGGGTCGCTGTATATCTGGCAAGGTCGTATTGGATCAGCGTGTGGACGAGATCGTATCGCACAGAGTCCAATCATGCCTTCCAGCACAGTTTGATCCAGCAGGCACTTGGGAGCGTCTACCATCGCATCCACCATCACTTATCCACAGCAGCTATCGACCCAAACCTCCGATACTATTTGGGCGTCTATCTCGGTATCTCCCTGGTCGCTTGGTTGATCGGGACCGTACGCTACTTCTGCGTCTTCGTCCTCTCGATTCGCGCATCCAAGATCCTTTTCGAAGGACTTGCATTCGCCGTACTCCGAGCGCCTCTACGCTGGCTTGATACTGTGCCCGTGGGACGAATCCTCAACCGCTTCACCTCGGATTTCAACATGCTCGATTCGCGCATCTCCATGGATCTCGCGTTCATGCTGCACAACATGATGCACGTCCTTTCCGTGGTTATCGCCGGGCTGTTTGTATCGCCGTTCATGATCGTCTTTGCAGCTGCACTTCTCTCGATCTCGATGTACTATGCCTTGCGCTATCTCGCTGGTGCAAGAGAGGTGAAGAGATTGGAAAGCAACGCCAAATCACCCGTCTTTGAACAATTTGGTTCTGTTCTTATGGGAATCGGTACAATCCGGGCCTTTGACAAGTGCGATGCTTACTTGGACAAGATGTATGCCAGAATTGACTTGCACTGTCGTGCGTACTGGCATCTCTGGCTCTTCAATCGTTGGATGGGCTGGCGATTGAACATGGTGGGTGCGATCTTTGCTGCCATCACAGCAGCCCTGATTGTCTCGATCACCACCATCGATTCGAGCCTGGCAGGGTTCGCGCTAAGTTTCGCACTCGGCCTAAGCGAAGGCGTGATTTGGTTCTTGCGGCAATACTCCAACGTCGAGCTGGACATGAACGCCACAGAGAGAATTGTCGAGTACAGCAATATTACTATCGAGAATCAAGGTGGCGTGGACGCGCCTGCGGCATGGCCTACAGAAGGCAACCTTGAGGTGAATGATCTGGTGGTCAGCTATGCGCCGGACCTGCCGCCAGTGCTAAAAGGCTTAACCTTCGGCGTTGCGAAAAACCAACGCGTTGGTGTTGTCGGACGAACTGGAGCCGGCAAATCGTCCTTGACGCTTGCGTTGTTCCGCTTCCTGGAGGCAAAGAGCGGAAGTATCCACATCGACGGGGTGGATATCTCGAAGATCAAACTGTACGACCTGCGATCGAGACTGGCGATTATCCCGCAGGACCCTGTACTCTTTTCGGGTACTGTGCGGAGTAATCTTGATCCCTTTGATCACCAGACTGATGAAGAGTTGAAGGAGGCCTTAGCCCGAGTCCACCTCATATCCCCTGCATCATTGACGACATCCGGAGCAGCAAGCGGTAGCGCGACACCTATACCTCCGAACTTGCACCTGGGTCAAAGCGCCACCGACGACTCCTCCGTCCCAGCTCAAGATGCTTCCAGTGACACCAACAGGAATATCTTCCGCTCGCTTTCCTCCAAAATTTCCGAGGGCGGCCTGAACCTGTCCCAGGGTCAACGCCAACTTCTCTGCCTCGCGCGCGCCATTGTCTCCCGCCCGAAGATCATGGTCCTAGACGAAGCAACCTCGGCCGTCGATATGGAAACCGATGCCCTCATACAGAGAAGCATCCGAGAAGAATTCACGGATAGTACGCTCATCGTGATTGCGCATCGCTTGAGCACAATTGCGGATTTTGATCGTATCTTGGTGTTGGGGGAGGGGAAGGTGCTTGAATATGATAGCCCGGCGGCGCTGATGAGGCGAGAAGCTGGCGCGTTCAAGGAGATGGTGGAGACGAGTGGTGAACGGGGTGAGTTGGAGAGAATTATTGGGATCGGGACACCGGAGGGTGAAGGGAGTGACAAGGGAAAGGCAGATGGAGGCGAGAACACCAGCGGAGGTGGGGACTAGGGGCAGACCAGAGAGGGGGTATCCTAAAGACAGATGCTAGGCATTCAAGGGCGTCACGGTCCACGAGAGAAGTCCATAATCGTTCTAAGGCTGTACGTCCCCAGTAGAGAGAGAAGGAGCAGGATATCAAAAGGCGTGAAAAAGGCTTCGCCTATTGTGTACACAGGATGTTGCCATCCACATCAGTACGAGTTACTGGGTCCTGTGTAGATTATGCATCTCCTTCAGAACTGCTCGTGGCAGAAAGTAGCCAAGCGAACATTGTCCCGCGATGGAGCCATGTGGCAGTGCAACAGCGGCATAATCTGGTCATTTTTCCGAGTCGTTTGTGTTAGCGGCGGGTGTCTCAATGGTTCACTTCAGGAACAATCAAAAATAAACGAATTGCAACTCGAGGAGCATGAATGGAAGGCCAAAGAAGCTTCGCATGACACCCCGAGCGACCCTGGTGCGACAGGTTCTGCAGGTTTCCGTCGGCGTTACTGCTGATCTTGGATTGTGCATCATCTAGCATGCAGTAGCTGGCCATCTACTGTGGTTGCCCAGCTGCCTCGTTAGATTTCTGCATCAAATTGCCAGACCTTGAGCAGATGATGCCGTGCACAAGTAACAAAGAATATTGCCGTGTACGATAACTGCTACGCTACTCCGGACGCTCCGCAGGATGAACGTGCACCTATGATGTAATGAGGACATTGGATGCGAACCCGATGGAGTTTCTTTAGTGACGCCTCTTTCATGGGACAAGTCCACTCCAAGTCGAAGCAATTCGATGACGTGAGCGGCTGGTGATGTGGCCTTGTTGCTCTCGCGACCAGCATGAGCGGTTCATAACCCATAACCGGCTGAGATCGTGACTCCGCTTCTTATTCAGCCACACAGCCGTTTCCCTAAAAGGCCAGCTCCAGCTCTCCAGCTCCCAAGGTTGCAGCTTCCCCAAGCTTGAAATCTCCAAAGTTCAGTCAATCGCCTCTCGCTGTACCTGCGCCGCTTGAATATTTTATCCCGGCTTCACAAGTCGTCCACCTATCCGCGTGGTAAGTCAATATTTTCATCTCGCTTTTGTCGAGCAATCAGGAAGGGTGGCCTCAAGCCCCGGTCAAACGGTGGAGCTGACAGTGACGCTGTGGCGGGTCCCTCGCGCACCACGGCACCACCGATCGCCTGAGCGACACTGCGGGCGCCGTGTCCAGCAGCCGGCGATCGCTCAGTGCCTGCCCTTGTCTGATAGCGGCCTCTGAGTTGAGATCGTTGACCGGGCCAGAGACTTCCCAGGCGCCCGCGTCTCGGGCTCCCATGCCAACCGCCAGTCAGAGAACTCTGAGTTCGGTTTGAGGCCTTCGCTGCCGCACCTTCCCGGAACGTCATTCTGTCGCCCAGGCCTGAAGTGCAAGACAACACATAACTCTCACCCTCCCTCCACTCTCAATCCGCGCTGACCCTGGCCCTTTTTATCTACGTCTTCTGCTCATACTCACCACCACTATTGATTCGGTAGTGCGGCACTTCACGTTCATGTGCTAATTGCTAATTGATCTCGCGCAGGACATAGCTCACCTGTCCACCTGTTGCCTGCCCGCTGTGTCTCAGCTGAGCACGAGCGCAAGCCCTCACCTAACTCTCTCTTCATAAGCGACCCATCCACCGCCTCTCAAGATGCATCGCACATACTCTATGCGCCAGTCGCGCGCTCCTACAGCCTCCCAGCTTGAAAACCCACCCCCACCATCATCCTCGACAAAGCACGGCCGCCTGTTCGGCCGTGGTAACTTCGGTAAGGGACACTGGGCGTATGCTACACGCTCAGGTGATGTTGACAAGGAGAAATAGGGCATGCGTTCCGAAAAGGCACTGCCGGCGCTTTTGGCCCCGACCTTGCAAAGAAGCTTTCCCAGCTCGTGAAGATGGAGAAAAACGTCATGCGCAGCATGGAGCTGGTCGGCCGAGAGCGCATGGAGGTCGCTGTAAGTACCTGTGGTTCACTCGAGGTGCGCGGTTCTAACTATGGTAAAGCAACAACTCTCAATTTGGGGCGAGGCCTGCGATGAAGATGTTAGTGATGTGACCGACAAGCTCGGCGTTTTGATCTACGAGATTGGAGAACTAGAGGACCAGTTCGTCGACCGCTATGACCAATACCGCGTCACCATCAAGTCGATCCGAAACATCGAGGCCTCAGTGCAACCATCTAGGGACCGCAAGCAAAAGATCACAGATCAGATTGCCCAACTCAAGTACAAGGAGCCCAACAGCCCCCGCATCGTGGTCCTTGAGCAGGAACTCGTGCGCGCCGAAGCCGAATCTCTCGTCGCCGAAGCCCAGCTGTCGAACATTACTCGAGAGAAACTGAAGGCTGCATTCAATTACCAATTTGACGCCATCCGTGAGCACTGTGAGAAAGTCGCCATCATCGCCGGTTATGGAAAGCACCTACTCGAGCTCATCGATGACAACCCCGTCACCCCTGGCGAGACGCGCAATGCTTACGACGGCTATGAGGCCTCTAAAGCGATCATCCAAGATTGTGAAGATGCGCTCACCAACTGGGTTTCGTCTACAGCCCAGGTCAGGTCCAATCTATCCACCCGTGCACGCAATCTCAGTCAGAGGAGGAAGGCCAACTCGATCAAGAACGAAGGCGTTGATCTTTCCGGTCAAGATCAGCCAATCAAGAACGATCGTGACAGCTGGGTTCCCGCAGGCCAACACGGCGAATACGGGCAGGACGAAGAAGAGGAGGATGAAGAGGAAGAAGAGGAGAGACCACAACAGTCAAACGGTAAGCGATTCAGCAAAGCAGCTCGCGCCTAGATGCGTCGGGAAAGTGACCCAACTAATTATGATATGCTCCAGGCCAACATGCGGTTGCAGCTTAAGCCCGCCAACGGGTCCCACTCTTACGCAGAAAGCACACGAAGGCAGTACGAGAACCGAGAACGGATCATGAAGAGATGTGGCTGAGCCTTGACTGAGTGGCCACGAGAGACTGGCCCGACGAAGGACAAATACCCCTTGAATACCCCCTTGAATGGCGTAGCAGGGAAATCGGAGTCAACAATACATGGTTTGCGACTGCCACTGAGAACGACGTCACCCAGTCACTGCGCTGTTTTGTCTGTTCCATCGCCACAATATACCAGCCGCGTCAAGCAGCTCGGAGAAACAGAAAGGATCGTCTGTGTCATGTTGTCTCATAGCCATAATAATAATGAAATTCTGGTCGATTTGCGCGAAAACCATGCATGGGTGTGAGCAAGTCGTACGTAGCTTAAGTGAGGCTGATGTGTTCAAGAGGGCCGCGAGTTATATACAGACAGTACGGAGTACGGAGTAACACGGCACGTATCCCGGGTCTGGCCTCCGCAGGTGCAGTACGTTACTGTCTAAGAATAGCCTCGCAAACGTAGCAAGCACTCGTACGGGGTACCTGCTTATTCAACCGTGCAGCAAACAGCACCACCAGGACGACGTAATCGAAAACCTCGGAGTAGAGGCCGAGAAGGCATACTGCGAGGAAGTACGTACTGCCACATCGAGTCTCGGAGCGCTAGCAGTACACCCGGTTGAATCCTTCTCATCTGCCCTTGTGGCGGACCGAGTCGCTTTCTAGGGCAAGCATTGGACCGAAGTGGAAAGCATGGAACGTCGCTCACGATACGGGGTAGGTAGTACACAGAGGCGCACCAAGCTCGTTCGCGCAGCTGACTCGCCATCACTAGGGAAATCTACACTACTCGTACGCCAGTCAGCACGACGACGGCGTGCGTGTAGGACTGGAAGCCGCGTGGGTTCGCATCTTGGACCTCGCCTAATGCATGGTATATGGCCAGGTGCTTCAGTGCTGATTCGGCCCATTCGAACTAAGTACCACAGCATTCGCTGGGTATTGTGTATCTCGACTGCTGCAGCCACGCAAGTCGTTTGATGGTTCGCGGTATGCGGTACGTATTTGGGCTCAAGGACGAGTGGCTGAGCCATTTCCAAACGGGGCCACGAAGCACCAAGGCACAGCTGTGCCACCTGAAAGCTTGGCCGGGCTCCTCCAGCACGAGGCGTGTGTGCGTGTGTACACAGTACGAAGTGTTCTAAGAGTCGATTCGTACTGGCACTGTTGGCTCCAGCTTCAACCTCAGCTTCCTCGGCCCTGGCCTATTCCCCATTGGATTTCGCACAATATCCATCTACGGCAAGTCGCCTCTCCACGACTGCAGCGACAGGGTCCACCTGTACTCCGTACCGATACTCCGTACTAAACAGACCCTGCGACATTTAGCTCAGAAAGTGCCTGGTTGCAAGTGACATTGAGGAATTGGCCCCATAATCTCACAGCCCCCGGATGGCGCATTGCTGAAGACATCTCACCTACTAGTATTCACCATTATCCCGCCGCAAGAGATCTTCCGTGTGGCATACACTTTCTTCTTACCTGGCGACGAAACTCTGTCACACAGTTCCTTCGTTTGGACTGAGGCCTCGACGAGCAAAGATCTCGGACACTCGTATTCCTTTTTCCCCGCACCTGAAACGCTGTCTCTCCAAACGACTTCTCAGCTGAACTGAACGAGAGTTTAAAATCACCTGCTATTGTACTCACTTACTTCTCCTGCGAGGACTCTTTCTGCAAGACTGCCAACATGGTCAACGCAGGCCGCATCTGCTGCATAACAGCACCGTTTCTTCTGACACTAGCCGTGCTGATATGCATGGTGCTGGTCTTCCTCGCCGGTACCTTTGACCGCAACAAGACGGTCGACGATTTCTACTTTTTGAAGGTACATGAGACCGACCCCATTGCCGTTCCCGTTCCACTGTGCAACGCTAACACCGTGTCTGTTTTGCTAGATTGACTTGACAAACCTCACGCTTGCTCCCTCGACTGTCGGAACAGGTAATGGCGACAATGCCACCCTCCTTGCTGGTGCCCTCCAAGCCGCAAAGCAGACCCTGGGCATGAAAGACTTCTACACAATCTACCTCCGCAGCTACTGTTCGTGGAACGGCAACGACCTGTACGCAAACTGCACCGACCCCAAAGCATACTTCTGGTTCAACCCGATCAAGATCTGGGGCTTGAACAGCACAGGTGTCCCCGTGGATACGTACCTGCCCAAAACATTCACCGACGGATTAGACGCATACCACGCCGCCTCCAAGGCCATTTTCTACCTCTATGTGGGCGCGCTGAGCGCCGCGGCCATCACGCTGGTTGTCGGCATCTCCGCCGCCTTCTCGCGCTGGGGCTCCTTTTTCACCACCTTCTGCGCCTCGGCCATGTCGATCCTCCTCATCTGCGCCTCCGCGACCGCCACGGCAGTGTACATCCTCCTCAAGGCCGCGCTGAACGAGTCCCTCAAGAAGGATTATGGCATCCAGTCCACTCTCGGCAGTCGCTTCCTAGAGCTGACCTGGATCGGCACGGCCTTCGCCGTCGGCGCCGGCTTCTTCTGGCTCCTGAGTGTCTGCTGTTGTAGTGGACGGAGTCCCTATAACCCTGGCAACAAGGAGGCGCGGAGGACGAGGGCGGAAAAGACACCATACACATATGAACGAGTGGGCAGTCCGTACATGGGGCCCAGTGATCATCAGAGCATGCCGCTGAACACGCTGGGACCTCAGGGGTATGCGCCGCAAAGACCCGCGCACATGGGAAGTGCCTATGAGCCTTTCAGACCGCAGGGTGTCTAATTAGATGGTCGTGCACAAGTTTAGGGGGACCGGAGAGTCCACCCTGTGGAAGAGGGATGAAAGTTACGAATTACTCCGATCGGGAAAACGCCGCTGTCTACAGGATCCAGCCAACCAAGGCCGCCAGAGAACAAAGCATTGGGAGCTGAGCTGAGCAAAGCACCAAAGAGCCCTTCCGGAAAAGACACAAACTGCGATCTTGTCTCCCAAAACGGCATGGCGAAGCACTGGGCTCGGAGTCTTGATTTTCAGCTGCCAAGCAGTTAGTGCCTGATGGGACTAGACCTGCAGTATGCGCAGGCGGCCCTAAGGAGTACTCACGCATGTATCCGACGAAATGGCGAGTAGGAGTTTTCCTTCCAGGCGGCTTTGGTTCAGCTCAAAGCTCAAAGCTTGAAGCTCTGGTCAAGCAAGACTTGTATCATGCAAGTCCCCTTTCGAGCGGGCTTTATCCGGCTCTAAGAAACGGTTGGACGTCTCGCAATCCAAAGCAGGGCGTTCGTCCGCAGTGGCTCTGTAAGATCGAAAGCTCTTGGCGTGAGAGAGACGTGAAAAGTACGATGGTGGATGGTCCTTTGGTACAGTATGGAGACGCAGTGTGTGTGTACATCAGGTTGGATACGTACTTAAGCATAGCATGCATGGCGTTTACTTGGGGTGGGGACACGAGGTACATGGAATCCTTCTTTACTGGAGACCTTGACGCGACACGACTGCCATCTGCCATTATTGTTTCGTGATTAATTGCCCTCGCGATAGAACAGCAGACCTCAGATCATGACCACCCGTCGCACGTACTGTGACACATCAGAGCCGGTCGTCACGACGCCGTTGCACGGCGCTACGCTGCGTAGTGACTCGAGTGACCCGAGTGCGAGGCCTCAGATGCAGAAGATTTGCGCTGAACTGTGCCTGAACCGAAACCTGAGTCTTTATCTCGAGCTCGTGCTAGGGTTTCGCGCCGTGCACCACGCCATTGCGCTTCCTCGTCTCCCACGCTCGTTGCTGCGATCTCCCTCCTAGTCTCTTATCATTGGGTCGGAGCGCCCTTCGACGATGGTCCGACTCATAGGTAGTCGAACTCATCGGTGGGTTTGCGTGGGTCTGGCTGTTGTTGCTCTGAGCGTCGTCATGGGGAGGTGTTCCTGTGTCCGCTGGATGCTGGCGCTGCGACCGAGGAGATTCGGTACCGTTGGCAGTATTGCCGCGACCTCCCCTTGGAGTACCGCGCTTCGAACCGGTCGTGCGGCCACTGGGGTCCCTGACAGCATCGGTCCTCGCCTCTTCATCTGACTCTTCCTCGTCGTCGTCGATACCCGCCCCTGGAAAGACGCGATCGTTGGTCTCGACGTAGTCCGAATCGGCCGAATCGTCTACCTCTGGCACTTGGAGCGGTTCGTCGGCCGAGGATTCCACATCCAGTTCTTCGGAACTGTCTGCAACAGATCCACCAGGTTCTTGCTCGGGGCTTTCGCTTAGTTGTCTCTTGCGCTTTTGGCTCCGGTGCACTGTGGGAGACTGGGTGCTCTTGTCCTGGGCCTTTTGTAAGGTCTCCGCGGCCGGCTTGTTCTTGCCGGCGTTTCGGGCAACCCGTTCGTTGGAAAAGGGAATCAGGGCTCGGGCAGTGACAGGCTTTTCTCCCGGCTCCCAAAAGAACTTTACCCGCTCGGCCGAATAGCCGTACTGCCACAGCAATTCGGCACCAGGTCTGATATCTCGTTTTGCAAAGAGCCCGATCCGTGTCAAGCCGTGGCAGAGGAAGCTCTTGGCTACCACGTTGATATTCTCTTCTTTTTGCGAATTGTTCATGAACCGCATTTTGTTGCCATGTTTAGAGGCGTCGATTTCCTGGTCCCGGTTGAGGTTGAACAGATACTCTTGATTGATCAACTGATAAATGGTCCCTCTCCTGTCTGCCTCGGATCTGCTGATGATCTCACCAGTGTACTCGCCGACGAAATCGCCCATTGAAATCTCCGCTCGGCTGTACAGTCCGTAGCCTTGGACCTGGCTCGGTGCTCTGGTGGTGGGAGCCGGTAAGCCCAACTGGATGCGATTGTTCCTGCAGCGGCCCATCCGAATTTCGTCTCTGTATTTGTTAGAGGAGTCGAGGACATCGATGACGCCGCATTTGCCACAAAGGTGAGGATCACATTCACGGTTATAGGTCCAACAGTCACATCGGTTATCTTCGAAGCAGACCTTCGCGCCGCCAGCCTTGCAAATGCAACCACGGAACCGTCGCCGGCAAGATTGGTCGCACCCACAGAACTGTTCGCAATGGACCCTGCTCCCAGCACAGGTACATGCAGGATTGTTGAGACAAGGGCCTGCATGATGGCACGGCTGGAAAGGGGCCCGCTTGACCAGGTCTGCCGTCTTTGCAGTTTCGCTGAGTGGCAGTGGCTTTCCCTTCTTTTCCATCGTGCCGGAGTCACGTATATTGGTGACACCGTCAAATGTATTGTCCGAGACCAGATCGGCATGAGGCGTGTCGAAAATTGCAAAAATCATGTGGTTGAAAACCATTAGGCAGTCCACATCCTTGATGACGCGTGAGATGAGGCATGGGCCGCGCCGGTTGTTGAGATAGAAGGGCATAAGCTTTTCCACCAGGAGTTTCTGCGAGGCCGACAGAAAGGGCTGGAATTTCACTTCTGATGCCTTGATATCGCGTCGGTTGTTTACATCCCAAAAGCATGAAGGGCAGCACAAATGGCCGTCTGCAAGTATGTGCCTGACTTGTTCCTTCGGTAGTCGACTGTCCCCACTGACCGTCCCGTCAATTTGGCGTCCTAGGATTCGGCGTAAGTTCAGTGACGGCTCCACACAGAACACTCCACACACATGCCTCTTATCTTCGTCCCGGCGCCCTCGGTCAGGTAAGGTCACATATCTGCGGATATTGGAGTTCTGCTCACTGTCGTTGATGAAAGATTGTCCTTCGCCAGGAGTGACATCCCCCTCGGGATCCTCGTACGAGCCATGATCGGGACAGTGATGGCGAAAGCAGATGAGGCAGAGGTTCGATTGTTGAAACGTCGCGTCTTGGTCGTCCGGGTAATATGGCTGGAGAAGACCGCCCACAGCAATGTGCCGGAGGCTTATCTTAGCCACATTATCCAAGGCGCGCGCCACCATCGCCGTAAGAACGAGAGTGCGATCGTCAGGACGAGGCAAGGCGTCGAACGATCTTTTCCCAAGATGATTACGTCGAGACTCCACGTCCACCAGGTCACACGTGCTGCAGCTCCCCCATTCCTGCCGGCTATCATGCGAGCCACGCTCGAATGGGAAGTAGGTAGAAAAGTAGAGAATGTCGGTGTTCCGAATCCGGAGCCGGGCCAGTGTCTCTTCCATCCAAGGTTTCCACCGCCAGACTAGCTCCTGGCACTTTTGCTGAGCCTTTAGGCTTTCAAAGTCGATGATGTAATGCTTTTCAAAGTCATCGTACTTCTTGTCCGAGTCTGGGTCATTCTCGTCCTCGGCGGAATAAGCCCAATGCTTGGCGGTCTTGCGGTTCGGGGCGAGGATACTTGATGAAACTCTGCCAATGGCCTGATACTTCGGTAGCAAAACTGCTGCCGTTGGAAAGGAACCTAAAGGCGCTCGAATGACGGACATTTTCTTTCCCTGTGGCTTTTGCTGTGAGACGTTGCCTGCTGAACGTCGTTGCTCGGTGATCGCCTTGAAAG
Source organism: Cladophialophora yegresii CBS 114405 (assembly GCF_000585515.1). NCBI lineage: Eukaryota > Fungi > Ascomycota > Eurotiomycetes > Chaetothyriales > Herpotrichiellaceae > Cladophialophora > Cladophialophora yegresii. The sequence continues at coordinate 4,311,715 of NW_006913045.1, forward strand.
GGTCTTGTAACGTCCGGTCAAGCTTAGGTCCATGGCTGTTTCTCGCATCAGTTGTAGCCTGCCGCAAATCTGCTTGGGTGCTCATTTCGTGCCAGGCCCGGATTTCCTTGTGGAGGCCCTCCATCAAACTTGTAACGGCTTCCAGCGTGAGATCTATCTCAAGTGGTTCACCAAGCTCTGAAGTTTCAGACGACACGCTTCTCTGATAGACATACTGGTAATCTCCACTAACGCTAGACTCTGAGCCAGGAGACTCGGGCACTTGTCCTGTGACAGTGATGTCCGCTCTGTTCTCCGAGTCTGTGGGCAGCCGATGCGGTGTGCGCAGGGTAATGTTGGCGTTCCTGGTGGGGATCGCATCTGGGCTGCCCGTACTCGAACGCTCTCCTCCATCTAGCTGGGTTTCTGAGCTATGATTTGAGGTAGGCACGTGCCTAGGGACCGCTTTCTCCGCTGCCTCGACCTCTTGAGATTTAGGAAGACCAGGGATCTTCAACACAACCAACTTGGTTCGCCCTATTGGCGTCGTTTCAGTTTTGTAAGAGCATGCAACTCCACGCTGTGCGCATATCGTGCAAACCGGGGCTACGCCGTCACACGGGAGCTCGTCGTGAACGCAGTTGTTGCACATGGATGTCTTTGTAGCAGGGGTCGCTGACCTTGGAGTGGCCGGAAGGGTTGATACACTCGCGCCGTGAAGTTCCTGTTTTGAGCTATAATTTAAATTTGGAGGTGAGTATTGCTTGAATGTTGACCAAAAGGATGTAGTTGCAGTAGTGCTTGAAGGTCTTGTCGGGGACACCGTTGGAGCAGGCGTTGCGGACGGTCCATTCAGTGACTTGGGGTGCGGTCCTTGCGGCAGGGACCTATCAAATGAAGTACCTTGAGTATCCGAGCCTTGAGGCATGTATGACTGTGTACTCAGAGCTTGCGATGGAAAGGAACTCCTTAGTTGTAGTCCCTGCGCCTGACTTGGGGCTGGAGACTGCGCTGAATGCGGCGTCTGGGGCAACCTCGGGTGAACCTGCGCGAAGCGGCGTTTTGATTGTGGTGCCTGGTGCTCGGTTGGCGGTTGCTCTGGTAGTCGTGTCCGGGGTTGCGCGCGAAGTTGAGGCATGTCGGAGGCGACGGGTGGCTGCGTCCAACGCGCCGGTGCAAAAAACTTGATCCAGTCTCCCGGCGGCGTTTTTGTACGCGGAATGGACCTCTCTGGCTGTGCTATGCTTCTATCTGGAAAAGGTCGATCTGGACCTCGATGTGCGGCGTTATGGTCTTCCAGGGAACGATAAACAGGGACGGCCGACGTTGCCGTCTCCTGTCGATCCAGAGATAGTAACGATGCAGTTGTTGACGTAGAAGCGTATGGATGTCTGGGTGGAAGACTTGCTCGTGCGGTTGGCCGAGTCTCCTGGGATTGGCGATCTGGGGTTTCTGCGTCGCTGTCACTATCAAGATGTATGACCGTGGGTGGTTCTCTTTCAGCCTGTGTCCGTTCTGCTGGCAGTTGGTCCCTACTCGCAGCCGGTCGGCTCCTGGTGGATTGATCTCCATTGGCTGACGGCCGGCTCTTGTTGAGTTTCTCATTCCCAATCACATCCTCCTCCTCATCAGAGAGGACAATGGTGACAGGTTGAGGTCCCATTCCCCGGTTATCGTGACGAGTAGACCGCTCATGGCGTTGTCGACTTGTTCGACTCGAAGACCTCGACTGTGAAGACAATTGGACCCGGTCGTAGGAAGCCATCCTAAATCGTGATTTGTGCTTCCTTCTCGTGGCGCGCACTTTGAGACGCAATGCAAGTCACGGCGAGTTGAATGCCAGACAAACTTAGTTCGCGCGCGGCTCACCATGTGCCGGCTGTGTGAGCCGTCAAAGTAAACCACGAAGATATTCGAGCGCTGCACCCAGTCTAGCCATCGGTTTACATGCCTTGCATGAAGGCACTTCCGGTTGGCCGTGACGTTGAAGTTGTGAATCTGCGGTGCAGTTTCATTGCATGTACGCTTCGGTGTCGACAGGAACGACCATGCCGCTTTCAGACCTCGACCTTTCAAGAAAACTCCATTACGATCCAGATAGATATTATGAAGGTCCGTGTAAACAAGGCCAGCCACTCAGCCAGCGTGTTTCACAGCCTGATGCCCAGACGCCTTCAATTCAGCGATGTCACATGTTGAACAGATTCGCACGTGATTTCTAGTTGGCGTTAGGGCGGATCATTGCCCAGGTGAAGCTTGATACGGCAAAGCAATGGCTCAGCAGTAGCGTTTTCTCACGACTTCAACGCCTCAGCAACATCTTCTTCCGGCTTAACTCTGTATTTCTCAGATGATCTGGCTGGGCATTCGACTTCTCTTGACACATTTCAATGACAGCATGTATGATAGAGGTGCGATGCTTGTACCAGTCTCTGTGCGACAACCTCTTCTGACCACCATAGTCGCGAGCCGCATGTCTCCCAGTCACTGCTCTTACATCAGTTGTGGTTGATGGAGCAACGTGGCTGCTAGCAGGCCAGGGCGCATATCTGCATATCTACAACGTAGATCGTACTCGAGTGTTATCGCAACAGGTCTTTGAGTCTCAGCCAGTGCTCGGGATCAAGGTGCTTGACAATGAGGCAAGCCCAGGCGTGCATCGTCGAATCCTCCTCGTGGTTTGGGGCGGCGCACTGGTGAGGCTTGCAAGCGTCAAGCTGGAAGAAAATGTAGCGGACTCGTCTCGCACCGGTCTATGCCTCAGACTAGCAGAGCAACAAAGGTGCTCGGATTGGATCTTGGACGCGGCCTTTATCGGCAACCTCGTGTTGCTGCTAACCGCACACAATCAACTCCTGAAAATACCCACTTCCTGTGTCGCTGCGGGAGAAGCTCCCCAACATGAGGGCGGCTTGACTATCGAGGGTCCGGGGTCTTTCCTCTACTCTGGGTGCCTTTCCGTTGCTGCACCTGATTTGGTGATCGTCGCGTCTGGGACAGTCTTTGGAGAGATCCTGGTTTGGACATGCAGCAGGAGAGAGGATGGTCGCCAATGGGTGCCCTCTCTGGAACAAGTCTTCCGGGGACATATAGGCTCTGTTTTTGGAGTCTCAATCTCGGAAATGTTCAACCTGGCAGGAATCCACAAACGCTTGCTGGCGAGCTGCTCCGACGATCGCACGGTAAGAATCTGGGATATTAGTGACTGTGATCGGAATGTCCACAATGGAGGTTCCTTTGAAATCAGTCCATCCCAGACCGGATTCGGGCGTGTAAATGAGGCCAGTCAGAACCACGTTGCATCGGCTTGGGGCCATCTCTCACGCATCTGGAACGTCGACTTTGCCTCAGTAGGGTCGTACAACACGATTGCGGACGTCTTACTTTTCTCGAGCGGTGAAGATGGTGCCTGTCAATCATGGATTGCTGAATTGGTTACCCGTCCTGGTGGCGAGACTGGCCTGGCCGCTAGCCTCAGACCAGGAGCCAGTGACCGACTTCATTTTGGGAAGAATGCCTGGTCCATGTGCCAGCTGAATGACGAGCACGGTATTGTCGTATTCACTGGTGGTGCTGACGGGCAAATCATCTCTAGGAGATTCGACACATTGGAAACCGCCAAACTATGTCCCCTCACGATCTCTGTCTCTTTTAACGACATCACATCATCCCTCCTGCCACTGAAGAACTATTTACTGTTGGATCATCAGGAATGTCTGGCGACCACAGGCCAAGGACATCTTTTCCGCTTAACCTTTCGAGACGGGGAGTCGCAGTGGCGCCCATTGCACGGAACTCTCTTGAAGGGTGGCATGACACTCTGCTCACCCAAGGACTGTGGTTTCGTCCTCATTGCCTATCAGGTGGGCGAGCTTTATGCTTTGCTGATTGGTAAAGAGATATTGTTACCTATACAATGCAACCTCGATCATGGCATTTCGTGGATGCAAGTTGCTGGACAACAAGTGGCTAGTCTTCGAGATTCTGTGACTTGCGTTGTCGCTGTCTTGACGAACAGTGTGCCGATCATACTTTGGGTCAACATGAAGGAAGATTCAATACGGGCGAACGAGACGGCTCTGAGAATGCCAGCAACTTTTAAGATCACAGCATGCTACTATGACCAAACTAGCAAGACGTTACTTCTCGGCTCTCGTGCTGGTGCTCTTTCTGTATACTCCGGTGTGGACTCTGAGTCTGCCACGTCTGGAGAATCATACTGCCTCCGACATGTCCACGGCACGGAAAGCGTTACTTCGATCACCGTTCTCAGGCACGATGCAGACATCGAGACTGGGATCGGGATGATGCACATACTCACAACCGGTCGTGACGGACATTACGCTATTCACCGGTTTGAGCAGCCGTCTCTCGCTACCGGAGCCCAGCCACAAATGTCTCTTGTTCACCTATCATCGTCTCCATTCGGTCCGAACATCGAAGGAGCTTACCTCACCGCTTCGGAAGATTGCTCAGCTACACGTCAGGCTCAACGAGCGGACCTGATCCTCTACGGCTTCAGGTCCACCTCGTTCGTTGTGTGGAACGAAACTCAGCAGTCCGACATCCTTTCAGTTGAGTGTGGTGGTTGTCACCGAAGTTGGGCCTTCAGAGATGATCCTGCCTCTGTATCTAGCGGTGGGTTGAAGTCTTTCGTCTGGACCAGAGCGGGCAAATTTAATTGGCACACGAGCAACGGTTCCGGCCATAAAATCATCCAGCGAGGAGGCCACGGGCGCGAGATCAAGGCTGTGGCGCGAAGTCCATTGCCGTACGCTGGGGCTGGGAGTCAACACGAGGATCGAGTGCTTGTGGCCACTGGCGCGGAGGACACCAACATCCAACTCTTCGCCATTGCTAACTTCCCAGCGTCTGCCGTCTCACGGACACCTGGCCAACTACAGGCAAACAAGTTTCTGGACGTTGCAACACTGAAACGCCACACGACGGGCATTCAACATCTCCAATTCTCGGGCTCAGGACAGTATCTCTTCAGCAGCGCCGGATGCGAAGAGTTCTATGTATGGAAACTCAGCTTCGACGTACCCTGCATTAGCGTGGGAACAATATCATGGGATACCATGCCTACTGACGAAGAGGACTCAGACGCTCGAATCATGGGATTTGATTCACGCCACGAGAACGACGGCGCCGAATACGAGGAGCACACCCTTGTGCTGGCATACTCGAACGGGAAGACCAAGATCGTGCGGTATACCGCATCGTCGACACGAAATAAAGGCACGTTCGAAATAATGCAAAGACTCAGCTATGGTTCGTTCTGCGTCATGCAGGCTCTCCTTCTCCCGCCTTTTCCTCGAGCTGCCGCCAATCAGATGTGGGTCCTGTCTGCAGGCACAAACGGATACGCGAACCTGAGTCTTCTCGATTACCGGGATATGCTGAACTCTTCGGACGCAACCGCATTGCCAGAGTCGACATGCCGGATGAAAGTCCACAAACTGCACCAGAGTAGCATTCTAGCCATGGACATCCTGTCCGTTGGCTCAAAGAGTCACCTCGTCGCGACAGGCGGTGACGATAATGCACTGGCTCTCACGCTCCTGAGCTCCTTATCTCCACCGTCATCTGACATTGAAGATAGGAAGCTTGGGAAAGAAGATACGGACTGTCGGTTCCGCACGATCCTTATCCCCAACGCCCACGCCGCCGCTCTCACTGCCCTGAAGATCGTATGCCTTTCAAGTGGTCCCACGAGCTGGTCAGCGTGGATCATCACCGTGGCAAACGACCAACGTGTCAAGATCTGGAGAGTTGACATCAATCTCCAGGGAGCGTTCGTCAACTCCTCGGAGCATACCGAAGATGATATGTTGTTCGAAGCCTTGCAGGTCGAGCTAGTGGGACAAGCTTGGACAGGTGTTGCCGACGTGAGTGGACTTGAGATCGTGGATGAAAACGCTCGGTATGCTACCGGAGCTCAAGACAACGGCATCCAAGCGTGTGACCGTGCTTGCAGGATTTTGGTTATCGGCGTGGGTATGGAGGTGGTCGAGATCACCTCAGGACGGGATGAGCAGGCCTGGTAACGGGCCCGTCAGCCGAGACGCTTTCAGCATTTGTAGGCCTTCGTGTGATGGTCCGTTCGCCATGCATGGTGTTTCGCATCTACATACACTGGAAGGACCTGGGGGCACCGTAGCCTCATAGGCTTGTCCTACACACGATCTGCTCATAGCGATTTCGCGACCCATAGATTTCAAGCCTAGGTCATGTTGGCCAAATCCGTTAGCGGGCATATCACAAGGCTCTCATCCTTACGACCCATAGCAGCAATGTTGCTGCCCGTGTGCTACTTACAGTACACAACACGCAGGGAGCAGAAAAAGCAAAAATAGTTCCTGTGGGGATTGAACCCACGGCCTTCTCCGTGCCTCTTTCCTCATAAGGAAATGTAAAGGAGACGTGATAACCACTACACTAAGGAACTCTCGATCTGTGCGACGAATCAGAACAATTTTCAGTGATATCAAAAATATATACATAAATTTTATTTCGGCCTACTGACGTACCCCGCTCCCCGCAGCCGATCCCCGACCTGGACCTGTACACAATACCCTTCTGTTGTCAGAAATTGACATTATTCCGCCACTTGCAACTTCCGAGACGGCCTTGGAGAAGCAATGCCGAGGAGTTCACAACTCGAGGATCCAATGGGACGCTTCGTCCATGGCGACGGCGGTCTCGAAGAATCCCCTCGAATATACAATGTTTATCATGTTTAGCCAATGGCTCTTCAATTTGACGGTTGAGACGGCAGCATTATTTATGCTCATAGACATCGTTAGAGTACGGGAATATACCTTCGGACTAGTTACCAGCACAGCACAGCACAGCACAACACAGTTACCAGGTATTTGGGCTACAGGCTCCCTATCATACCTATCCCGCAGCCCGGAGCGTCACGGCGGGCAAACAACAAGCGAGAAGAACCTTCTCCGCCAGTCGGTCAGCGAGCCATGGAGTACGATACTTCGACCATCAAGGCCGACCCCATCACAGACGGTGCCAAGCAGGAGCAAGGATATGAAAAGAACCCGGTTCAGGCGAATCGAGGGCATATCCGAGCTCAGTCCAAGCCGGTGGACGTGTCCATCCTCAACGAGCCCGTCACCTTCGCATTCTCCGGCCGGACGGCCAAGAACAGATTCCTCAAAGCACCCATGACGGAACGACTGTGCCATTGGAACAAAGAGGGAGAAGACATTGTATGAGCCGTCTAGTTAACCTATCCGTTCATCCCTTGCCGGCCTCTCTCTGTGCCCCTACACCTCTCCCTCACTTCGCAACACAGGCTGATACTAACATGAGTGGCATCAAGTCCGCCCGCGGTGTCCCGTCGCCGGAGTACCTCCGCCTGTACCAACGGTGGGGCGAGGGAGATATCGGCATCATCGTCTCCGGCAACACGATGGTGCGCTACGACGCCGTCGAAGCATACGGTAACCCTATCATCGTGGACGACCACGACGGTCGCGTGGCAAAATTCAAGGAAGTCACTTCGGTGGCCAAAGCCCAGGGTTCGTTAGTCGTCGCGCAGCTCTCCCATCCGGGCCGACAGGGGACCAAGTATTTGAACCCGAACCCCATCAGCGCGAGTGACGTGCATTTGACGATTAAATGGGCGGGCAACGAGTTCGCGAAGCCCCGACCCATGACGGTGCCGGAGATCAAGGAGATGGTGAGGACTTGGGGCGAGAGCGCGTATCTATGCTGGAAGGCCGGGTTTGATGGCGTTCAAGGTGAGCACAGTACAGTACAGTACAGCGCAGTCGACCAGATGTCTTGTGTCCCCTATCTGCTTGGGGCATGCCTTTCGAATGCGACGTACTGACTGCAATGCACCCTAGTCCATTGCGCGCATGGCTACCTGCTCGCGCAATTCCTCAGCCCTACCACGAACCGACGCACGGACGAGTATGGCGGAGACCTGAACAACCGGTCACGCATTGTGTTTGAGATCATCGACGAGATCCACCGGCGAGTGCCCGATCCGGGGTTCATCGTCTGCGTGAAGCTGAATAGCGTCGAGTTCCAGGACAAGGGCACCACGCCCGAGGATGCACGCGATCTATGCCTCAAACTCGAAGAAGCGAGGGTGGACTTTGTGGACCTGAGCGGAGGAACGTTCGAGGGGCGGGCCTTCGAACACAAGAAACAGAGCACGATTGCACGAGAGGCTTATTTTATCGAATTCGCGGAAATGATTCGGCCGCTGCTGAAGAAGACCAAGGTATACGTGACTGGTGGGCTTCGCACGGCTGCGGGCATGGTCAAAGCCATCGAGGAGGGCGCTTGTGATGGGATAGGTATTGGTAGGCCCTTGGCCGCAGAACCCTACCTTGTCAAGGAGATCCTGGAGGGAAAGGTCACTGGTGCGATTGAGAATTATGTGCCGCTGCCGTTGAACACGCAGAGCAGTGGCACACAGCTGCATCAGATTGGGCATGGAGACGAGTTGATTAGTGATTGGTCTGTGGAGGCCGAGGTGAAGAGGTGGATTGAAGCGCACGAGAAGGAAACAGAGAGGAAGCTCAGCATCTTGCCGAAGGTGGATAGCTCGGGATATGCGCCATTGAAGGCTGAAGCTGGGTTTGCGTATTTGGCGGCTTGAGATGGACGGTGCACGAGCTGTAAGAGTCAGTCGCAATCCGAGGCAATCATTCCGCAGAGTAGACACAGGTAGATAACCTCGATATGAGCCAGTCTGAACCTTGATTGATCTTGATTGTTCACGCGTGCCGGTATGGCTTGCGTGGACTTGACGCCTGCCCTAATGCTGGCGAACATATCCTCTAATCTGATCTGTGCTTGGTGACGCTGGAACTATTCCTTCAGTCCTTCTGCAGATCCTGATCGTACGTAGTATGCTTGTGCTTTTCTCAATTGCCCTAGGCTGGCATCTGTTCCGGATGCAACAACAACATGCTCGCATTGTATCACGACTCCCGTAGCATTCGAGCCTTTTGCGCTTAGAACTTCTGGAACGCCTTGACAGCCTTGCCAGTTCTGGGCAACACACGAAGAACGTTGAATCGGACCTGAATTCCACAATTAGTCCCTCACTTCTTCATAAAATTCTCACATAGTCGAGGATCTCTTACTGTCTTGCTCAAGGGTCTGCACTGGCCCACAGTGACGGTATCACCCTCTTCAACACGGAAAGCCGGGGAAACGTGTGCAGCCAGGTTCTTGTGTCGCTTCTCATATCGGGCGTACTTGGGAACGAAGTGGAGATATTCTCGGCGAATGATCAAGGTTCGGTGCATCTTGGTGGAAACGACGGTGCCGGTGAGGATACGGCCTCGGATGGAGACCATACCTGTGAAAGGGCATTTCTTGTCTGTGGATGAGAAAGTGTCAGATCCAATCCACCTGCGATCTCAATGGTTGATGTTCTTGACCCCAAAGGCCGCATTCAGCGTGATGCTGCGGGACAAACACTGACCAATGTATGATCCCTCAATCGCCGTCTTTGGTGTTCTGAAGCCCAAGCCAACGTCCTTGTACCATCTTCGACCGCCCTTGCCGACTCTCCTGCTCTTCGCGCCCTTTGCCTTGGAGTTGAGGAAGATATGAGGCTGCTTCTGGTAGGCGCGCTCGGACTGCACTGTCAACTCGGTCGCCATGATTGCGGGTTGTTGACAGAAAGGAAGCGACGTTCGCAATGTAGGTGTCCCGGTCTTGTAGCACGGCGATAGGCTTTCCCACTGTGTGCTGAGAAAATTGAATCTTGGCAGTGCTGCGAGCCGGATAGGCAAGTGTGACGAAAGGCTCATCACGTGCCTTGGTGTTTACCCGCGCACTCCTTCCGGTCTAGCTTGCATATCGCGTTATGTCAGAATAGTGGGACGCGAAGGTGACCGACCTTGGAACAAACAACATCTCTACCAGATGCATCTCTTTTAGACGGATGTGCCTCCAACGAGCTTGCTAGGGTTTCAATGGCATTGCGATGACCGACTCTAGCACAAGCCCACGGGCAAGCCGACCCAAGGCCCGACAGTCCATTGCCCTCATGCCATCAACCCGAGAAGCCGCTTCACGAGACAATGCGACAACTGACATTGCCGCTCTGAAAGCCCAAGATGCGGAAGCTAAAGTCGCAAAGAGGAAGCAGCGTGGCAAAAGCCTAGGTCCTGGCGGTCTCGAAGCTCTCAGAGAGTCCTCTGGCAATACAACCAAGGTAATTATGCGTCGTGGTCGTTGAAGGCGCATCATTGACTCTTCGCAGACAACAAAACCCTTTCAAATAAAGTCAATCTTAAAGCCTACAATACCCCTTACACCGCCCAAAGCGATCCCTACATTTGACGAACTCCGGAAACGCAGCACAGGAAAGGGAAAATCACCAACGAAAAATGCGGCTGAAGAGCTCTTGATTGACTTCTCCACGCCCGGTCCTAGTAGACAAGATGACAAAGAGGTGTCATTGTCCGGCAGTGAGAATGTTGCTGACCCATTCAGCCCTATGGCGCGACGGTCGCCACGCAAGAGCGATGCGGATGCTCAGAGCATGGGAGCTCTCGAATTGGAGCGAGAGGAGGAACGCCAGCGCCAGGCTGAAAAGGCGGCTATACTTGAACGACGAGCAGCAAGAAGGAAATCAATGGCCAACCGTCGAGTTTCCTTCGCACCTGAGGCTACCTTGCATACCTGGAGTGTCATGGAACTAGTAGAGGATTCAACTACAAGTTCTGCCTCGAACTCCACGAGAAGACAGTCCTCGATGACAGCACAACAGTCCCCGGACAAGTCGCTTCGGTCGCCTGACCGAGTGCAGACTCCTGCGACCCCTACTGCGCAGACTGAAGAAGACGTGGTCAAGGAATCCCCAGCGAACCAACGAGATCTGCACCAAAAGAAGCGCCGTCGCAGAAGTTCTGGTCTTGCTGAACCAGTGCTAGATGCCACTGACGAGTCTGTTTGCTCCTCGAGTCCTTCTGGAGACGTCACAACCAACAGCAGCCCGATGCGGGTTGAAGAAGGCATTGAGTCCTCGGATGAGTCAGATACCGATGGTGATACTGCAATGAGTATGGACGAATCGACCGTGCATTCGACAAATTCTGAAGAATCGGCGTCAAGCTCTCACTCCAGTTTAGACGATCGACTCCGTCAAGCAGCAGATCAGGCTGGTACTCGTGGTATTGAACACGATGAGAATGGCGACGATCTCCCCATGGAAATGGCCACTGGCACTATCACGAATGCTTTCCAACCTTGGGCATCAAGTCGAGCAGCGGAGAATGACAATATCACAGTACACGACCAGGAAAATGTCTACCCGGTCTTACCTTCTTTACCAGCAGACAAGGGTGATGATGTCGAGATTGAGGACGAAGACGAAGACGAAGAACAAAGTCATGAGATGAGTATGGATGTGACAAGTGCAGTCGGCGGAATTATCTCTGGCCTGTCACCTGAACAACATGTTGCTAAATCACGTCGTAAAAGCGGCATCCGTCGTCGTCGATCTTCCGTCAATGAGTCTGTCATGGATGAGACTATGGAGTTCACTGTCATGCAGGGGGGAATTGTTGGCGTGGGCGCTAACCATACCACGAATAGTCGTGCCTCAGATGAAGATATCAGTATGGAGTTTACGCATGCGGCTGGAGGTGTTTTGGACGCCGCCAATCGCCGGGAGTCCTTGCAATCTGAAATATTTGATGAGAACACCGCCATGGACATGACCGCAGCTGTTGGTGCGATCCTGCCCCCTATCGAGGAGCAGACTGAGCCACAGACAGACATTGACGACCAGACCATGGCCATGGAGACCACAAGAGCTCTCGGTGGTATCCTCTCCAACAACCAACGTTCAAAGCGACAATCTCTTTCTAACCAGACGCAAAACCTGCCCGCAGCCGATGTGGAAGAAGATCAAACCACGACTATGGACATGACCAGAGCTGTGGGTGGCATCCTTCCGGGTAATAAGCGAGCAAGACATTCCCTCGAAGACGGGTCCCTCCGCTCACCACAGGCAATGTCAGAGACTGAAGGTGACGACGAAGACCAGACGATGGCTATGGATGTGACCAGGGCTGTAGGGGGTGTTCTGCCCGGCAGCGAACAAGCCACGGATATGCTCCCTCCGAACGAGGTGGCAACGGCGCCATCGCTGCGTCCTCGGCCAACTGAACAAACCACACTCAGATCTACACCCAGGTATCAACACCCTAGGACCTCGATCGCCTCCGAAACTGGGAGTCCAAGTCTTTCATTGAAACCTCGATCATCAGCCAGGTCTCAACGCAGCGCTACAAAACAATCTACGACACCGCAGGCTAAAGTCGGTGACACTACGCCAATTAAATCAGCACGCCGAACCCAGCTGGGTACTCCTTCAAAGCAGATCACACCCCTTCCTACAAAGCCGGAGTCTCCGAACAAAACTCCCCTCTCTGCAAATGTGGTCCACAGAGGCGCCTCCCCAAAAAAGCTGTTTAAGGCAGAAATTAAAGCCAGGGCATCGCCCGCCTCCACGAACCGGAAGAGTCTCTTCTCACCTGGAAGTCAAACGCCTAGCATCGTTCTGAAAGCGTCTAGACCATCTATTGCTCGCCGGCGCTCGAGTGGGATTGGCATCGATAAGAATGGGATAGGCTCCCCGCTAGTTACTGAACTGCTGGATCGGCGGTCTTCGATCGGTGACGCTGCGCCTCACTTCAAGCTCGTTAGTATAGAGCCGGACAAATTGCGTTCTGAAGATCCGCAACAGATTGCACAGGAAGTCGAGGCCGAGAGGGCAGAAGAGCACCGACGTGAAAGCGGACGACTCATGATGGAGCAAGAAGCTGACGACCTCCAGGAGGACAATACGGCAACGCTAAAGGACATGATAGAGTCAATGACGCCACAAAAGCCGAAAGGCAGCAGGATCAAAGGAAGAAAGAGCTTTGCTGTTGGTGCTGCCAAGGGGTTGCTGGGAAAAAGACCTGCAGAGCTGGATATGGATGATGACGACGAGCACGACTCTACGCCAAAACGCTTACGGGTTGTTTCCAGAGAAAGCAGCCCGGTCAAGCAGATCCGTCTGCCAAAGCCTCCGAGTAAGGATGAGACGACCGGCAGGCTTGGAGCGAAATTGCAGAAGTCGCTGCAAGGCATGGCCAGCGCAGACAGCGTAACACCGACTCTACGAGAAGCTTCGCCGGATGAGAAAGCCGTCCCGCAGAGCCCAACTCATACTGGGCGATTCAGAGATGTCGAGACCGGTGCTGGTGCAAGGCCAGAATCGTTCGAGGACAAACTTGACAATGTCATCGGAGCAATCGACATTTCGACTGCTCAAATGGACGTTGGAGCTGCTAAAGCTCAAGGGGAGAAAATCTCCCTGCAACAGTTCCTCAACATGACAAATATCCACTTCATCGAACTGTCGACTACGAAGAGAAGGCATACAATGGCACACTCAATGCCCGCCAGGCCGTCCCAAGAAGGCGTAGGTGGCAGCAGCACTGAAGCAAGTTTTGTTGCGGCTGCTACCACACTCCCTCTCCTCGAATTGTACCAGCATGCCACAAGAGAGCTCAAGTCCTACATTTCCACCGGTCGCAAGATCATCCGCTCTATTGAAGCGGAAACACTTGCTGAACAGCCAGCCCTCTTTCGCGAGTACGTGGATGCTCGTCCAGACACGAAAGTTATCATGGACAATCAATTTCGAAACGGCAAAGCTCATGCTCGACTTCAAAGCAAGGAAGGGTGGTACCAATGGAGAACACAGCTGGTAGATGGCCTCAAGACCGGACTTCAAGGTATTGACGAAGGCATGAAGGCTGATCTCGAACTTTTGCAACAACAGCAACAAACGCTACATGAGGTGCTGCCGGTACTGCACGAGGAACGAGCCGATGTCGAGAGTCAGAAGTCCTCGTTAGAACAAAGCCTTAAAGAACTGGACAGTGTCGATCATGAAGTTCTGAACGAGTGCCGTCGCCAACTCCAGAACGCTGACGAATACTTCCTCCAGAGATCTGCTTTGCTCGACTCCCTGCAAGAGCAAATGAGGGAGAAAGAAGAAGCGCTTCGAGCTGTTGACGAATTAAAGAGCGAAATGAAAGATCAAATCGCAGAAGCTGACCGGGTACGGGAAGAACACAAAGGTTGGCCCGTCGCGGATGTCTTGGCTTTGAAGTCTCGAGTCGAGGCTATTGAGAAGCAGACTGGTTGGCGACTTGTCAGTGCTGAAGAAGAAGTGGACGAGCCAACTGAGTTAGGTGCTGCTCTGGTCATGACCTACAAAGATGAGCTGAGGCTCTTCTTTTATCCTCAAGCGTTCCAGTGCAAGGTCACGGACGCGCCTCGTCGCAGATCAGGGAGGAGATCCGCATCTACAAGCGGTCCAACTGCTCCCATCAGCCTAACATACGCACCTACAAACGTCGAAGAATCGGATGACTCTGTGCCAGACCTGCCCACAGAGAAGCGCTTCTTCCTGCAACTAATTAGGAGTCACTTACACGCCTATGCAATGATACCGAAGAGGTCGGTCGCAGCCAAGACAGTATTGGCGACAGTGTCGAACGGCTGGAGCCTTGCTTGCAAAATCTCTGAAGAGCTACGTCTGCTCAATTTCATTGGCATCTCGACTGCCACTATCCTAAGTGATGAGGAGCTCGGCCTCAAAGTCATGGTGATGACTTCGAAACAAGGACGCATTGACATTGAGTTTGCTGTGTCTGTAACGATATTGAGTGATGGGAACATCGTCACATCCACCAATGTCACTGCAAGTGCAATGTACGGTTCTGCCGTGGGATTGATCGGCGGCTCCAAGGGCAGGAAAGTGCAACACGCGCTTAGCAAAGAAGTCGAGAGCAGAACTCTCGGTAAGGGGGCATTCCTTCAGGCTGTTCAGGGCTTTGAAGAGTGGTTGTACGGGCAGGAGAAAGCCAGGCAAGAGGCCAAGGAAGAGGTTACACCCGCTCCTGCAACAGCGCCGGCGGATGTCGCTCCTCAGTCTTCGTCAGCCCCGACATCTACAACTCCGGCACGAAACCCACTCGTTCCGAAACGCGCAAATGCGATCCAAAGGAGAGCACTGCCCGTTCCGAAGCAGAGGCTGGAGAAGATCTCGCAACAGTCGTCTCAAGCTATTCAGCACGCGCAATCGCAAGCTCAATCCCAGGCTGAGAAGGAAAACTTCAACCCGACGGTCTCGGTGCTCGGCAAGCTGAATTCTCAACAAGACAACAATGCTGGTGGCACTGGAGGTGATTGGGAGGAAGTGGTCACGAAAGCGGCCATGCCGCCGGATGTGCAGGAGCAATTGTACCAGATGCACACGCCGATCAAGCGCGTTGGGGCATTAAGGAGGAGTCCGATCCAGTAGGTAGATGGCTTGATCTATACGACGGACGTGATGGACTTCCGCTGGGTGGGGAGCAGAAGCAGTGAACGAGTTATGACAAGCGTGGGGGTTTGGAAGGGAATCTTTGTCTATCTCTTTGATTTGGAACTTGTCGCGGTCGTGTGTTTCTGGAGAGCGGTTTGTGATTTGGAGATGAAGCGTACGCCACAAACAACACCGCTATAAGCTTGAATAGAGAGCAGCCACGAACAGTCTCATTGGATCATCGTTCGGTGGATTTAGCGACCCGATGCATCATCTCTTGTATCCACAGTATCTACTAGAAGTAAGTACTGTAGTATACAGCCCAGGCTCTTTGTGCTCGTCTTCTCACATCATCAGATTGCCACGTAGGAGAAGGGCGCCGGTGTCATTGCAATTGCGGATATCCATTCGCCGCTTGTTTCGCCCATTGCTCTCCCCAGGGTAGTGTCTAGTCCATGGCGCTCACCGATGGACCCAGTCAGCCAGTATCCACCGTGCCTATCTACCAGCCACCGGCCTTGCCGCTAAACCCACCAGACTCATCACTCGCCGTCTTTCCTCGGGGCCCACCCTTGTCACCACCGCCAGCGAACTGGCTACCCCTCTTCTGCTGCGCAGCCTCATGCTTGCGCAATTCCTCCGGCACCCGTGATATCGAGCTCTTCATGAGCATCTGCTTCAGATCGTACAGGACGTCGTTGTCCTCATTCCCCAGGAACGTGATGGCCACGCCGGACTTGCCCGCACGACCCGTCCGGCCGATTCTGTGCGTGTAGCTCTCAATGTTTGTCGCCATGTTGAAGTTCACGACGAGAGATACGTCCGGGACGTCGATACCGCGGCCAGCGAGGTCGGTCGCGACGAGAACGTCGGTCTTGCCGTCGCGCACGGACTGGAGGGCCGCCTCGCGCTGGTCCTGCGTCTTGCTGCCGTGCAGGGTCACCGAACTAAAACCCATGGACTTGATGTCGCGGGCGACGGCGTCGCAGTTGCGCTTGATGTTGACGAAGACTATGATCGGCGGGCGGAACTGGCCCGAGTGGAGGATCTCGGCGAGGCGCTTCTTGCGCTTGTCTTCGCCCGCGACGAACTCGACGCGCTGTTCCACCGTGTCGACTGCCTCGCCGACGTTGCCGATCGTGACGATCGCTGGGCGGCGCAGGTACTTGCGCGCGATGCGTTCGACCGCCGCGGGCATGGTGGCCGTGTACATCATTGTCTGTCTGTAGCGGTCCTTGCCGCCGATGTGGCGCGACATGGCGCGCATGTCCTCGGCGTCTTCGGTGTCGGGCTTCTCATTCGTGACCGGCAGGGCCGAGAGGATCTTGTTGACCGGCTCTTCGAAGCCCAGGTCGATCATACGGTCCGCTTCGTCCATGATGACGTAGCAGCATTGTTCGAGGACGATGATACGCCGCTCGATACAGTCGACCAGTCTGCCTGGCGTGGCGATGATTATCTCGGCGCCGTTGCGCAGGTTGTACGCTTGCTCTTCGATGCTGTGGCCGCCGACAATGGAGACGACGGTGAAGCCGAGTGGAGTCGCGAACTTTTTGGCTTCGATCTCGATCTGTTGCGCCAACTCGCGGGTTGGGGCCAGGATGATGGCGTAGGGACCGTTGTTTCTTCGCATGTCGTCTTCATCCAGGCGCGGAAGTTCGGCAATATACACGAGAAGGGGTAGGAGGAAGGCTGCTGTTTTGCCCGAACCTGTGACGGCTACACCGATAAGATCGCGGTTCTGGAGGGCGATAGGTATAGCAGCACGTTGGATGGGTGAGGGTTCCACGTACCCGACCTGTTCGATAATGTCGAGCAGGCGGCGAGGAAGATTTGATTCTTTCCAGTTGCGCATAGGATTTGGGATCCCGCCGCCTTTGGTGGCGATGTTGAAATCTTCCTTGAAGATACGCCAGTCTCGTTCACGCATCTGGTCCAGTCGCTTCTCGCTCCAGTGTTTGTCGATGGCCATGCGGTCGCTGGCTTCTTTCCTCTTGCGCTCCATTTCTAAGAGAGCTTGCGCTCGCTCTGCCCCGGCCACGGTGTCTCTAGACGCCAGGGCCTCCGCGTATTTTTGTGCAGCTTCATCCGCGGCTTGGTCGTCGAATCCACCAAGTCTCCCTCGCCCGAAGAAACTTGGTGCGGCGCGGTTGTTGTAGATAGGATTGTAGTCGGGCGTCGTGTCCTCCTCGGCGTTCCATTCGAAGTTGAACTTCTTTTCTGTTGTGCGCTTCCGCTTCTTGACCGCTGAGAAGGTCGAGACGTTCAGATCCGCGCCCATGTATCGCTGCCGAATCAGCTCCGTTTCTGCCTTCTCCGTCCGGTCGTCCTCTTGCGGCCGCTTCTTCGAATCGCCAAACGCTATCGCTTTGGGCGCCGGTGGCGGTGCGAAATCGTGGTTCTTGTTGGGCTCTCGCGACCTCATCGCAGCTGGACTGGTTGGGACATCTCCATTTCGCATAGCTCTTGGACCAGTAGGGGCTGTGGAACTGGACTTGGCGTTGCGACCAGGCTGCGTAGGGGCACCAAAGTGTGTGGCAGCCGCGCCACTCTGAGACTTGTTGGCCGCGGCCGCCTCGACTTCTTTCTGGCGTTTCTCAAGCGCCAGTCTCTCACGCTCGGCTTTGGATAGAAATTTGGGCTTACTCGCCGCAGCATCGGCCTCCCTCTTCTTCTTCAGGAGCTCTTCAACGCTAAGCGGCGTTGCCTTGGGCTTTGGCGCTGTTGCCCGCTTGGGAGCAGCGGCGGGTGGTGGCGGAGGGACGGCATCGTCGACCGGCGGAGGCGGTGCTTCGCTCTCGAAGATTGGCGGCGGAGGGGGAGTCTCTGGTCTTGCAATAGGGTCAATAGGTGGTGCAGGCAGGCCAATATCGTGATGTCCGTTCACCTTGGTGTCCGCCATCATCTCAATGCAGTGCAGTGCCAGCAGTGGTAGGAGCTTGCGGTTTTCTGTCAGACAAATTGAGGGCAGTGAGAGACGTTCCTGGTGGGGATTCTATGTATACGAGCAAGCACAAGACAAGCGAGTCTCAATTTAGCAGAGCTGACTAAGCACCGGCTCTTGTTATTTCCCAGAGTCCATTCTCAGCCTTGCGCGAGCGAGGCTGAGGCTGCCCCCTGCAAGGCTTTCTAGTGGGCGGCGCACCCCGTTGCTCTCTATGTAGCTACGGAGGACATCCCTGCCTGTTCCCCGAGCCACGATCCTGGAAGGAGTACTCCATACAAGCGCTATACATCGACAATTGTGAGCGTTTAAAGAGAACAGGCGCTATGGCCAACATAATGATGTCTAATACAGAAGAGAAGGAACAGGGCAGGTTCAGCTGGAGGTACTCGGCCACACTCGGCTCTCCTTACCTCGTAAGGAGTCGTAAGACCTGAAGGACCAACAAACTCCTTACAGAGCACAAGTTCAACTCTCAAGTTTCTGCAGCTTTTGTATCCGCGTATATCAAATCAGATGCGAATTGTATCGTTCGATCATCCTCTGAGTCACCCAATCAATGCATTGCTGTCCTGGTCATAGGTTCTCATTCCCGAGGATATGTTGGCAATCAGACGTGCGGAGTATTTAGCATGGTCTTCAGGGACTCCATACGACACACACTTAATATTCTTATTTCCAAACCAAAGCGATGCTGAGAAAAGCGCCCAAGTTCATGTCAATATCATTATTGAATCTGTGTACAGCCAATGCCATCCTCATTATCCGAGGATATCATTCAGGACATCAATGCAAAGGCTTCCCACCGGGACAAAGGTGAAGCAATACGACCTGCCATACCCTTTATTGCCTCAAATCAAGTCCATGACTTGAGATGCTGGACCGTTTCGTTAGCCAAGGCCAAATTCCTCGCTTTCAGGGTATTGGACGCTCAGGCGTATCGGATTGGAGGAGGTTGCTGGGGAGCTGTCAATACAGATAGATGAGCTAAGCGTGACATATACGTACCTGTCCATTGACTAGTCCGACTGTTTTGTTTGAATCGGGATTCGCCTTGGGCATTTTCTGGACTGAGATTGACCCGTTGATCTGCCGATCAAGAGCCATGTACTCCTTCGCGGCATCTTTAGTACCTCGCTCGAGCAGATGCCTCATGTAGGCAGTAACGAGGTCCTGAACCGTCGCTTCTGGCAGCGCTGTCTTGGTGAGGATCTCGTCCACGACTCGCCGAATCTGCTCATGATGTTGCTGCTCATTGCCACTGCTGATCGGCTGATCGATTTCGAAGCGGAGGTAACTCGACCAGAATGCAGCACTTTCAAGATACCAATTCTGGTTCTTTTGAAAGATTTCACGAGCTTCTTCTGCTGAACCCTTGGACTTCCACAAAAGCTTGGCCCACTCGGCGACGAGCGCCGCTTTGGTGGTGTTATCCGTGGTTGGAGCGTCGAGGTGAGCTTTGTAGACTGCGACAGCAGCTTCAAGCCCGGAGTGACGGCGGGTCATATTCGCCAATGACACGATGGTTTCGACGTGATTAGGCAACTGCACAAGAATGGCTTCGTGAATATCTTTCGCCACATCGACACGCCCTGTCATCTCCTCAAAATAAGCATACTGTAACCTGGTAATCGGGAGGGCAATCGGAACAAAGAGACAAGATGCTCGTTGATAGATGTTTCGGACTTCCTCTTCTTTGCCTTGCTGAGCCAACATCCATCGGGCATATCTCAACCAAAATTCGTCGTGCTGCGCACAGGTGACCAGGCACCTTTCGTACAGGAACTGGATGCGGGTGTAATCTCCCTCGGATTCCTCGAAATCAAGGTACTTCCGCCAGTTCGCGACCTGGGCATCGTCGAGGTCTGTGACGTGGAAATAGGGACGCTTAATCTCTGATTCATAGGTCCAGCGCTTGGTAGTCTCGGTCTGTGTCCGTCTGAAGATTTCCAGATGGTAGTTGTCGATGCGGACTCGCAGCTCGCGTTCGACCTCGGGTTGGCTGCGACCAGCCTTGTAACCAATGCCCTCATTTTCAAGGTCCATTTGCAGTTGAGTAAGGGTTCCGGTAGGTGCTATGGCTGTCAGTGGGCGTGACTGAGCCATCTGTCGGTATTTTTCGAAGTATCTGGCATATTGATGCATAGGAATGTGGATGATTCTGGTCAAGATGGCGAAGATTCGATCATGCGCATCCATGCGCTCCTCAAATTCGATGTACTTGTCCCAGAAGGGATGAGCCAGGAAGTCGAGCCCGACGCATACCGCGCCTCTTTCGAAAAGCCTGAACACATCGGGGTCAGAATCATGTGGCATTGGGGAAGGGGTCGGAGGGGAGAGGTGGGTGGAAGCAAACGTGTGATCTGGTGGAAGTACGTGGTGTGATGCTAAGTCCTTCAACAGCTCTGCAACAACTGAAAATCACTCCTGCGGGATTCACGGGGTATGTGGAGGCCCTTCGGACAGAGTAAATCAAAGCACCTGACTGGTGATGAGTGAGAATGCAAGCTCGGAGAGGGAAGGTGGCTGACGATGGGCTCACCAGTGCCGCGCGGTAGCCATTATCATGAACCAAATCACCAGCGACTGTCGTTGACTCGGGGAGGTCTTGCTGTGTTTAGGTCTCGCTGAGAAGGAAGGGGTGAGTGACTGCTGTACTTACTCTCGGATCACGTCTGAGTCGTGGCTCGTTTCGGTCTTGAAGGAGCAGTAATTTGTCCACAAGTCGACGGAGTTTGTGACACTCGCAATGCCACGTTCATAGATCTGTCCAATGTTCAGCGTACGCTTCCCTTGGATCCGAGCGCAATGTCCTTACCATATCTGCAGCCTCGGTGCCGGCTATTGAGAACTCGAGGTCGGCATACTTCTTCCAGTAGCCAAAGAAGAGAGGGAATTTCCCAAGCAAGCGGTCATAGATGTTCCGCACGGCCGTGATGGCCTGGGAGCTCGAGTTTCTGTTTATTCCACCTTCTAGGCTTTCACCGGCGCGGACTAGCTTCTCCCAGACCTCGAAGTTGTCTGAATCATCGTTCTGGAAATCTCAGTCAGCATGCGAATGTGCGCTGAGCAGTGCAGCGACAACGTACTACTTCTGCCAACAGCTTCCGCAGCTCAGCGCTCTCCTCGTCGTTCCCACCGTAGGCGTCCATCTGGACGCAGCCTGATTCGGCGCAGGTCGGTTATACGATCGAAGTGACGGACTCGATGCGATATTATCGATAGACAAGTAGTGATCGAGAGGGGAACTCCGCAAAGACACCCTCAAGGAGTACGAGGTTTACAAGTAGTTGAGTAAAGGTAGCCAGGTATGGACTTGTTGAGCTTGGGACGCATGTGAAAGGCGGGAAAATTCGAGAGGCTGAAGCAAGACGCATCTCAGCCCAAAGTCGCGCCAAGGTTGCGGAGTGACTGAGCAACATGGCACCATTTTCCATGCCTTACCAGCGACTCACCCACTCGTCAAAGTTCACTGTCACAGCAGCCCAAGGTGCTTTGTCTGCTGACAACATATCTATGAACTCTTTAGACCGCCTGACATCAGCACGATGACCACCACAGCTCTGCCTTTACGGCTACAGAACTTCTTCGCACGTTACCCTCCACAACTGTACTCCGCAAAGTTCACCGGCATCAAGATCCCCTTGACGCGAAGAGATGCCAAAGAAGCCGCAGTCGCACGAGCTGCCTTGCTCGCAAACCAAACAACCATATCCTCTACTCCACAAGCACACCCAAGCATAATTGCGCAACCTGTGTTGGTATCTTCAACGCCTTCAGTCTCCGAATCAACACCACCCTCAGAATCTCTGGCGGATGGACAAGGAACAGACTCCTCGATACCCATACCACCGCCTGCTGCATCGCAAAATCTCGAGAAATTTCCGCCAAACCCCTTCCTCCCGCGCAAAAACTTCAAAACCGGCCGTTGGTCAGGCCCCAAAATCGGCCTGCGCAGACAAGCCGAGCTCGTGAAACTTGCGCACCAGTACCACATCGAGGAACTTCTGCCGCCGGGCAAAAAATCGACTGCGTTCAAGGAATCGCGCCTGTTAGAGCGCGGTCTTAGGATAAAAGGAACCGGTGAAGGACAGAAGGTCAAGGGTCATAAATGGGAGAGACGGATCGGCACTACGCTTGACAAGAGACGGAAAGCCATGGAGAATATGCCGGCTCTCATTCGGGAGTGGAAGCAGAAAGGCCACGGAAGGGGCTGGGGCAAATATCCAAGTTCAAAAGCAAGTAAGAATTAGATTGGTGTACGGCTGCTCAGCTCGCTGTGTTGTTTCTTTCAGACGCCAAGGTTGATGGGTCTACGTTCTTGCTCTGTACAGTACTATCAACTATATTTGTAGGACTTGATCCGGTCCGTCGGTCACAGAACCCCATGCTTGTTCATCCTCCATTTCTCCAGTATTGCCTCCAGTGCAAACAGCACCTCCGCGACCAAGCTTGAGTTATATCTCACACTTCCCGCAACAGCGAGAGTATCCCACTTGTATAAGCGACCTTCCGGAGCCGCTCGTCTTTCTTTTCAAGAGCCCGCCAAGATATTCAGATGATATCAAGCCGGCAAGTCCTGCAAGCCCCCGGCACGCTGTTGCCGGGCCATGTGCTCAGTACCGGTCGCCCGAACGACCGTCCTCTCTGTCTACTACAGTATGCCCACGGATATGCTAGCCACTGGGGCGTGCCTGATACCTGACGATGCCATTGGCAGCAGGGGTTGCCGCGGTCGTCGATTGCACAAGGATGTTCACCCCCCGGTCAATCAGGTGTTTGAATCGCTGGGATGGATCTCCAGTCGGGGAGGCTCCCCCTGTGTAGGGCGGGGGCTGATCCACGGCAGTGTAGGGAGGGGGTTGTTGTTGTTCTCCGACAGGCGGCCGCCTGGTCCGACGTAAACTGCTGGCACTCCTTCCTGGCTCCTCCCGCCTCTTCCACCACGGGTCGGGCGGAGGATACGGCGTGTCCGAAGGCCAGAAGAATAGTCTCGTTGGCGCCGTGTCTGATCGTGCTGGGGGCGACTTGAGCACTATGTGATTTTCCGTTTGCGTTACCAGCGACGACGTTGGGGGCGAATGGGAGATCGCAGCATATGGCCCTCGCCCTGACGGTGATTTCGCTTGAGCCGACTCTGGGACCATAAAAAGCCGCGTACATCTTGACGGCGGTGTTGTATTTACCGTTGGCGTCAGTAGACTCCTCTGCTTCATCCTTGTAAGTCGATCTTGGCGTCGTTGGTAGAGGGCGATATACGCTCCGATTTCGTCGTCTTCGATTCCAAAGGGCATATTTGCAGACTCTGGTTGCACAAGCTTTCGTGAAAGACAAACCTCTTTCTGATGGGGTAATAATAGAGTATATGTCCCCGCAAGAGATGGCGTTCGTCCACCTGACAAACGAACATGCGAGGCCACCAAGGCCAGTCAGGCGTGCATCTGTGCTCAGCCTCTTGCTCACGCGTGACTCCCTTCGCTCGTTTAATGGTTCGAAGCTCTGATTTGTTACGCGTCGCTCACAGTCCTGCAGGTGCGAGATACGTGACTGGGTACCACTTGCACACAGAACTTCCCCGTGGGCTTTCTTTGGCGGTGACCGAACGCCGCATAATTTGGCAGGTGCATGAAATATTGGGGTTCATCATCCTTTGCCATTCATACGGATACTTTGCAGTTCCTCTTTTTCACTAGATTGATCCAAAGGAAGATCTGAAAAGCCGTGCCGATCAGCATGACGAGACCGCTGAAGAGTTGCAATCCGATATAATGCTGTCCGTTGTCGCCTACCAAGGCGCCAGCTATTGGACTACCTATTAGGGATGCTGTAGCACCGATTGCTTGGGCCATTCCGAGTCGGGTACCGAGGACTTTTGGGTCAGGACACACGACTGGGAAAATACTAGGTGGAAGGGGAATGAGTGCTCCCGAAAAGAATCCTGCACATCGTCAGAGCAAATCTTGGAAATGGTGGTTCCTGCGCCGAAGCTACTCACCGTACAAGGCGCAGAATCCGCAGAAGGCAGCCTTGGTCTTGATACCTATCCAGGCAAGGCAGAGGATGGCTGAAACCGAGGCGCACATCACCCAAGGTATCATCACTCCTATGTGGAGCGCGAGCGTCGCGAATATCATTCGTCCTACAACGGAAGAACCTTGGGCGATCACGACCGAATAGAGCGCCAGTGCGCGTGATGCGCCAAGTGAAAGTTGTGCGTAGCTCGGGATGTAGAAGAAGGGCACAAGGTAGCCGGTAAATATCTGTGAAGGTCAGCAAGCCGGGATAGCCATAGCACTCTCGCAACCGGAAAGACGTACGAAGAAATTTGCCCCAGTATAAAACCAAAAGCCAACATCTTTGAGCGCTGCTCTGTCGAAGAGCTTCCGTGTGGTGCCTGAGCTGATATCGCCGGTATTGCTCGCTCCCCAAAGGAGTAGGGGGAATGCAGCAAGGAACGTGCCTGTCATGATGAAGCCCATCACCCTGACTGTCCAGGCGAAGCCCACGGAGTCGATTAGTTGCTCAAAAACAATCGTATAGATGATGCCCCCTGTTGTGGCTGTTAGTAGGTTTCTCCCCAGGTGATGACAAATGCCTCAACCTACCAAAGGGTGCACCGCAACTGACAAGGCCTAAAGCAACTGCTCTTCGTGCGTTGAACGAGCGACTGACAAGCGCCATGCCTGGAATGAACAGTACACCACATCCCAGGCCTGTACATATGCCCTGGGTTAGTATGATCTGATAGTACACCTTCGACAGGCTCAGCATGAAGATTCCGAAACATGACATGGCCGCGCCACCAAACAGCATGATCCGGTAATGGCCAAGGTCGAACAGCGGTCCAGATATGATGCCGATAACGATGAGAAGGTATGATGCAAGTGTCCCAATCCACGATATCTCAGAAGGAGTACTGCTGCTCAGCAAGTGGGTCTCGTAGTAATTTTGGAAGACACCGAATGCGAAAGTGAAACCCCTATGTTTGTCAGAGGCTGCGGCAAAGGCACAAATCCATCATTCTCACCAAACATTAAAGAAGACGAGAAAACATCCAACAACCTGAAGCCAAGCCCTGAGACCGCCATCTTTCAATGGTGGTGGAGGCAGAGAAACAATATCATCCTCGACAGCAACCTCTTTGCTCAAGTCTCGATCGAACCCAGCTGGTTCCACCCCTACCCTCAGATTGTCATGGGATTGACTCGACATGTTTGAATGAGCCCTCTAGAGATGCACAAAATGACTCGGACGTCGTGTCTTCAATTGCAAGATCCAGGTCCGATGATGCAGCTGACCAAACTTCAAAAAGGAGTTAAGGACCGGATGCTCACACTCTGAGCGCTGGAAGGCGGTACCGCGCGTAATTACCAAGCGCCATGATCAGGATCGAGAGTATTGATATAACAAGAACCGTTATAGAACAAAATGAACAGACGGAGAAGTCCAACTTCCCCAGACTCGGACAGAATGGACATTTGTAAAGAGCCGATCGTAGTGGGCAGATGCGCTAAACAAACTCCGCATATGGCCTCGTTGCTCAATTGCCATCTCCATCTGCCAGAGAGAGAAGATGGCTGAGTGGTGATGCATGTACCGAGGCCTGGCTTTGCCGTTTTGCCGGTTAGCATCCAACGGCGGTAGCGGAATTATGCAAGGCAACCAGGAGGCCCGCATCTCTCACGCGGGAAGCACCAGAAGGTCCTGCAAGGGAGCTTCATCCTAACATTAGATTCCTCGCTCGTTCAGGTACTCGGATGCCGAAGTGTTGATCTCGCAAGATTCACTTTCCTAGATGTGTTCGAGAAGCTGGTACGAGTACCTTGTACACCTACTGTAGAGTGTCAAGTTGCCATTCTGAAGTCGGTGGTCGGTTAAATTTGAACTTGACCTCCAAGTCTAAGCGAGATCCCACAATCCCATTGCGGCTGCGGAGACGCCGCCACGCATCGGCCACATGGGGATGAGGGTCGTAGGCCACTGGTTCATATCCAATGGGTCTATCGTCTGTCTTTGATTTCTAATGAAAGCTGCATTCCACGATCCTACGAGATACACGTGGCGCATTGGACGAATAGGGACACTTACTCCGTATGTTTCGAGCGATCGGCTCTGTAGGCGTTGTGGAAGGCAACGCAAAGCAGGGTGAGGTTGGAGAAAGAAAGAACTTCATTCACAGAGAGGAACGGAGTGGCTGGAGCAAAGATCCCTACCCCGTACAGACCGGCGTTCACCTCGAATGCCTTTGCATGAGTGATAGCCACGACCAGCACGATCGAGCACTTAGCTAGAGTTGCTCGGCGCAATGCATTTCAGAATGAAGCAAAACATGAACTTCAGGTTTTGTTGAGATATGTGAAAGGAGCAGGAGATGTACTCGTCACGGCTAGTCCGTACGGCGTACATGTCCGAACACCCCGGTGATTACCTAAGTAGCCGGTGAGCACCAAATTTCGTTCCGATGAGACATGGACTCTTATTTTCCACGCCTCGATCTCTAAGCTGTTCCCGTCTGCCATTCCTCCGGCAAGAGCATGCTAGCATACCATGCACTCATCCGTACGCACCACATAACATCCCGGAAGAAAGTCGCTCGCCTCAAAGCGGCAGCCAAACAACTACAAGAAAGCGGCAGCCAAACAACTACAATGCTACGCTCTGCTCCGATCAGGAGGAATCCCTGGTGTCATGTACGTTCGTGGAAGTGATCAATCCCATGTGCAGAAATGGGTGGACACCGTTCATGGTCTGAGGTACAAGGACTATCAACTCGTCGCTCCTGTGGCCACTGTCGCGGGTGCCGAATTGCTATCTGGTCTCACTCAGGCGGGGACTCTCCAGGAAGTCGAGACTGTGAAGGAAATGGCGGCCCATATGGAGCGACAGGGTCTACAGAGATGGTGGCGTGCTGCGATGGGTTTTGTGAATGAATGAACGAATGAAGAGAAGACACCACAGACGGCCACCACCATCTATTATTGTTGCATGACTCGATTGGGGAACGCCCCAGCAAGTCCTCACGCTATGCAATGTCCGGAACCATGCCACCTTCCAGGTTCTTGAATCTTACAATTTCTGGTACTCGAGCTTGCCCTCAAGCTTCTTCGCCTCGGCCACCTTTCTTACCGCTTTGTTGAAGTCATCCTGATTGACAGCATCCCGGTAATCCTTGATGGCGAACAGCCCGGCCTCGGTTACCACATTTCGCAAGTCAGCACCGTTGAGGCCATCACTCATCTTAACCACACTCTCGAAATCGATATTTCCCTCCGTTACCACTCCCGCGGCATGGATCTTGAGGATTTCCAATCGACCAACCTCATTCGGCAGGGGAATTTCGATCTTTCTGTCCAATCTTCCTGCTCGCAGTAGCGCAGGGTCCAGGGTATCGGGTCGGTTGGTTGCCATGATGATCTTAGTCTTTCCCAGGTAGTCGAACCCGTCGAGCTGATTCAGGAGTTCCATCAGCGTTCTTTGAATTTCGCGGTCGGCAGATGTGCCTTCGCTGAATCGTCTCCCGCCAATCGCATCGATTTCGTCCATGAAGATAATACAGGGCTCGTGTTCTTTTGCGTAGCCAAACATTTCTCTGATCAATCTCGCGGACTCGCCAATGTATTTATCAACGATCGCTGATGAGACGACTGAAGCGGAGTTAGTATCAGACCTCTAAGACTGGGGCATCTGCGGATGTACCTTTCAGAAAGTTCGTGTCCAGACTGCTCGCCACTGCTCTTGCCAACAGGGTTTTCCCTGTTCCCGGAGGCCCGTAGAGTAGCACACCCTTGGGTGGTTTGATGCCGACCCGTAGGAACAACTCGGGGTTCTTGAGAGGCAGCTCGATAACTTCCCGCAATTCTCGGATTTGTTCGTTCAGCCCACCAATTCCAGCGAAGGAAACCTGGCCGGGGTCCTCCAGCGACATGTTGTAGACCAAAGGATCGACTTCTCGAGGTAACATGCGCATAATTGTTAGGGTGGTCATGTCGAGCGCCACTCGCGTCCCCTGCTTCAACTTGGACTTGTCGACTTTCGATCGGCACCCAACGACATATCTGGGACCTGACGACGCTTTGACGATGACTAGACCATGTTGTTAGTAGTCGGTAGCATGGGAACTCGGAGGACTTACATCGCTCCTCATCAAGCTGCTTCAGAACTTCGCCGATGATTTGACCGACACTTTGTAATGCCTTGATGTTCTCTTCAGTTGTTTCGAATTCCTTCTGAAGACCCTTGATGTCCATCCGAAGGGCTTTGAGCTTCGACTCCCATTCTCGGGACTCTAGTAGCTTGTTCTTGTATTGCTCGAGGGCTTGCTGCCTCTCGGGATCTCCATTTCCATCCATCTTGTAGATGCAGTTGCGGTGGGCGGAGGAGGATGCGGCGACGTGATAGGTTCGATCTCTAGACGATCCTGGACGATGGAGCCGTAGTATTCCTGTTGCTCTGGAGGGTGATGGTCTTGCTGGTTTGATATTGGTGTTCACTAACGTTCAGTATGCTGAGCTTGCGCAGGTACCAAAACGACGACGCGGCGAGGCGAAGGGAAGGCTGGCGGAAGCCAAACAGTGGGAAGGTCTTCCGACGCGGTCACGTTTGCCGCCTAACCTGAAGCACTTAGCCCGACCTTCACGAAGACCCTGAGCAGCCTGAGCTTTGCGGTGACGTTGGGCTTTGGTAGGGGCAGATTTGGCTTGGGCGGCCCGGCGGACCTCAGGCGATGGAAGATCCGCGAATCGGTGACCGCCAACAGCTTGGAGGGGTTGCTCATGTCCCGCATCTGTCCAGCTGCTGAGTGAATCGGTGCTGAGATGAAGTAAATTTGTAGCGATCAATGTCCTCAAGTGTGCTCATGCCAACACCCCCACCAAAATAAACAAAGTTTCCCTTCCTTTCAACCTTTGCTTCTTCTTCACCGTATTCTTTTTGTCAGTTCTCCAAAGAGGAAACAAGTCGAAGTCTTCTACCCATCCAGATACATCACTAAGCAGCTGGTTACTGACTCAACTCGACTACCACACCGCTGAGAATAGCCAGTGAGTATACCTCTCAGGGTCCTCTCATATCCCTCTGTCCGACCTGCTGCAGTCACAGTTTGCGCAACAGGCTCTTTGCCTTCACTTCCCTTCAGCATCTCCCGTTCCCTTAGACCTCATCCTCAGCTTCGATTATCTGCGGCTTCTCATTTTCGTCACTGTTCCGATATTGCCCACTAACTGACCCACCAACAGTCATGCCTATCGTCAAAGTCCACGCCCGTTCTGTCTACGACTCCCGAGGCAACCCGACCGTCGAGGTTGACGTGGTCACCGAGACCGGTCTCCACCGCGCCATTGTCCCCTCTGGAGCCTCCACGGGCCAGCACGAAGCCTGCGAGCTCCGCGATGGCGACAAGTCACACTGGGGCGGGAAGGGTGTCCTGAAAGCGGTCGACAACGTGAACACTGTCATCGGACCAAAGCTGATCGAGAAGAATGTCGACGTCACCGATCAATCCAGTGTTGACAAGTTCTTGATTGACCTCGACGGAACCGACAACAAGACCAATCTCGGTGCCAATGCTATTCTGGGCGTCAGTCTCGCGGTTGCTAAAGCTGGCGCTGCTCAAAAGGGGGTCCCTCTCTACGCACATGTCTCGGACCTCGCGGGCACGAAGAAGCCATACGTCCTCCCTGTCCCGTTCATGAACGTCCTCAACGGTGGTTCACATGCAGGCGGCCGTCTTGCTTTCCAAGAATTCATGATCGTCCCTGAGTAAGTGGACTGTGGCCTCTGTTCGCCTCATACCGTGCTAACCGGGTGCAAAAGCCAAGCACCAACGTTCTCCGAAGGTCTACGATGGGGTGCTGAGGTCTATCAGAAGCTGAAGGCCCTCGCCAAGAAGAAGTACGGTCAATCTGCCGGCAATGTCGGCGACGAAGGTGGTGTCGCCCCAGACATTCAGACTGCTGAAGAGGCACTGGACCTCATCTCCCAAGCTATCGAAGAAGCAGGCTACACCGGCAGGATGAACATCGCCATGGATGTCGCCTCGAGCGAATTCTACAAGGCAGACGAGCAGAAGTACGACCTCGACTTCAAGAACCCCGACAGCGACAAGAGCAAATGGATCACTTACGAGCAGCTCGCCGACCAGTACAAGAATCTCGCGAGCAAATACCCGATCGTATCGATCGAGGACCCCTTCGCCGAAGATGACTGGGAGGCGTGGAGCTACTTCTTCAAGACTTCCGACTTCCAGATTGTTGGGTGAGTTTTCGACCCCAGGGCTAGACTTGAGACGCCGACTAACCATGAGCAGTGATGACCTAACGGTGACCAACCCGATCCGCATCAAGCGAGCCATTGAGGCCAAGGCCTGCAATGCCTTGTTGCTGAAGGTCAACCAGATCGGCACTCTTACCGAGTCCATCCAGGCCGCGAAAGACTCTTACGCCGCTGGTTGGGGCGTGATGGTATCACATCGTTCCGGTGAGACCGAGGACGTCACCATCGCGGACATCGTGGTCGGCATCCGAGCTGGTGAGATCAAGACCGGCGCGCCAGCACGATCCGAGCGTCTTGCCAAGCTCAACCAGATCCTGCGCATCGAGGAAGAGTTGGGATCCAATGCTATCTACGCTGGCAGCAACTTCCGCAAGTCTGTCACGTTGTAAGTACAGCAGTGCTTCACCCAGAGACGACAAGGTTGCCGGGATTTGGCGAGAAAACAAACATGAACCCATAAGTGAGCCGCACACCAACGGCTTTCACGAGATGGAAGCATAGTTTGAAGGGTGGTTCAATAGTGCATAACTTATGAATACAATGAGTGATGAGGCATCGGCACTGTTCTGCTCGAGCCATGTGAATGTTAAGTGTGTCATGTCGCTTGGGACCTCAACACAAACCCAATCTCATGTCAACTGGCTGTACTCCGTAAATACAACAGTGAACACCAACGACTTAGTAGTGGCAAGGACTCTGAACTTCACTGAAGCGAAGGGTAACCGAGCCGCGGTCGCTGACCGGGCGTTTCAAGCTGAGCAGTTTCTCCTTCCACGGTACCCACTTCGATGGACGTCGCGGTCATCCTGACATCTCACTCGGGTCCGTATTGTCCAGGGTTGGGGGACCGATCTAGGGGGTAGCTGAACCGTCTCGGCGCACGGAGGAAAGTGGCCGTGACCCGATTTCCTTCAGCCGCGACTTTGAGTTTCTCATGCCGTTTTCTGACAGAACAACTGGTGCTTCCAGCGCTGTGGCCGTGTCGACGGGACTCAACGTGAGTTTGCCACTCAGCAGCCAAAAGCCCCAGAATGTCGGGATGATCATGCAGATGATGGTGACCGTTACCGCCAGGGAACCGGCCCAGTACCGATACAGGATCTTGTACTGCGCAACATTGGTGGTCCTCTGGGCGGTAACATTCTGGAGGGATTCAGAATCAACATTGGGGTCGTAGTTATTCTGCATGACGCTGGACAAGAACATGAGATGCCTCAGACGATCCTTCAATTGATCCTCCAAATAAATGTGACCATCAGCCTGGTACGTGTCGAGCCTGTTTCTGCAGTAGTCCGGATCTGCCAGTGAGCTTGTAGGGAAAGTGCTCTGAGGGCGACCCGGATCATCGAGGAGGGAAGACTCAATGACTGCGTACTTTGCTTGCTTCCCTGTGGAGTTGATGTGCCAATGCGTACCGTTCCAGTCCCAGTTCAATTCGGCCTCGTAGACATTTTTGAGATAGCTCGCAACACCGCCATATGTAGTGTTTGACGAATCAGCCTCTGAAGGTACTGTGAGGTAGTCCTGGATATGATCATCGTCGGGGCTGGTATTGGGCTCCAGACCAAGGACATTGAAACTAGTGCCGATATCAATGGTTCTTAGGATGGACCCCTCGTCCAATCCAGAGGCTGGGAACAGCGCAATAGGGTACTCTACCTGAGCGGCACGGAATATACAATGTCGACCCAAGTAGTGGCCCACACAATCGGAAGCATCCTTGAGGCGTAGCGTGAGGTTGAATTCACCTGGAGTGTTGACGTCCCAGTCAATCTTGCTGGAGAAGATCATTGCAGAAAATGGTTGACCGTTGTGACTTCGAGGGTCAATATCAAACGGCTCGGAGAAGTCCACACATTCAGCTGCGAAGCCAGGACTGCTGGCCCGCCCAGTACACGTGCCTAACAAGTCATCGGCGCCACAGCTCCCGGATCCATTCCACATTGGAGCATTGATGTAGAAGGGGTCCACACGGGAGGTAGTAAGGTCTCGATCAGCAAACAGAAGAGCTTGCGAGAAGATCTGACCATAGGTGCTGATAGAACCATCGGATAGGTCGGCAGAGAATCCTTTCGGTAGGTGGGGAGCCATGCCCACCTTGATCATGGTTGTATTCACATGAGTGCCCGGTACAGTCGTGATGGCGTTCTGCAAGAGGAGGCCTATAGAGCATTAGCTGTTATAGCCCAACCGGACCTGCAAGACTTACCATTGAGGGGAATCGACGCCGCAAAGAGTGTTGCTAGTGCGATATAGTTAAATCTCTTTCCAGCCCGCAGAACAGTAAAAAGGCTGGAACCAAGTGACCAAGCTTCATGAATATCCCAGACTGTGGCATTTCTCCGAGATACAGTAAACCACCAAGCTATAGTGATACCTTCGCTCATCGCGTAGCCAAGAAGAACGCTATTGCCGGATAGGATAGCGGAGAGCCATGACGCAGGTTTCAGGTATCTTTCCTCCCTCTGCTTATGCCCGTCGATGACTCTGAGGACTATCCAAGAGAATAGAATAGTCAACCCAGACAGAGCCAGAGCACCAAGACCTGCCCATGGGACGTATCGAGCCTTCGTAATATCCTGAAGCTTAACCTCCGTCTTATCAGCAGACCATGGAAAGAACCGCGACGCCCAGGAGCGAGTGCCGTTTGCAACGCGATGCGGTAGAGGTGGTCTCTGTTGTTGCAGGTCATGCTCGCTCGGAGCATGTGAGGTGATAACGACTGTGCCATCCGCGCCCATAATGACAACGAGATAGAGATAAAAGCTTTAACTTTGAGGTGGCTTATTGTAGACCAAAGAGAATAAACCTAGCTCAGAGCCATGCGGACCGTTATTCCACGGCAAACTCTATATCAACTTCTAGGAGCTGAGCCGGCCATGGACTTGGCGTCGGAAGGGTGCAACAACCGCCATTGCCAATATCATGGTGGCACAGTTGCGTGCTGAACGTCGCCCGCTCTAGAACGTTGAGTTTACCTATCACGCATTGAAGCGAAAGGGAGCTGAGGTTTTCCCAAGACAGCCAAGTTACAACACTCACCTGCGTTCAAGTGAAGCCGGTATGTTCACCGGATATATGCTCGGTGGCTGGCTGACACAAGTCACAGTTTGGCAATTCGAAATGGCCATGCGCTGAGCACAATGCATCGTGGCTTGATTGGCACCGTTACCTGCCTGATTCGCACACTCTTGATGCAAGCCAAGCCCAGCCGCATGCCCCGGGTCAAGTGGCCGGAGCAATCGCTTAGTCGCGACGGTCGTCTAGAACGCGGCCGTACCACAATATGCATCAATGGCGTCATGGATTTTTGCCAGCTGTTCTTCCTTTTCCGCTTTATCCGCCTAATGTCTGGATGGATTTGTCGCGCCAAGGTGTCGTGAAGTGGAGGTGTTGTGATATATCGATTAGACGGTCTGCCCGATTGGTAGAAAGGATGAACCGCAGGAGGCCCAGCTTCATGTTTTTGACTAGGCCTGAACGCATGGAGGCCTTAGGTGACGGTATTTCGAAGATTGCGAGCGAACCGGGGTCGCCGATATCAGTGGGAGACGATGCGCAAAGCTGGTCTTCGCATGGTCTTGCCAGATGGTCTGTATCGATCTTGGAAGGAGGCGATGTCTGACGCCTAGGATATCCCCTACCACAGTCTAGAACGTCGTCGCGAGGCACCCTTCCCAACACAGCAAACGATGCAGTAAAGTTTGCCGTCAGCACCACAAGAGGCTTGTCCTCGGCGTTGGATAGAGTACGACCGTAGGAATCACTCTATATGTAAGAAATTCCCTGATGCCGCTCCGATTGATTCGTCGACATTTCATCGCAGAGGGCAAGGAGAGGACCAGTTCGCTGAAGGTCTCCCACCCAGGTCCCTGCTGGTGGTATTGACTGAGTGCTATTCAGACCCAGATGGAACTCGTACCGGCGAGTCTGCAGCTGAGGGCATGGACGGTGCTTCCTCGGTTGTTGCGTCGGTGCTCTGGTCTCCTCTTTCCTGAGCTGTAGAAGTTCGCCTCAAACGGATGTGAGTTTCGCGAAAGTGGATCATGCAAAGGACTCTTCCTGGGCTCGATCGCTCCACAATCTGGGCAATCACGAGCCGCCACGGGCTTAGATATGTTCAGCTTGTTTCCTCAGTTCGGTTATGGTGCAACCATATGAGTTGAACGGCCT
This sequence comes from Cladophialophora yegresii CBS 114405, assembly GCF_000585515.1. Lineage (NCBI taxonomy): Eukaryota > Fungi > Ascomycota > Eurotiomycetes > Chaetothyriales > Herpotrichiellaceae > Cladophialophora > Cladophialophora yegresii. Next base: position 4,346,448 of record NW_006913045.1, read on the forward strand.
GGTCCCATCTGGTTGTTCGAGATGCTATGCGTATGCCATAAGGACGCAGACCAGTTCCCGGGCTCTTCAGATCTTAGTTGCATCTGACTTTGTAAGAATGGCACCTATATCATCTTCGCGATCCAAGACGACCCCTTTACGACTGAACGGGTGGGAGTCTGCCGTCGTCCGCAGTTGGCCAAACATGGACACGCGGATCATCGAGGGTCCCGAGTTCTTGTAGTAGGACACAACGACCAGGTTTGAGAATGTCCGGCTTTGACTGCTTGTCTCGCGCATTACGGCTTGGAAATATGACACTTCGGATGTTCGGGTGGTCTGGGGTCTGAGACTCTCTTAGTTGGAGTAACAATACCTAGTACGTCATTAACTTCTAATGAACATTATCGTGTTGCAGTAACGTCCACGGATCTGTCGACGATCTCATCGCAGGGTTTTGAACTCATCGCCACACCGGGATGGGCGCCATTCTGGACCTCAGGAGTGAGGGAGGCCCACGAGTCTCAGCGGAGGACTGTAAAACGAGGTACGCTTCCACGCAGTAGTCCAGGAAGGATGTCTCCGTTCCTGTGGCCATCACGGCAGCGGCAGACTTCTACACGATAGCAGTTGCCGTGTGTTGACTGCGAATCACCATTTGGTGGTCACGACTTGGTGGACTGGAGAAACACGGGCGACCCCAAGGGAGCTGCGCTGACAACGTGGGTGATGGTAGGGCGGCATCATACTAGTCTCGATCCGGGTGATGCGCAAATAGTCTTGCCATCCCTTGGCGTCCAGCGCCTTCTTCCAAGTTCAGAGTCAAAATTCGCTGTCAGTGAATTGCACTTTGGCGCATCCCCTTCTCTATCTGATACGAACCCGTCTCGCTCTGAACAGTTACCCGCATACAGCTGCGATCAAAGATCGCCTGCAACAAAGACGAATCGACTGTGACACCTCGCGTAGCCACACAAGCATGCCTCCTTCGAAGTGGGGTGAGTCGTCATGAACGGATGGCGGGGCAATTTGCCTTCGCACCAAGCAGAAGTCTCCGTCTCATTGTGCTAACTGTCTTGCGACGCAGACGAGGAGTCCGAGGAGTCCTCTGATGAAGAGTCCGTAGACGTTCCTGTCGCACGCCGCAAGTTTGCCGATGAAGAAGACTCTGACGCTGTACGTTAGCAGTTTCGCGGCAGACTGCATGGCGAGACTGACGACTTCTAGGTCGCGGATAACTGGGAGGAAGAAGAGGATTCCGAAGCCGAACGCGAGAAAGCCGCAAAAGCAGCCGCAGCAAAGGCCAAAGCCGACGCCGAAGCCGCAGCCAACAAGAAGTCAAAGTCTCAGCGCATAGAGGAGCACCGTGAGGCGAACCGACGCCGACGCGCCGAGGAAGAAGAAGAGGAGAGCTCAGAGGAAGAGGATGACGCCGAAAAACGTGCAAGGTTACGGCAGACCGAACAGGATGCCGATCTCAAACACGCCCAGGATCTCTTTGCCAACGTCGGGATGGGGCCGAAGTCGCGAACCGCTCCCAACAAGGCGGTGATAATAGAAGACAAGGCGAACCCCGGCCAGGCGATTGATCTCTCCAAGTATCCTCTGTTCAAACCCGCCACGAAATCGCAGTTTGACGCCCTCTCGGCCACATTGGTGCCACTACTCACAGCCGCGTCGTCGAAACCGCACTATTCGCTGTGGGTGTCTACCTTCGTGAAACAGATATGCGCCGACTTGCCCAGTGCAGAAATCAAAAAGGCGGCGAGCGCCCTCACGGCGTTGAGTAACGAGAAGATGAAGGAGGAGAAGGAAAAGGAGAAGGGTGGCAAGAAGAGCAAGGCAGCAAAGACCAAGTCCTCTCTCGCCGCAACGCGGGATATGGGTAGAGGCGTCGCAGACACGACTAGCTACGATGATGGATTGGGTGAGGACGACTTTATGTGACGTGAGGTTGGTAGCAGCGCAACATCCATGTTCAGGTGCAGCGACAGGTTCTTTTCAGCATATTGCATAAGTAGAGCAGAGCAGATTCGGGCGAGTCATTTTCATGAGAAGACGAAGACAATGAATGAAGCAGAGACGGTTACATAGACGGGGGCTATCAGCAGCAGGCAGGCGGTGCACTCAAATTCATTCAAGTATCAGACATGTATTGCCACTCAAGGCACGATTTTCCAGTCACAGTCACACAAGGGTCCCTAGGTACCATTCACTGGGTTGATCAACGTGGCTATGGTACCAAGGACATGTTGAAGCGAGTCGAATCCAATACTTGCATCCCTCTCACTAGTTTACTTCACTTGCCAATAATGCACACATCACACGGCACGTCCCGAGACTCAGTCTTTTGCGCGGCAAAGCAAAGCTATCAGGGCTAGGGTAAAATGAGAAGTTCTCACAGTTTGACTGACTATTCACCGTGCATTGTGCGCCGTTCTCTATGTGCATGTCCTTGCTAGGCTTCGACCGTCCTCGGCCTCAGCAAGAATCCGACTCTCGAGCTTGTCCACCAACAACTCTGATCTTCTCTCGACGAAGGGCGGGGACTTGTTGAATAACTTGCTGATTCGGTATACGGGATAGGGTATACTGGATAGGTTCTACGATATACGGCATATGGTATCCGGTATCTAATGCTAGACGGATATCTTGATCTCCCAGCACCAGGTCCCAGTGCCCACCCCCCACTGCAGTCATGCCTCCCTCAGGGGAACAAGTCTACCGTCTCGACAAGGAGCGGCACATCAAATATTGGAAACGGTGCGCCCAGATACTGCCCGAGCCGTACACGTCCGGCGAATCCAGCCGCATGAGCTTCGGCTTCTTTATCGTCGCGGCGCTGGATCTGCTGGGCGCGCTGGACACGGTCGTCCCGCCGACCGAGAAGCGCAGCTGGATCGAATGGGTCTACAGCTGCCAAGTCGCGCACACAGGCGGGTTTCGTGGTTTCACGGGCACGATGTTGGCCGGGCTGCGCAGCTACCATAATTGGCACTGGGACCCAGCGAACCTGCCCAACACGTTCTTCGCGCTAGCTACGTTGGTGCTCCTGGGAGATGATCTGGGGAGAGTCAAAAAGAGAGAGTGTCTCGCGTGGGTGAGGAGCCTGCAACGGCCGAATGGGAGCTTTGGCGAGTTTCTGGGCGAGGACGACGCCGTGGAAGGGGCAGATGACCCGAGACACTGCATGTGCGCGGTGGGGATTATGAAGATCCTACAAGGCAAAGGAGGAGGACGTGAGCAGACGACAAAAGAAAACCAGCCTTTCGACGAGCTGGGCTTGCGACGATATATTGCAAACTGCCAGGTGAGGAGGGGTTCTCAAGTCTATTGACCGACCGGCCACTGCTGACGTATTGCGGCTATCCCAGTCGATTGAGGGCGGGATAGGTCAAGCCCCTTTGCTGGAATCGCACTGTACGTCCTCCTCCCCTGTTAGGTCGGTGTCGGACTACTCACATGCTGACTTCCGCGGTAGCTGGGCTGAACTATTGCGGGATTGCGACGCTTTCGTTTCTCAGCCTTCTCCAGACTCCCGCGGTATCGATTGACGAAATGGCCAGACAAGCCAAAGTTGACCTTGCCAGCTGTACCCGTTGGATGCTGGACCGGCAGACCACCTGGATCGAAGAGGATGAGGATGAGGATGAGAACGAGGAGGACGACGACGATCAACCCGAAGATCAACCCGCTCCAGAGCACCACATCAAACAACTTGGAACCCAGCCATCATTATTTGACTTGTCTTCGATGCAGGAAGGTCTAGAGCCTGAGAGACTAATCGCTGGTTTCTGTGGCCGCTGTGGGAAGATGGCAGACACGTGCTACTGCTTCTGGAATGTGGGAGCTCTTGCAGTCAGTGCATCCAGACGAACGAAGCGAGATGTTGCAAAGTTCCAAACTGATGTACCAGCAGATACTCCGTCAGCATCATCTGGTCGATTCCGAGGCAATGCGAAGATATCTGCTCGGGAAAGTCACACATATAATTGGCGGTTTCGCCAAGGGACCCGGAGAACTTCCTGGTGAGACAGCTCCGATACTACCAAATGCGTTTTTGAAGACTCCGGCTCATTGCAAGCCATCACAGATCTGCTGCACTCCTATCTCGGCCTCGCGACGCTGGCCATATACAAGGAGCCTGGGCTGAAGGCGTTCGATCCGACATTCTGCATGAGCGTCGAGGCTGTAGAAAGATTGAACAATCTGGGATAGTGGCGAAGGCGCACTAATTATTATATGGGTTTCGAGTTCGGGATCCAGATGATCTACTAACAGGGCTCAATAAGGCGGTGCGGTCCCAGAAGGGGAAAGTCTTAGCCGGATCTGGTGTCAGTCGGATTGTCCACAACGTCCTTGAAACTCAGCACGTCGAACGCCGGGCACAGTGCACATTACTTACTACGTATCCGGAGTATCGTAGGTCGGCCTGCGCTAACGACGTGATCGCCCGAGGAGAACAGTCACTCCTCCCAGATGCAAACACGCCCAGAACGACGGGCTATATCTCAGTACGTACTCCATACGTATTTGCAGCCACTGCTTCCATCAAGAAGTCACCTTACATCCGCGAAACCAGTGTTTCGAATGCACAATAATGCACGAGCCTCGGTGGACATGCCGGATCGACAACCAAAGTCCCCCGTGGCACTAGCCGGAAAGGAGGGTGTCAACGCGACGGGAAGGCTGAAGCGGGAGACCCCGAGGCTCCAGAGCAGGGCCTGGACCAATACCGACGCTGTCAGCCACAACCCCTCGCCTGTGAATCGTGGCTTTGGGCACCGTTGGACGTCGCGGAAAGCTGATAAGCACTAACACGCTATTCTTAGGATGAATTCTTACCAAGAAATGAACCGCTTGCTTAGCGGCAGCTTAGCAGTAACATGCCGACTCAGGCACAGACAAGGTGCCGATCTGGACGACACCGTCCCTTAAACTGCACCCATAGAGGCAGCTTCTCGCTGCAATCGCTGCACGAGGAAGAGGCACTGATCTACCATCACTGTCCATCCTTCCGGGTTTGAGAAAAGTCACAACGTCAATCGGTCTACGAAGTCTGATCACCAGCCGAGAAACCACATCCACGAGAGCAGGCTGACGGCCGTTGTCAACATGCCGAAACGCACACTCTTCACCAACATTACCCCTCTCCCTCCACAGGTATCGCGAGAAGTCGCGATAGCAATGCTGCACAACCACGATGAAATGATCGAATTAAACCCGCTCGTCATCGAACATCACCCCATAAAGACTCCCCGAGACGCCCCCGCCGACGAGTTCCTCGACTGTGCCTGGCAGGAGCTGACGGACAAAATCCATTTCCTGCCCGGCGGAATGATGAAGGGCAAAGTCAGCTATAAAGCATGTTTCCACGACATGCCGAACGGGTTACAAACACACATCTATGCGCCCATGGGCCTGGACATCCGGGAAAAGTGGACGATCGGGGGTACTCTACCTGGCGAACCGCCGGAGCCGAGAGAATTGGGGCTGGATGTGCCCCGCGAGGGCCTGTATATCCGCGAAGACGGCGACATGAAGTGTAACATGCTGATGACCTCGTTTGTGCGCAAAAACCTCGACAACGCACACAAGGTGTTGGTGGAGCGCATCCTCAAAAAGGCCGAACGCGTGGAGGAGACGGTCAAGACGATGGGGATGGGCTTGACGCCCATCACCCCCGGCGCCGGTCCCGGGACGCCCCGATTCCAGGCGGGCTCACACATGTCCAACTCCCAGATCGTGAACTCCCCCGCGATATATAACAGACCGCTGTCGCCACAGATGCTGTCCCCGCAGCAGGACCTGGGTTGGCAGACCCTGGCCAATCACCCGGCATTCCGGAACGAGGACAAGCGGATGAGCTATCATCAACAAGCCGTTGTCCACCCGCAGCGCATGAGTTACTACGCTGCTCTGAAGCAGCAGCAGCAGCCGGAACCACCAAAGCAATTCGTCGCCGAGCTGCCGGGCTCGATGTACCATACAGGCCATCTGGCACCGCCGTCACGCGATGCTCAGGTGGCCAACCATCGGATGAGCACCATGTCGGAGCTGACGGGCTCGGATGGTGGGACCTACACGGGCTCGCCCAACCATCGGATGAGCACCATGTCCGAGCTGTCGGCGTCTGACCCATCACGCGATTCTCTGGTGGCCAACCATCGAATAAGCACCATGTCTGAGCTGTCGGGCTCCGCCTCTGACGGCGGGACCTACACGGGCTCCCCCAACCAGCAAGCCCAGTCAGAAGCGGGTAGCATTGTATCGGAGAATTTCTACGTCCAAAAACTCAACAATGCGCATGGATATCCCCGGGAGCGGCCACAGTCTATGGTGTCACGAGGCTCGGGTCATTCCAGTAGTTACCTGGACCGGATGAGCATGGTGTCCGAGTTGCCGTCGACCCAGCCGCAGCAGTGGCCGCAGCGGTAGGGGTGGCCGGATCGATGGCACCTGGGGAGAGATCAGAATAGCGCTGGCGCTTGAATGTTAATGAGTTCAGGATGCTGAATATTGGTACGTGTAATGAATTAGATTCAAAATTTGTGTTATTATCAAGCATGGAGTTGAGGCTACCATCCGACATGGCGGGGAATTCAATCCACATTCATTCTGAGAAAATTCTTCCACTTCCATTTCGAGGCATCGATATCTCTTGCAACAAATATCCATCTGTCGAAGAGACCATGAATTTGAATACTATCTCACCAGCCTGGTTCCCGCTGACCCTGGTAGTCTCATCACTGTGTAGGGAAGACGAATGACTCCATCCGCGTGCCCATGTGGTGGGAGGACCAAGAATGGCGGCCATGGGAACAGAACGACTAAAGGGGACGACCCGGTGCAGAGTATCCCCAATATACTGTGACCCTCATGTTTCCCCCGGAATGATTCCCTTAACCAGGCCGTATTGTCCAGTTGTTGATATGTGGAGTTTGTGAGCTTGTCCTCCGAAGTTGTGGATGAGAAGGGACGTTGATCGCGATAGTCCAATCGAGATCAATACCTCATCCTATATATTGGTGCCTTTTGGGTCCCGCAAGTGCAACTCTGACAACGCAGCAGAGGTCGATCAGAAAGTATGCATGACGATCTGCATATTCCGTGCACATATTGAGCTGGTTCCTTGTGCGGCTGCCTTCCTGGAACTGGTTGCTAGGCGTCTTGTCAGGCAGATGCAGAGTAGCTTTTTGACTAGGACACGTCGACAGTGAGAAGTTGTAGAAGTTTGCCATTGCTCGGCTTCAAACTCTGCCCACCACGCGGGTTCCAGTCAAAGGACTCGGTTGACCATTGCAAGAGCCAACCTCCGTGGCTACATGCTTGGGCCACTCGGAACAGAGTTGCTGGCGGCGGGTCGACGCTTGGTGAGAAGGCTGTACTGGAGGGTACTTGACGTTGTACCCTCTAGCGAGCTACGTCTCGTCGGCGCTCAGCCTTTCAAACTCAGAAGTCAGATAAGTCACTGAGGACAGAGGATTCATAGTTCATCCTTACTGGTGAGTTCGTGCCTCCTCGATCTCTGCGAAGCCGGCTTCTCTTCGAAAAAGCCCTCCAGTTCCATGTACTCGGCAGCAAATACTGCTGTGAGGAGAGCCCAATCCTCCACGGTGGGAATGTCCAAATGCTCGCCATCGTCGCGTATGGTATGCCAAACGCTAGGAAACCGAGCAGGAATGAGGTGCAAGACTTGGACGCCTCGGGCGATGAATGGGAGGTGATCGTCCTGCATGACATAGCTTTGGAATCGGTCTGTTTCTTTCTTGTCCTTTTCAGGGAGCCAGGTACGGGACTTGCTCCTGAACAAACCCAACTTTCGAAGACGTTGTTCAGCCTCAGCCATCCGCACATAAGACCAATGAGAACTATGTTGCCACGATGGGATGGGTAGATCTTCCGAGGAGCCGAGCAGATCAAGCAAGACGAACAGCTCGATAGAGTCGAGGTAGTTCTTGTAAATGCTTGTTGCAGGATGCACGGTGTGTTCCCACTCCTCCGCAAGGGATCTGGCGCCATATATGCTGTCTGTCGCTGTCCAGCTTAGAAAAGCCTCCTCCCCATCAAGAAACAAGACTTGTATTCCCTTCTGCTCCTCAAAGTCAGGATCAGTGAAACCTTGCGCTCGCATTGTGTCCCACTTCTTGGTCAGAGCAGCATCGATGGACTTGACGGCATGCATAATCATGGCACATGGCGCAGCGGAGTCCGTGGCTCCAATAAATCCCTCCGGCTGGTATTTCGAATCGTAGTGGGCGACCAAGTTCAAGCGCCCAACGTTGCCAGGGTCTGACCTTGGCGGATCTCGGGTGGCAATCAAGTTCACGAAAGGGACTTCATTGTCACCATGTGTAGGCGTCTTCGCAGTCGAGTTCTGGAAGGATACAGTCCAATCTGGAAGGGAAGTGTGGAAGAAGTCGACGAAGTGTTGAAGCACCTTCCTTGAGCCGTCAGTGCCTGGCACCCGAGGAATCAGGATCGGAGCGAGCAGATTGCCTGTATGTATGTCGAAATCAGCCGTATCTGGCTGGGGGAGGAGGTCTAGGATGGTGCTATCCGAGAGTGGAGCGTATGCCAGGCTATGCGAGAACAGAAGAGAGATGAGTGAGACCGTCGTCAAGGGCCATTCCAGCTGCCAATGCCACATTTTCAGAGCAATCTGGCGGCAGCGTCTCTCCTTCAGCTCACCTACTGCTGGAACACATTGCTGGGTGACGTTACATGCGACTGAGCAACTGAGGTAGAGGACGAAAGTGGAGGTCGTCAACTGCGAGATCCATTTCTCGGCGCAGTTTCCACCGAGTTTCACAAACGCGTAACATCTCCAATTCCTCTGGTTGTTACGATCGCGTCGATACAGACTGCTGCCACTGTGTTGCTGATCACCGATTCCAAAGGTCAATGAGAAGCCTGCCTCCGGTTCTGGTGGCCGATATCCGCCATGCCTTCTACGCCTGCTCACGCCAGCATGCTGCCTCAAGACGAGCTGGTTTCAGCACTTTCAAGCGCCAACTGAAAGGGTCTGAACCAAGGAAGAATGAGAATCTACCCATCCAAGTCGTTCACAGTCGGCTACAGGCCCAAAAAAAGGACAATGCCCAACCGTCAGAGCCTTCAGTTGCGCCGTCGCCAGAGGACAGGGAACTGGTTCTACGACCAGACGAGGCCACATCTCTCGACAGTGGCCGCAAGATTTCAGTGCCTCTCAAGGTCATCCCCAAGGCCGACATCGCCCCTGGTCTGAGGTTGTCTCCGAAGGAGCGGCTTCACATCGAGCAGCTGACAAGGAAGCTGCCTCCTCGGCCGGAGCCCAAAGGTAGTCTCGACCGCTTCTTGATGGCTCAGTGACGGCTGACGGGTTACAGTGTACAAGAGGAGAATTCGTATATACACGGCGGGCAACGGGAGAATATACATGCTTACCTTCCTCCGCTTCACCAGCATAATGGCCCTCGCTTTTGTCACTATCATAGTAGCTCCAGCCCACTGGGTCAGTGGCAGCTCAATGTGGACCGTCGCTGCCTGTATGTGTTTGCCGCAACCTCAAAAGACCTGATCCGCTAACTCTGGTCGGTAGTATGGCTGGCTGGCGCCATGCCCTTCGTATGCATAAACTGGGCTCTCAGGCCCATGGTGACTGAGATCTTTCTTCGACTACCACCGTCAGCTCAAGGCTCTCCTAAGCTGGCCATGTCGTATGCCACAAATCTTCCGGCAGACGCTACCTTGGAAATGAGGTTCATGCGATCAACTATGATCACGGATGTCGTGTCATTGAACGTCGCAAATACGCGACCTGCAAAGAGTTTGCTGCGGCCTGTAAGCTTTGAATGGGTAGGACCACTTGTCACTCGAGGCTTCTTTCTAAGGTCAAATCCAACTCAGTTCTATGTACGGCCCGAATCAGCTGGTGGCAGGGCCGCACGAGATGTCACTCCAGGTATCTGGTCCAAGGTGTACGAACGATTGACTGGGGTCGATAGCAGCGTCACGTCCAAATGGCGGCGATGAGCGAGTGACATCCGAAAGATTATCAGCTACCTTTCACCTCATTGTCACTGTCATTGGGCACATGTGCGGCAGACCTTTCGGATGCCATTCACTTGCAGAACAATAGGCCAAGAATCGGCATAACGTGGGTCCAGGCTCAGATATAAATGTGATCAGGTTCACGCTTTCCAGGTTGCCTCGACTCATCTCAATCTCCTTTTTTTTATCGTCAGTTAGGAACACATTTACTTCAACCTCACACCACCCGCCATCGCTATTACTCTTCCCCACGCCATATCCATCTACGCATCTGTGTGGCAGTCACGATGTCGGAAGACAACAAGAACAAGGGAGGAATGGCGGGCTTGACTCCTCGTGAGCAAGAAGTTCTCCTGGCCGGCCTTCAGAATCTCAAGAGCGGCGAAATTCAGGTGAGTCCCGATCTATAATCGAGACAGTTATCCAAATGTGCTGGCCTCGATTGACAATTTCGTCAGGTCGACTACGATGGCTTAGCGAAAGCTCTCGGTTCCAAGAACAGCAATTCTGCCAACACTGCCTGGTGCGCTGTCAAGAGAAAGGTCTTCGGTACCACCCCAAAGACCGATGGGGCATCTACTGCTGCGGCGTCTCCAAAGCCAAAGACTACGAGAAAGCCTGCTGCTAAGAAAGCTGTCAAGGCTCAATCTGGTGACAACGACGGCGAGAACGATTCAGGCGACGAGAAGGACAAGGCTGCTTCTACCGATCCAGCAGACGGCGAAGGGAACGAGTCTGAAGGTGAGTGTCAACCAATGTTTGAAGCACCTTCATGTCTATCTCTGACTCCTGCTTTCGTCCCAACCTCCAATTCATCTCCAATTAACCTGCTTGACAGATGCTCCAGCTACCCCTAAGATGCCTACTACCACTCCGAAGAAGCGTGGCCGCAAGACCAAGGCTCAGAAGGAGGCCGAGGCCGCTGCCAATGGTGAGGCCCCAGCAGCTGGCGATGACGATGAGGCGGAGAAGCCATTTCCAAAGAAGCGCCGAACGCCCGCGAAGAAGAAAGCCGCCGCCGCTGCTGTGGAGAATGGCGCTGAGGACGAAGACGAAGCCAAGGTCACTCCTACCAAAGCTACTCCGGCAAAGGGAAAGCAAGCCGCTCCTCTCCGCCAGGTCAAGTCCGAAGCTGCGACTAAGGATGAGACAGCTCTGCCCGCTGCCACTCCTGACGAACACGCTGCAGCAGAGGCTACCGAGGTGAAGAAAGTGGACGATGCTGGTGCCGTCGTAAAGGCGAACGGAGTCCATCCTACCAAGAAGACCGCGACGCCCAATCTCCCTGCAATTGAGTCTGAGTATGTCCTACCCCTCTTCGACCTTCCACACATCTCTGCTAACATTGGTCGAACAGGGACGCTGAGGCCCCCGAGGGCAACAAAAACGACGACGATGTTGCTGCTGAGGATGGTGACACCACCATGGCTGATACTGCGGATACTCAAGACATCGCTGCCAAGACAGCCGAGTCGGTCTGAGGTATCTGCTTAGCTCTGCTCTGCTCTCGTTCCGTCTCAGCTCAGTCCAGACATCGAGCCATAATGTCACGACATGCTACAACACATGGTCTCGTCTCCAGGAGAAGGCATGAGCTGATATGGCAAATGGGCCCGCCGGACATGGATGGATACCGAAACATTGGAAAGGCAGTGCTGAAGCCGAGCGAACTTGGACAATCGTCGTCTTACGAGCCCAGAGCATGAGCTAGATCGAGCGGCGTGAGGTTGGAAAGGTCACCTACTCACCCGGGCCGGGGTTTCTCTAACGAGACAGACCGAGCATGATAGCAGTTTTCACATACGAGCGACGACGCTCACTCCAGCATGAAGGAAGGTGAGAATCAAGTGAGATGAGAGCAATATGAATCAAAAGTGCTTTGAACCTGAAACCGCAGCTGAGATCGGTATAGTGTGACATCGCTATCACTTCTGCCTCGTTCGTCTTCAATACCTCAAATTTCCCGGTCCAAACTCCGACGGCGGCCCATTTCGCCTGCTGAAACAACATAATACCCCCTCTTGAATGACCGCCACCACAATTTATACTGCTATAGATTTGAGCACAGGGCACACAAGACCACTGTGGCACGACCACTCGCTCCTCGGTCCCGAAAGAGGCCGGTTCATACCCACAGCGTCCCCTACGGCCTCACAACGCCTCGATGCACTTCATCAAGACCTCCACGGCGCGGTCGCCAATGTCGTCGTCCTTGGCCTTCAAGATCCACGCAACGTCGCTGAGAATGCCCAGTGGAGCTTCTTCCAACCTGTCCTCCTCCTCCTTGTCCGTCCCTCTATTCGCCTTCGCATGCATGACGTGGCTGATCTCCCACTGCTTGGCCGCTTCTTCGGCCCGTTCGATGACCCCCTCCCGGATCCCACACATACTCGCGCAGTGCATGCCGAAACTCCCCTCCGCGGTACCTTCCTCGAGTTTGTACAAGAACGTGACCCGTCGGTCCGCATCGTCAACCAGGATCTTCATCCTCTTGGCACAGACCTCGGGATGATGCGCGAACTCTTGGCTCAAGCTGTGGTAGTGTGTGGCGAAGAAGCCCAGGCAGCCGACATGCGTGGCGAGGTGGTGCAAGACGGCCTGCGCCACGGCGACGCCGTCGTGCGAGGACGTGCCGCGGCCGAGTTCGTCGAGGATGACGAGGCTGCGCGGCGTGGCCTCGGCGAGGATCTTCTTCGTCTCGGCCAGCTCGACGAAAAAGGTCGATTGTGCGGCAAAGATGTGATCTTGCGCTCCGAGGCGGGACATGATGCGGTCGAACGGGGTGAGTCGGGCGGACGCGCACGGGAGATAGCATCCGATCTGAGCCATGATCACGGCAATACAGGTCATCCTTAGGACGGTGGATTTGCCGGCTGCATTGGCGCCAGTCAGCAGCGTCAAATTCGGGCTCGCCCCGCCGAGGACGATATCATTGGGAATAAAGTCGTCGACTTTTGTGAGAAGGCAGGGATGGCGCAGGTCGACGAGTTCAAGCGTCGCCTTGCCGGTTTCTGGGTCTTCGTCCACAAACTCGGGGCGGCAGCTGGGATGGCCTAGGCTGGTACTCGCTTTCGCCAGGGAAATCAGACAATCGAGCTGGGCGATGATCTTGACCGCTGCGAGCCAAATTTCGTAGTTCTCATCGAATTTGGCGTACAGTTTGCGAGCGACGTCTTTGACGACTTGGGAATGAATCTCCTGCGCTTCTTGCAGCTTTCTCACCAGGGCGCGCAGTTCGGGGAAGTAATATCGTTTGACCGTGGACGTAGCGGACATCTGATCCCAAGTCGCAGGAACTTTGACCTTGAGTGGAACTTCCATCTGCATGATCTCCTTGCCATTGTCGCGGTAGCAGATTTTATTGGACCCGAGCTCGCCACGCCATTTGCTGATGAGGCTGTCAAATTTCTTGTTGAGAGAGTCTATCGTGGCTTGAGAATTATCAAAGTCCTCTTCCACGCCAGGCTCGGGGACTAGTATGCCTGTTTCTTTTGCCTTTTGGCGGTCGAAGGCGTCGTGCCAGTACTTCAAACGGGGTCCCAGGTCTGGCATGGCCGAGATGAGTTGCCCGATGACACCTTCGCTGTCTGAGGGTCGACCTGTGCCGTCTCGTAGTAGCGACATGGTATGGTCAATCTGCTCAAAGCCCTCAAGGACTTTGACAAAGTCTTGGACTTTGCAGGTTCCAGCATGAACGCGGGAGATCAATCTCTCCAAATCCGGCATCTTGGTCATTTGCGAGGTGAATCGGTCTCTAACCTTTGCATCCGCGTTGAGTGAGTCGACGGCGTCCAATCGGGCATTGATCTTCTTGGTGTCCATGAGTGGATGGCAGACCCATTGCTTAAACATACGCTTTCCAAAGGGTGTGACGCAGCGATTGAGAAGCTGAAAGAGCGTGCCTTCGATGCCACCGTCGAAGGAATTGGCGAAGACTTCCAAGTTAATCAGAGTTTGTCCGTCAAGGACGAGACTTGTGGCCTTTCTGATAGGGTCGTACCAGATGAAGTTGCCCATGGTCATCAGATCCCGCTCGATCTTGAGCGTCCGCAGGTATTGAATAAGAGCACCAAGGGCCGACATCAGGAGATCTTTCTTCTCCTTAGCCTCTTCCAAGACGGTGGGCCAGCCTGTAGGAAAGTAGTCCTCTGCTTCTATCTCTTTGGCTGTGATATGGCCTTCCCAGAATTCTTTGCCGGGTTTCAGGTAATTCCAGATGGTTGTAGGGCCAGTATTATTCTTGAGAATCCGCAGTGTTTTGGTGCTAATGCCAGATTTCTCGAGTAAGAGCTCTTGAGGTCTCGTCTGAGCAATGAACGTCTCGAATTTGGTGAGGTCTGCATCGTCGATGAACTCGGAGACGTTGAACTGTCCTGTAGCTGTATCGACGAATGCCACTCCAAATGCGGGCGAGTCATCCACTTCCGACTCCTTGATAGCGACACAATAGGTCGACATATCATCCTGAAGCATGGCACCATCAACCAAGGTGCCGGCAGTCAGAACACAGGCCAGTTCTCGCTTTATCACCTTGTCTTCCTTGCTCTTTTTGCCATTTGATTTCTCGTCTCGCTCACGCATGTCCTTTGCGAGAGCAGTTTCTTGCTGGTCGACTCGAGCAATCTTGAAACCCTTTGCTACAAACTGGTTTGCCCACAGTTCCAGGCTCGACTCCGGGACGCCAACCATTCTCATGTTGACACGATCCGTCAACTTCAAATCGAACAGTTGGTGACCGATTGTGGCGTCATTCTCGTAAAGCTCATAGAACTTCCCCTTCTTGAAAAACACAATTGTATCCCAGAACTTCTGCTTGATCTCCCAATACTGCTTCTCGAATGGGGAAAAGTTTCTCCATGCCATGGGCGGAATATACAGAGTCCTCGGATCGTAATCAGGATGACCGGGAGGATTGCGATCAATGTCTCTGACATCCTCGAGCCAAGCATGTCGCTGCTCGGGCTCGGTCATGTGTGCTTTCTGTTTCTTTCCACTGGGCTTCTTGGAAGGGATGTTGGTAGGCCGTTGTTGTAGAGGCTGAGGTTTCTCGGGGTCGTAATTCCACTGTTGAGCAGTCGAACTGCCTTCCGGTATGTCGACATCGTCCAAATCCAGATCTTGTCCGTCATCGGTGGTAGGAGCGAAATGAGAAGATGCGGTTCTTGAAGTGCTCTTGGATGACCGCTTGCGCTTGACCGGGCGAACCTCGTCCTCAGAGTCGTCTGGAGCAATGAAGTCGTCAATATCTACGGCCATTAGCATTGCCCACCCAAGAATGAATGGAGTATGTTCACCATCTTCTTGCTCTACCTCATTCTCCTGTTCGTAGACATCCTCTGTGTCACTATCAAAGAGGCGTCTGCGTTTGGTAGGTCGAGATTTTGGCGCAGCCTTGGGTCTGAACACGTCATCACCGTCGGTTCCCTCGCTGTCTGACTCTAGGTAATTGATCTTCTTCGTCTTGGCCTGTACATTGTCAATGGTCAGCCTGAAGTGATTAAGGCTGAAGTGATTGAAGCATGATGTGTCGACTTACCCTTCGGGACGGCGTGCCTCGGCTCGTAAGGTCTCCCGTGCCGTTGGTCTGCTCGCCGTCAGCTGAGACTGGCGATGGCAGACCCTTGGACGGCGGCAGGCTTGCCTTTGTATCATGTATGTCCTCATGTTCGGGCTCCAAGGCATCACTGGACGGCGCGGGTGTCAAACTGGAGCCCGACGTGGTGTTGACTGTTTTCGACCGGCTCTTGGATGGTGCAGGCGTCGAAACAGCAGCGGCAGACCGGGCGCTGGGGGCTGCGGGTGAGCTCGAGGAGGGAGTCTTCTGAAAGAAGCCCAGCAGTGTCTTTTGTCCCCCAGCGGAGGATGACTTCTTCAACGCTGGTGTGGCGGCTGGAGTGGAGGCCGCCTTCTTAGGCATCTTGAAAGACCGCCACAGTATTCGAGATCTCTACTACAGTGAAACCGTTTCTGGTAGAGTACTGGGTACGGAGCACTCGAAACGATGTGAAAGAATGAACAGAAGGTAAGGTAATTGCAGGAACTGAGGGCGCGTCAATTTGGAGAACCGTTAGCGTGGACTCGACGCGTAGAGCCGCGACGCCCAGGGATGAACCCCTATGGACCCCAAACCCCCCAGTCGCCAGCCTCGTTGACACACTTGCTCACACGAGGTACCCGTACCACGGCACACGCCACGAGACGGATGCCAACTCCACCAGGCCCACATAGCTATTCTAGTCCGTGCCTAGGTATGCTGGAATTTACATCGTGACCTAGCAGCCAGGGCCGGCACATCACCATGGAGTCAGACTCAACTTATGTGGAGGAAGGCCAGCATGTCGCATCCTCACCGTCGCCGGATCGGATTCTACCTTCATCACCACCTCACATCACGCAGCCGCACCCACAAGCAGGCATCACGTCCCCAGGAGCCACATCGACATCACAGCGGATAGTGCCGTCGTTGATATCGGAGAATCCACACGCCCAAGGCGAAGACGGTAAAA
Source organism: Cladophialophora yegresii CBS 114405 (assembly GCF_000585515.1). Taxonomy (NCBI): domain Eukaryota; kingdom Fungi; phylum Ascomycota; class Eurotiomycetes; order Chaetothyriales; family Herpotrichiellaceae; genus Cladophialophora; species Cladophialophora yegresii. The sequence continues at coordinate 4,362,965 of NW_006913045.1, forward strand.
CCTACTTCCGACGACTGAATCGCTACTTCGGCCCGGCTTCGACATGGCTCTCCTGGACGAAGGAGGAAAGAACCACGGTCCTCAGTCTCGACCGTATGCGAAGCCAGGATCTTAGCACCCATCTGTTCAGTGCGTTCGGGCTTAAACGTAAGGCGCGTGCATCGGCTGGGAGAGAGCCCAAACGGCGGAGGAAGGGCAAGGAGCGAGCCTCGTCCGCTGCTCCGTCTGGCACGGGAGATGATGTCGATGCCGTTGCTGGAGCCCAGCTGCAGGGCAGAGACAGCAGGTTTAGTCTGTCCAGGTCATGGACTGCTTGGCCGATGCATCCTGACGAGGTGCCCAGGGAGGAGTTACTTCCGCGCCTACACCATGATGGCATACGTTGTGCGCACGTCGATGTAAGACCCAGTGCTCATCTGGAAGCATGGCTGATCGCGACAGCTACAAGGCTTGCACGAGAACGATGGAGCACAAGAGAATGGGAAAAGGAGGACGAGTCAACCGCTACGAACATCGAACGCGACCATGGTGTCGCCGCAGCGGTAGAGACACGAGAGGACGACCAAGGAGATGAGAGTCGAGACTCTGAACTTGAGGATGCTAATCTTCCGTCAAGACAACTTGGCGATGATCCGATATTCTACTCACAGCCATTCGTCTTCGAAGACGATGATGATGACGACGACGCCGCCGCCGCCGCCGCCGCCGCCGCCGCCGCTAAAGACCATGGCCGGTCTACGAAATCTAAAGGCGAACAAAGCGACGACGAGAGCACCGAACGAGATGGAAGCCCTGTTCCTCTCGCTGATGACGATAAAGCTCGCCAACACTTCCTTCCCAGCGCTCGACACATTCTTTCCAGTCTAGACGATCTGCTTCTCGGCCTGCATAAGGCGCGATACACCTACGCGGCCAAACCCCAAGGAAGGGCAAGGGGTAAATACTCCAACTCTCAGACGCCAGAGGAAAGCTCGACCCGCGGGAGGAGTTCTTCACGAGCAGCATCGAGAAGGAGAGACCGTTCCTCGTCCGCTAACACCGATGTGTCAGGCGTATCGAACGCAGCCGCCTTACAAGGTAAACGCTCTCGGAGAGTGGAGACCCTTGGCTTGAGAGATTGGAGTGACATCGTGGGCATGGCGAGCCTGACGGGTTGGGATCCAGCAATCGTCGAGAAAGCGAGTGAGCGCTGCACAAAGCTGTTTGGGGAGAACATGCTGTTCCGCACATTTCACGAAGGTCGAGACAAGGACGGAGCCGCGTCGTATTTCACGGAAAACCTTGCCGACCAGGCAGAGGACATAGAGTCCCTCGTGGAAGAGGAAGAAATTGTGTCAGACACGGACGAAGATGAGGTCCCCGTTGTCCGCACCTCCAGGCCTTGTATAACATGTCAAGGATCACGTACACAGTGCCAACCAGCGGACGAACGAGCTGGAGCTTCAAGACCCTGCAAAGCCTGCCTCAATAGCGACATGCCGTGTTCAGGGATCAGAGTCTCCATCAAAGCGCGAGCACAGGTCTGCCCGCACCGCTCCTGCCCCCGACACATCATGCCCTTTCGCAAACGATACCACCTCCAGCGACATCTGGACAGTATGCACATAGGGGTGCGGCTGGCACGATCGACGTCGCGATCACAGTCTCGGGCTACAAGCGTGCCTTCCAGCGATATCAACGCCTACACTGGCTCCGACAGTGACTTCGACGTGTTTTCCAGGTCTGGCAGCCATGATGCAGCCCAGATTGTGTGCCCGATCGGGAGCTGCCCACGGACCACTCGCCCTTTTTCGAAAGGAAAGAAGCTGTACGAGCATGTCAGACGAATGCACCCTGAGGTGGACGTCAAGGAAGTCAAGAGACAAGAGGCAAGAAAGCGCAGTGCGAGGAGAGACAGACGGCTGGGCGTGAGGAGAAACAGGACGAGAAGTCGCGAGAAGATGGAGACGACACACGTGGACGAAGAAATAGAAATCGAGGAGGATGAAGGCGAAGGCGAAGATGAAGACTGAGGTCGCTGGTCCAACGTCCTCTCCACCGAGTGGGTTGCCCATGCGTCCATCATAGGCCGACGGGTGGAAAGAGCGAGTGATGCACCGAGTGGAACAGTCACCAGCGGTTGGTGCCACCCAGGTGCAGTTACGGAGTACATACACTGTAATTACGAGATAACAGTTGGTGCAGTAGCCCGCTTGCTTATGTAACCGTTGACGCAAAGCCCGACCTGCCAAGCCAGTAGCGTCTTCGCACATGGTGAGGCTTCTTGTTGCTCGCTTCTGCTTCGCCCACTCACTTCCTCACTTGCCTCCCGCGCCCAGAGCCGATTGACTGCGGCCTGGAACTCGACCCGTGTCTGGATCTGAATCTGGTCTCCATCCATACCGACATCAATCCACTTTCTTAATTCCTTCCCGCCAAATGTACGTAGTACCATGCTCAATACCATAACCATTGCTCGTACTTTCTCTTCCTGCATTCCAAAAGGCTTCCTTCTGTGCCTGTTGTCCTTCGTTCCCCGAATTTAGAGCACCCAAACCCCGTGCCTCTCTCACTGAGTCGTGCCTGAGAAGTCCTCCGGCTGACTAATTGCCTGCCATACAACATTTCAGCTTCAGGTCTCTAGGCGCATCCCTAGGCGCAACAATCTGACACCTGCGGAGGGCGACCCAGCCGTCTCCAGTGACAGGTCTACAACAGTCCATAGCCTTTGACTCCATCTTAGGGACCTAGCGCCCTCACCATGCCAACTGCAGCTACCACGAAGAATGGAGGCGGAACTGTGCGTGGGCATGCCGCTCAGCTGAGACAAATGCGAAAAGGCACCAAGTCATGTCTAGAGTGTATGTTCCGTTTGACTCATTTGCATCGTGTCTTGTGTCAATGTTATCATCCTTCCGCTCCATTTCTGCGACGACGAGCTGCCCGTGCTCTCACCACAGTGAGTCACGAGGCTCAGGTTGTGCCCTGGCCTCATTGAATTGCATTGAGGACTCAGACAACACGCTAAAAGAGTGTCGGGATTGCTGGAGGGATTGGACACAAACAGTACGGAGTACAGCCATGGATTTCATCCTAGGAGGGGCTCCATTCCCAAAGTCAGCCTCGTGGATAGTCTGGGCGTTAATTCATGGCCTTTGCCAGTCGTAGCTCTGGGTTGGAAAGAACTCAGCCAGCTGACAATTAGCTAGGTCGTCGCCGCAAGATTAAGTGCAACTATCCTCCAACCCCACCGTCTTCCCCCTCAAGCACATCTGAGGCGGAAAAGAGATGCATCGAATGCACAACTCATAAGCGCACGTGCCAGATCCAAGGCTACGTCGCCTCTGAGACGTCTCAATCCGACTCGCATGTAAACAAATCTGCTGCTGCCAGCAGCGACACAGCAGACCAACCCACTTCGAAATCGTTGCAGAAGCCTAAGATCTATAAGCGTCGGCGACAAGTGGATCGGAGCTCCCCTGACGCTTCCGAAGACGAGAGACCGCGGATGAAGATTCATTTTGACAGGATGACGCCTGTGGTAGAGAGGATCGCTAAGGAACAAGGTTCTGCCCATTTTGGCGGTGCGACTGCTCAGATTCCGCTGGCCGCATACCCAGGCAATTCCGCCGCTTGGAATGGTGAAATTCCTGTCAGTGGAAGCCTGGACTTTGGCCTCAGAACGGGCGATCCATTTGCAAATGCATCGATCTTCGACATTGCAAATGACGACAACGTCGATTCTCAGAAGAATTGGGTCGGTGATGGATTTGAGACCTTCTTCCTCCCTAGCTCAGTATCAGGCGAACCAGTGGTGGTGGCCTCCGAAGCTCAGTCTACCCGCGAAGACGAACTGGACTTTGGGATTCCGCAACAACGCTCTAGCTTGGCTAATCGCGTTGACATTGACCCTTCGATCCCTCTTGAAGAACAGAGCAAGAAATCTAGCCCTCTGCTCTGCCAGCTCTTCAACAACGAAATCTTCACCCAATCAACGCCCACTCCCCAAATTTTGACCGAGAAAGTCCAGACTCTGAGTTTCTCAGATACCAACACTACCGATGCGCAAAAGCTGCTATCGGCGATCAACTCGGAACCATACCTGCTCGAGGTGCTGGATTTCTCTAACAACTGGTGGATTGCTTGGCGTGACCAGGCTTTTGCGTTGCAGGATGTGTTTGATTTCTCGAAGGAGGACAAATGGCTACCCAAAGGACCGGGTCCCAGTTCTTATGCCAACACCAGCACTGGCACTCCATGTGAATCGCCATCGAGATCAAGTCCATGCTCGTCTGGGGCGAAGAGGACATACTCCGGTGATCAGCCTATGTCACTCCGGGATTTTGTTATGCTCAAGCTCTCCCAGTCTGAAGACCCAGTCTCCATCTCAACAGGTCTGGTCTGCGTCGCGCTGTCATTGAGCCAACTTCGATCCGGAGTGGACGATACGGTCCTGAACATCTCCACCACCCCGGCCGAGGCCGTCGACCGCATCACCCTTGCAGTAGACACGATCGTCCTCTCCCCGTACTCCAAGCCAGCGTACATGTCGGATGCGGGCGTCTTACTGTTGCTCATGATGCGTGCCAAGATGTTTGCAGAAAGTAACCAACTTCGGAAATCGTGGCTCAGCTTGCGCCAGGCTATCGAGGTGGCGAAGAAGATTGGTTTCACCGAGCCGAGAATACCGTTAGACGCTGGCGAATTTGCGGCAAGACTGTGCCCAGAAGAGTTGATGAAGCTCTTTCACCGCCAGCGGTTTGTCGGCTCCATCATGGAGCTGGATCGCCTGATGAGTCTGGTCCTCGGGTTTCCGCACGCGCAGGACGGGAAGTTCACCGATCGCTTGGCCATGACTGTTTTGAAAGGGCAGGCGCCCCTGGCTGCAAATGAAAGCAAGCCACACATTTCCACTGACATTAAGATGCGGGCGTTGCGACGTGTTGTTTCCGTCGCGGCTGGTCGTGTCAACGACAGGAACTGCTCTCCAGAAGCGGACGAATCCAAGTATCAGACCACCATGGACATCCAAGAAACCCTTAACGAGGCCGCCGCCGCAATGCCAGATGGGTGGTGGGACATGAACTCCCACATTCACCATGCCGACTCGAATGTGGCGCATGAACACCTCGTGGCCCAAATGTGGTTCTGGCAGGTCCAAGCATTCGTCCATCTGCCATTCATGATGAAACCGTGCTCGAAGACGCGTTCTTCAGAGCCCCAACACAAGCGGAATGACGACATGGTAGACGAATACCTGATCAATCGGTATCTCTGTCTGCAAGGATGTCGTGGGATGATCCGGGTCTTCACCCTGCTTCGCTCGGATCCTTCGCTAGCCGTCTATATCTGCCCCTGCGAGGATTTCCAAGGCGTTTTCAGCGCTTGCATACTCATGGTGGGCATTTTGATCCGCTTGGCATTTTGTCCACAGACGCTGCCTAGCCCGAACGCCGCCGTGATGGGTAGTGTCAATGAAGACCTCGCCCTAATCAGCGAGATCAAGGACGTTTTCCGATATCGCGCAGTCCAGTACGGTGGAGCCATCAGCAAGCAAGGGTTGAAAGTGCTCGAGGAGCTGGGCTCCTTCCTACATGAGGACAGCCCCATTGACGAAGGGCAGCCGTTGCGGAGGACAGTGGTTCTGCCCTACTTTGGAGCGATTCACCTCGAGTTGAGGCCACCGCGGCACCTGCGCTGCAACTCCACGGACATGGAATCTAGGGAGTTAAGCACAGCAACTGACCCGACGCCTCCCAGCTCGACCGAGCACTCCGTTGATGGAGGATTCGATCTAGAGCCCTCGAATATGGTCGACTTCGCGATGCCTGGTTTTGACGTCAATACCGCCTCACAGGCCACTGTGCCTGATGGTAACGTGGATTGGGATCAGTTCATTTTCGGTACCGAGTTGGGCCAGGATTGGGAGGCGCAACTCCCGGAATGGCCGACAGATGAGTCCCTCTGGGAATGGAGTTAGGTACTTTGTCTCAAGCTGCTTCATTGCCTAGCTAGATTTTGCCATTTCGCGGATGGCATTTGCGTAGAGGAGATCAGTATCCCTTCTCACTCGCTTATGTACAGGAGGCTCCGAAACACTGATGTTGTTGAAAGTGGACATGATGCTCAATTTCCGCGCGTCGGTCATGCTCTCCTGTCGTAGTCTCGCGACGTCGACGTGGGGATTTGGCCGCCGTGTGCTGTCGACTGGCACAGTGCGGATCTTTTCTAGATCTTCCAGCCACTCCGGCGAGGACGAACTCTGAGACCCGAAGGAATGCATTTTCGAAGTAGTTGTGGTGCGGCCAGGATCCGGAGCGAGGACCGAGTCGCGCGTTATCCAGATGCCCGTATGACCGTCGGTGTGGCCACCGCTGTCTGTGATCGAGTCCAGCGTGTTCGCCACGCTGAACGTGCGCCTGACCCCAGCGACCTCGACCAGCCTGCTGAGCACGGCGAATTCGAGCTTCAGTTTGACCGAGTAGCACAGCCCCTTGAAGGCCACCTCTGGGACGTGCAAGTCCTTGTACTCGACGACCAGCAGGGCGATGTCCATGGCGACAATCACCAAATTGATGATGAACAGCTGGCCCATGACGCGGGCGACGGGTTTTCTGGTGGCACTACTCTGTTCGGACGCATTGGAAGCGGATCGCGCGGCGTTGGGATCGGCCTGCTGGGTCTTGACAATGTCCATCGTCTTCCACAGGTACAAGCCCGAGATGATGAACTCTTGCACGCAAAACCCCGTCATCTGGATCTTCTCCACGTAGACGTACGCGCGGGAGAAGGGCTCCGTGGCGGGCGGCGCGGCGTAATACGATCCAAAGACCACGACCGTCGTGGTGACGTGGTACAGCACCGCGTCGACGACGATCATCCACTTCACGTACCGCAGGACGCGCTCGTTGCCATTGCCCAGCACGACGCCCAGGCGCGAGTACAAAACCACGCTCTGGCCCGTGATGGTCGTCCACCAGCCATAGTTGTTGATCACGAGACCCGCGAGTGGCCTGGTCAGGCGGAAGTACTGCAACACCAAACCCACGGCGTAGGGGATCAGGCCCGTGGTGGCGACTAGTAGAGACCAGAAGTACAGGCCGTGGTAGGTCGTGAAGGTCGTGAAGATCAGGAGAAGCAGTTCCACGGCGTTGTAGAGGGAGAGGGCCGAGGTGATGGTCACGATGGTCGTCGTGCTGTCGAAGGTGCCGGTGTAGAAGTTTTCGCCCATCTTTACGAGTGCTCGTACATGGTGAGCGTTGCGTTTGATTTAGGGACGACGACGGGAGGAAGTGCGTGTAGCAGAGAAAGCTAAGCTACTGTATGCTGCTCAGCTCGCAACGGGGCTCGACATCCTAGCTTAAGGTACTGTAGATCTGCGGTGTGATTTTGCTCGCTGGCAGAAAGGGTGGGCAACTAAGGTACAGGACTCCGTGCTACTGCATTGACACAACGCGCCATCCGAAATAGTGGAACGTCATCAGGATTCTGACATATGGGCACGGCACGGGCAGAAATGCTCACGTTGGTATCCGCCGGGGAGTGGCCTTTCGCGGTACGAGGTGCTCGCGGGCGGGGTAGCCTCGTAAACCTCTAGGGAGACAATGGGCAAACCAGGGGCCGCTCCTGCTGTCAGCACCATTGCCGATGTTTCAAGCGTCGAAGGATCCGAGCTGTCGGCACGCAACGCGTTTGGATGGAGTCCGCTAGACACGACGGAGTAACGAGGAAGGCATTGATCGGCAGGGATGAAGCCGCAGTTACCCCGGAAAGCGGTCTTGTGCGGTGACGATCATGGAGGAGGAGAAGACCTACGAACAGTCGCGTCAGCACGAAGAGGCAAAAGAGATGAATCTTGCCATGAGCACAGTCGTACCTGGTAGAATGGTGAAGATGAATGCGGAGACAGGATAACTAAGTGATTGCTTGTGAGTTCCCCGTCTACCTCGTGAGCATTGCCTCTTTGCAGATCGTGCGCCAATCCTGATTAAGTAAATACAATAGTACAAGAACACCAAGCATTTCGATGCCTTCATTTCATAAACGAAAAATCCTCTCCAGCCCAGGCGCCTGGCTTGTTGCTACATCTACCGTGAATCCGACTTTGCAAATTTACTGGACCGCCTCAACCAGGTCTCGAAATCTTGCATCTCGGGAAACTTGTCCTTGTACTCCCTTGGATGGGCGCCGAACCCATCGCTCTTGAACCAGTCGAACATGACACCGAGCTGCTCGTGGAGGATGGATTTGATGAGGCGACCCACGACGGGATACGTCGTCGGCATGTCCGTCCCTACCACACTCTTGAAAATGGCGTTGGCCTCCGTCGGGGTGAGTTCGTCTGTCGCAAACGAGAGGGCTTTGCCTGCATATGCGTTTGGATTCTTGAAAACGTCTGCCGCCAGGATGCCAATGTCGACCGACGACACCAGCTGCAGCTTGCTATCCATTCCGTTCAATTGCCACATGGTCGCGAACGCTTTGCCGATGAAGTCGGGTGTGAGGTTCTCCATGAAGGCGACCGGGCGGATGATGGTCCACTGCATTTTGCCGCCTCCCCGTTGCGACACCTGCTTGAGATGGTTTTCAATGTTGAATTTGGAGACAAAATGTTTGACCACGGTGCCGCTTCGGTCTGATTGTTGGGGCCCGCCGCGTTCGGCTGAGGTGTACACGAAGTGGTTGACCCCGTGAGCTGCGGCCGCGTCGACAAGTGCCTTGCCTTGCTGCTCCTCGACCTTTGGTTTCAGCGGCACTTGCACGCTGAAGACTCCATGGAATGGCTCGGGCGAGGCCTTAAATATAGCTTCGCAGTTGTTGAGGTCGCCCTCGATGACGGTGACGTTGGGTTTTTGTGCGAGCGCGAGTGCTTGAGGGCTTTTCGAGTTCCGCGTCAAGGCTACCAGATGGAACGGTGGCGTTGGGGGTGATTTAAGCAAGGCCGATAGTAAGGCGCCTCCCTGCTTGCCTGTGGCCCCTGTAATGAGTATGCGCTTGAGATTCGACATTGCGTTTGATGATCGGTGGGAGATGGAGAGATGGGGTCGGGTGAAGACGCTGCTTGTTCAGGTTGATGAGCTCCTACTACATGGGCCGCCATCATACCGTTATATATCAGTCGACCCTACTGAGCTTTCCTTCATGTCCACAACGGCGCGTACATTCGTCCGCGCCCAACCATGGCGCTGACTACGCTGCAGGCGCGGGAAGAGTGTAGACGTCACTGTCATGTTTATGGCAGGCCAAGTGTTTGGATACTCCGTGTTGTTTTTGACTCGCCGTCGAATTTGGTCCATGAATGAACGCTGCATGTGCCGGCGGACCAAATGCCAGAGGGCAGGAGAACGGCGCAACATGATTGGCGGGGGCGACCGGGGGAATCTGCACCGAAACGCCGTGGCTCCGTGTGTCGACAGGGAACTTTTCGAGCGCAGTTCAAGTCGATGGTCAAAGTCAGGCCGGTGATGCGCGCCGCATGAAATCGCACATCCGCGTCTCGCTCCATGAAGACCACAGCACCCTTTCGATCGGTCCGCCGTTCCCTGTATATCTGCCAGAGCTGTCGCCATCATCTTCGAGACCGAAATGCGGGTCTCAGCAACCCTGTCCCCCAGCAGAGATGGATCACGCGCGTGCACGTCCGGAGGATCCAAGAGGCGGAAGAAGAATGGCAGGCCAAAGCCAAAGATATAGAAGCCGGGAACATGAAGTCCATGATGACCATTCTTGAAGAGAGGGGATATGTGAACCAGATCGTTGGGTAAGGCGTACGGTCGAGGAAGTCGGGGATCCGGATTGACTGACACCATCTCATTCAGCTCAAGAAATGACCTGGACAAGCTCATGACCTACCGTCGAGTCGGCGCATACGCAGGCATAGATCCGACCGCGCCATCACTGCACGTCGGCCACATGGTGCCGTTTATGGCTTTGGGATGGCTGTATATCCATGGCTACAAGGCCAACTTTTTGGTAAGGAGAGGATTTATTACGAGATGCGGCGCCAGTCACTGACTCACACTACTCAGCTTGGAGGTTTCACAGCCAGCATCGGTGACCCGATCGGGCGCCTAAAGGGCAGAGAAACCATGCCTCCGTCCCAAAGAAAAGCAAACATGGCGGCCATGCATATCCAGCTGAAGCGACTCGGCGCTTCAATGGAAAAGTACGCAGAGCGCAAAGGCTACATGCGAGAATGGTCGTGGCGCAGGTCTCTGGAGAACAACGTAACCTGGTGGAGTAAGCTCACTGCCCGGGAGTTCCTGACCATGCTGGGTCGCCATATTCGCATAGGCCCCATGCTAGGTCGAGATACGTGAGTATACCTTCCTGCTGTTCAACGTGCCGTCTGCTGACCCACCGTGCCTGTAGAGTCAAGAACAGGCTGGAGAAAGGCGACGGGATGTCCTTCGCCGAGTTCAGCTACCCGCTAGTGCAGGCGTGGGATTGGTGGCACCTGTTCCAGTCCGGCTGCCAGGTGCAGATTGGCGGTGCCGACCAATTTGGGAACATCCTCGCTGGCGCTGAGGCCGTGAAGCAGATCGCCAAAGAGTCGCACGAATACCAAGTCGCCCTGCGTCAGACGCAAGTGCTGGACTCCAAACGACGCGTCGATGTCCCTTCCGATCCCATGGGCTTCACCGTGCCCCTGCTGACGACGTCTTCTGGCGAAAAATTCGGCAAGAGTGCCGGCAACGCCGTGTGGCTCGACCCTGAAATGACCAGCGTCTACGATCTATACCAGGTAAGTGGGCGTCAAAACGTCCGACCTGCTGTTGCCAAAGCTAATTGAGACGCCGCCTGCAGTTCTTCTTGCGTTCAGCCGACGCAGACGTCGAGAAATACCTTAAGCTCCTAACTTTCTTGCCCTTGCCCGAAATCCACCAAGTCATGCAAGAACACGACAAAGACCAATCCAAACGCATCGCGCAGCACAAACTAGCCAGCGAGTTTGTGGAGCTCATCCACGGCCAGCCCGTTGCGCAACTGGCCGAAGAGCAACACCGCAAACTGCACAACAAGAACGTGAGCATCAGCGATCTGAGGGCCAGCGTGGCCGAAGCGAAAGCTGCCACCGATGTACACCCCAAAACCGGCCTCCCGCTGTTCGCGCATCCTTCGCTCAACAAACACGCCCAGCCTCTCCACCGCGAAGACGACGCATCCACCACCGTCAAGCTGCCGCGGAGCCTGGTGTTTGAGAAACCCATGAGCCGCATCCTCTGGTCCGCCGGGCTCGTGACGTCGAGGACAGAGGGCCAACGACTCATCAACGCCGGAGGGGCGTACGTCGGCGGCGGCACCGACGCCAAGTCCGAGATGGGCGACAATCTCACCTTCACGCCCGTACGGACGGCCGAGTGGAGGGAAGTCCAGAAATGGATCCTGGACGACAGCCTGCTCATTCTGCGCGTCGGCAAGTGGCGGATCAAGATCGTAAGTATCATCCCCGACGAGGAATACGCGGCGCTCGGGTTGTCGTGTCCGGGATGGGAGGAACATCTGCGCAGTAAAGAAAGCGAGTCAGATTTCAAGCTCGAGGACCGAGGGCGCGGAGAGCAAAGCCGGGGAGAGGAGCGGTGAGGTAGGCTGGAGTCCGCTGGGCACGTCGTGACCGTGTACCCTTCCCCACCTTGTACTTCGTATTCGAATTTTGTACCACAAGCGTCGGTTATCCGCCATGGAACTGAGATGGGTGTACAAATCAAGGTCAGATCTCCGACCGCGTATGAGAAGGCATTGAAATCTCACCCTCAATACGTACGGAGTATAGTGAATGTCAAATTCCCTGTAGGCCTGGAAATGCCTCTTATATAAAGTACTCCGTAGGCGTGACCATACAGCAATCCGTTTTTCCTTTTATTCTTCTCTGAACGCCATTGCCCGGGGGTATCTCAAGCTGAACAAGGACCTCGAGTGCATGCCACATCCTACTTTTTGTGTTTCAAACTTCCACCTTCGATACCTAATTGCGGAGAAACATCTTGTACGTGGCGTTCTCGGTACACTCCTTGAATGGGTATCCTATGTCCTTGAGGAACTCTTCCAGCTGATCCCTTTCGGACTCCGGGCACTGGATCCCCGCCAGGATCCTGCCCACGTCGCCACCATAGTTCCTGTAGTGGAACAGCGTGATGCTTTGGCCCGGCCGTAGCGTCCTCAGAAACTTGAAAAGCGCCCCAGGGCGCTCGGGGAACTCGAACATGTACAGTCTCTCGTCCGTGACGCTGGAGCGCCCACCAAGGAGGTACCGAATGTGTGTCTTGGAAAGTTCGTCATCCGACAGATCTTTGGCCGTCATGCCCTCGGCGGCAAGGCGGTTGAAGAGGGCACTCAACTCCCTGGCGCGGGCGCCGGCCGAGGACACAGAAATGCCCATCATGACGTGGGCCTGGTCGGGCGTGGAATAGCGGTACCCGAACTCGGTGACGGCCTGGGGTAAGACGGCCTCGACGAGCTGCGCGAACGAGCCCGGCCGTTCGGGGATCGTGACCGTGAGGAGCGCCTCCTTTTGCTCGCCTAGCGCGGCACGCTCGGCGACGAATCGCAACCGGTCGAAGTTCATGTTGGCGCCGCTCGCGACGGCGACCAGTTCTCGCGACGTGTCGGTCGAGGGGTTCTGGGCGACCCATTTCTTCAGGCCCGCCAGCGACAGGGCGCCCGCGGGCTCGAGCACAGACCTAGTATCTTCAAAGACGTCCTTGATGGCCGCGCAGATCTCGTCCGTGCTGACTTCAATGACCTCGTCGACCACTTCCTGGCAGAGGCGGAACGTCTCTTCCCCGACCGTCTTGACGGCCGCGCCGTCTGCGAACAGGCCGACGTCTCTTAGCAACACTCTCTTCCCGACTTTCAGGGACTCGACCAGCGCGTTGGCGTCCGAGGCTTCCACGCCGACGATCTTGACGTGCGGCGCAATCCGCTTCACGTAGACGCCAATGCCGGAGATCAGGCCGCCACCGCCCACGCAGCAAAAGATGGCGCGCAGTTTTGCCAGGGACGTCTGTCGGAGCAGCTCCATGCCAATCGTGCCCTGCCCGGCTATCACGTACGGGTCGTCAAACGGCGGGATGTTGGTCAGGCCGTGCTGCTTCTCCAGCGCGTGGCAGTGGTCCTTGGCCGAGTCAAAGTCGGGACCATGCAGCACGACGTTCCCGCCCATGCGACTGACATTCATGTGCTTGATCGCCGGTGTCCCTTGGGGCATGACGATCGTGGCGGGGATCTTCAAGTGCCGCGCCGAATAAGCCACGCCTTGGGCATGGTTCCCGGCCGAGCAAGCCACGACACCCTTCCACGAGACCTCGGGCGGTAGATGCGCCATTTTGTTGTACGCCCCGCGCAATTTGAAGGAGAACACGGGCAGTAAGTCCTCTCTCTTCAGCAGGACCTTGCATTCCAGTCGGTTGGAGAGGTTGACGGCATGGCTGAGCGGGCTTTCGCTGACCACGTCGTAGACCCGCGACGTGAGGATCAGGCGCACGTAGTCCGGGTAGCCGTTCGGCAGGAGGAAGTCGGCGGGCACGTCGTAGGTAGGCGTGTCAGCCCGTTCCGAGGGGGGTGTAGGCATGGCGGTGTACTCAGTTAGGGCCAGGCCGGACCGCTTGGGCGTGGTGGGCGTGGAGGGCGTGGTTGTCCCATTGACACGGGGCTCGGCGACGTCCATGGCGGCGTCGGCAGGAGATGGAGACAACTAGAGAATGTCGACGCCGAGCGTAGGGTGTTACAGTGGTGTGTGGGTTTGTGGGTTTGTGGGTGTCGAGAAATGGCACATTCGGAAAAATGCAAGAAGCTCTTTTGTCCCCCGCATTCTCGACTCCCCAGAGCTACAGTACTCCGTACATGCAAGATGCATGCATTGCACTGGTGGTAGGTATCTGTCTCTAGGAGTCATCTCTCTCCACCCCCTGGCAGACCGCGTGGAAAGCCAGGTCTATCGACAAGCGCCTCTCCGCGATAGCACAGGAGGGCGGCCATCAAGAGCGTAGCCGTCCGTTGTGCATTTGGTCGCAACCGCCGGCCGCACACGAGCAACATTTCACTCGCGCGGCACGTCGACGTCAACACTTTTGGACTCCGTCTCGAATCGGCACCACAACCACCACAACCACCATCGCCACCATCGCCACCATCGCCACAGTCGTAATTAGCCATCGACTCAAACCTGCCACGACACTCCACAGACAATCTCCAGCACTTCAAGACCGCAACAAACAACAATGTCAGACGACGCGTCTGAGCCCTCGCCACTCTCCTCCTCCGCCATCCCCTCCTCGTTCGACTCGACCCCGGAATTCTACGAAGAAAAGCGCTTCCAGAAGCTATGGCGCAAGCTGCGTCAAGAGCCCCTCATCCCCCTGGGCTGCGCGGCGACGTGCTACGCGCTGTACATGGCCACCAAATCAATCCGCGCAGGCGACCACCATCAGACGAATCGCATGTTTAGGGCCAGAATCTACGCCCAGGGGTTTACACTTTTGGCGCTAGTGGCGGGGAGTATCTTCTACAAGGACGAGCGGCTGAAGAGAAAGGCCTTTGAGGCCAAGTTGGAGGAGAAGAAAACCGCGGAGAAGAGGGAGAAGTGGCTGGCCGAGTTGGAGGCCCGGGACAAGGAGGATAGAGAGTGGAGGGAGCGCATTGAACGGGCGAGTGTGGCTGCGAGGGATGGGGCTGAGGGGTTCAAGGAGAAGGCGGGCAGGAAGATCGAGGAGCTGGTTCCCCCGCCTGGAGACTTGCAGTCACAACAGGAGGAAGGGAACAAGAAGGCGGGCTGGGTGTTTGGGAATAAGAGCGTGCTGGAGGAGGTGTGTGAGGAGGGCTGGGGTCCTGGGACGTGGGCACGGAGGGCGAGAGATGCTTGGAGGAGGGCTTGATGATGATGTTGACGATGCCGTGTAGGGGCATTTGTTGAACATCGAACCTACCTACCTTACGGAACGGTGTCGGGTGTGGAAGTTCTGTATGGTCTGGCATGGTTACTCTGCGTCCACATCGTGTGCGCAACTACCAAAGACAAACACAACTGTCTCTGTGCCCGCGTTCGTCTCTTCATGCGTATATCTAGGTGGATTCTACCCACTGAAGCACCGGCCCTTGAAACTTCCGTGGAAGAGCACGCAAATACTGGGACGTGAGCTGATGTTGCTCCTTCTCAGAGTTCTCCGTCGTTGGGATCCGTTGGTTCGAGTAATCTTGCAAAAGGCAGTAACTTCGCGTGACGAGTGAGAAGGGGCATGTACTGCGGGAGGACCTTAATCAAGGACCACCACCAGTATCAGCACCAGTACCAAGACAAGACGTCGGGCGATCTGTGGCTTTCCAAGGGGGATATATGTACCTATACTGGAGTGTCCATGTAGTGGTACATAGCCCGGCTCGTATGGGAAGCGTGCAATCACTGCCTTCCAGTCCGAGCTAGAATAAGCAAACGCACAACCAAGCATACACCCAGGCGAGCTCCAGACGTCCCCCCGTAAGTCGTTAGGAGGACTGTACACTGTAGATCCCGTCCACCGTACTTCAGAACATGGTTGAATACACCTTCGTGGTGCTCCGGCGGCAGCATGCCACCGACATGTCCAGCCAGAAAGACCTCTACCACATCGTCCACACCCGCCGGTCATTCCTCCCTACCGAAGCCCTCTCGCGGGCACGGTGGCCGTCGAATTGCTTTTATCCACTCGCCACTAACGCGTGCGCGTTGATTTGCCCCACGCAGCTTGTTTCGAGCAATCAAGAGGCTGAGCTAGCATTCGCCGCTCAAGGTGCGGGTCACGGACGTGCTCAATTCCGTTTCGGGGCAACCTGAGACGACAATTCGCGCCAAGCGGACACGGGAAACGTCCCATGGACGACATATCCCGCAGTCGCATGGCTGAGATGATCCAGTTTCCATCCCATCCATTGAATCGTGCAACTTGACATATACCGCGGTAGCGGGGCTGATATGAACCGAATTCGATCGAATCCATCAGATTATGCAATTCTCACCCTCGACCTTTTGCTTTTACCGGCCCCATCCCCTCCACACCCCTCCTCAGTCCATCCCACTCCGCTTTGCCCGTGCTGATCAGATACCGAATCCTCTCAATTTCCGTGATGTCCCTGTTTCGCGCAAACTCGCCCTTCGCATACGCCACGCTCTCGTCTCTTTGAGGGGGGAGCATGTGTCGGTATATCGAGCGGAGAATGTCACGGTACAGATGAATGACGCGTTGGCGTTGGATGAAGTGGTCCAGCGAGAGGGGCGCCGGTTTACGCAGACGAGACTTGGACGGAGGAGCTTGGGAAGTGGAAGTTCTGGCTGCGGATGCGAAGCGGAGGAGGGTCGAACGCATGGGTTAGACCGCCGTTCGAGTGAGGATTGGGCGTTAGGCTGGAGTGAGGAGTGGCACGAGATGGTAAGAATTGGAACTGCTCCGGACGCGGTACCACGGTTCACTACAATATTGGACTAGGAGAACTACACAGCATTGAATGCGAATCGGCGCAGAGGTGTTTCACCAAACGACGATGGCTATTGAAATGACGTCGGGAGCATGCTGACTAACTAGCGTCTTGGTAGTAATGCGCATTCAGCCTTGCCAGAGCTGTGAGAGTGGTGAGCGTGATAGCTTCTTGTCGTCGGACGCTTTCCTCGAGGGCTACCAGTACGGAGGAGCAACGCCTTATCTTATGACAGAGCCCCAAAGAGCTAGTGCTGTTATGTATGGGCGATCTCAGGCAACTTGAGTGACCCCTCTTGCCGCCGGCCCAGATTCAACAGAGACCGATGGAGGTGAGACTTTTTTGTCGACGATCGCTTCCTCGATTTCACGCTGGGGTTGGAGGGCTCAAGTATTCATTCCTAACAGCTGCGACTGCACAGGTAAGAACAGTACTGTATGCCCTGTACGGGTAAGCAGCCCCCCGCTGTCAGCGCACAGCAAGGGTCGCTAGAGTACACACCCAGCACTGTAAGGGGTAAAGAAGGAGAGAGGGCCTCACAGCATCCCGAGCGCACTAATGAATGCTACCAGTAAAATACATCAGCTCAACCCATTCAGCCCATGATGATCTTCATTAATCTCTCTTGGACACCGAGGATACTGCCCACGCACAGATCAATCCATCTTCACTTCCCATATTCCACTTCCCACGTCCAACCTCCTCCCACCCAACGTCACGTCTCCTTATACTCAACACCTAGCCCCAGGTGACCCCAGCTCGATCTCATTCTGGTCTCTTTCGCGTAACCATACCAGGTCCATCGCCGCTTTACAGTACCCCCTGCTTTACCCACATCATCCCCCGAAATGACAATGAACTCCCCCTGCCCCTCGCCATTGGTGCAATCGCCAATCCACCCCCTTCTACCGTCTCTGTGGTTCACCCGCCTCGACCCCCTCATGACCCTGTGCTCGATATACATCACCTTCTTCCACCCCGAGACCCTCCTGCCGAGCCTCAATCCGAGTTATACCACCCCGACCACCCCGCAACCCCGGCGACCCTCGCCCTTCTCGACCTCACCGGCGGGTTGTTCTGCGTCTGCCTCGTCCTGCAGCCGGGTTTACCCCACGCGAGGCCGAGGCCCGGCGACGTGGAGGTGGTGGTGTTGTGGCGAGATTACTACGCCGTCCCCGTGGGCGTTGTCGACGTCGTTATCTGTGGTGCCATTCTCAGGGGGCTGAACGCGCAGGGGCAGGTTGGCGGTCCCGATGTGGAGGGGCGGAGAGTGCATGAATTTGGGGCTTACGGGGGCGTGTGTGCGGTTGTTAGGGCCACGTTTATGTTGAGGGTTGGGGGTTAGGGTCGAGGATAAGGACGAGGGGGGGAGGGGGAAAAGGGAAAGCGGAGCAGGTAGACGGTTTGACGACGGACGTTCTGGTAAGTTCCGTGTGGACGGTCCAGTACGTATACACAGTACTGTACATGGATTTGTTGCGTTAGCCGGGGAGGGTTGTGTCAGGGATTGCGTGCGACCGTGTCCATAACAAGACCTAGCATACAAGCTAAGAGGTGCAATAATCCGGTATAAAGTGCTCGGATATCTATTGGTTTTGGGACGATCCCCAATAGGCTGTGGACCTCTTCTGACAGGTTGGCGAGGGTCACGGGTTGGTGGTGTCCTAGGCCGCTGGATTGGATTTCGTACTGGGCTGCTCTGCGCTGCTTTGCGCTGAGAAGGCCACGCTAACTCCAGCACAGAAATTAATGACACGGCAATAGTCGTATATCGAGTCAGCGAACCCATATAAGCTACGATACTATCTAGCTTCGGGGATATGCGATGTCACCCATCATGATGGACTCCCTTGCTCATCATGACGGCCCACTGTGGTGCCTTTGCTCCTCTTTTCTCATACCCCTCCACAACCTTGGCCGCCTCCTTGGCCCGAGTGCGTGAGAACTGCCTCTCAAATCCGCGAATGCTGGCCTGCTGGTATCGATCCCTGAGTTCAAGGGTCGTCATGTCATTCGGATACTCCGCCACCAACGCTGAAGTATTCGCCACAGGAAGACCAAGCACTTGAGTCTCCAGAGTATGCGTGTGCGTGTGCACATGGTCTTGCGGATCCTTCGGGAGCGACACATCGTCATTGATCATGATATAATCTGCAAAGATGTTTTGACCCAGCGTCAACTTCCCTGTGAAAAGAACCTTGCTGTCTTCTTTTGGTGGGCCTTGATCGGCAGAAAGCGCTTCGAAAGCGAACTCGGCGCCCGCAACGAAGTTGAGACCCGGAGCCGTGTAGGATGTCTTGGGAGCATCTTTTGATTGAATGAGAGGTTGGATTGCGCTTTCATGGATATCAACGAGCCGGAACCAGCAGCCTGAGTCTCTGACTAGTTTTTCGGCATCGGCTTGGCCCATTCCCTGGGCCTGGAAGGTGATGGAGTCGGCATTCAGCTGGATGTCCGGCGTCACGTTGAGGAAGTTATCGATACTGAAGATAGCTTGCTGATCAGTGCCACGTTGAGCCGAATAGGCGTAGAATGTCATTTTGTCGGGGTATGTGGCCTCCAGGAATTCGTGGCGCATCGAGCGTTTGTACAAGACCTTGATGTCGGTGACCTCGACCTCTGCGAGCGGCTTCGTGCCGTCTGGCGGTATCCCTCTGTCCAGGCGAGCATTGAAGCTAGCACCATCCTTGACAAGGGCTGGCAACTGTTCCGCAGTCAAATTGGCAAAGGTAAACCATGCGGACGGGTCTTGCTTCTTCATGTCGCGAAGCATATTGTGCTCCGTCTCTGGCAGTTTGCAAGAGATGATGAGCTGCCATCGATGGTTCTGCATATTGAACATGGGCAAGTGCACTCCACAAACTTTATCACCTTCCAAGCCTTGGAGTATGAAGCCGTGGATGGTAGGCTTCTGTACATTGCGATGTACAACGTAAGCCAGCTCCTCCTCTGCAATCTTCTTCAGGTTGTTTGCAATTGTTTGCACAAAGTCGTGACTTGTCGACCAAGGACCCATGGTGACGTTGATGAGACTGTACAGATCTTGTGGACCCTCAACACCCATGCGACGCTTGTAGGTGTCGAGGCAGCCCTGGTATGCGGACTGTGCGAATTGGGTGGAGGTCAGATAGAGTGGGAAGTCCTTTGCCTCTTGATGTTCCTGGGTCAAGGCTGTGCGGTTAAAAATGCGGGTGTTGAAATAGTTCGCTTCGATCTGTTTCTTGTTAACGGGCATATACCCACAACTATCCTTCTTCATCTTACCACATCCTTGTTCACCACTCCATCGAGCTCGAAGTTGCAGGCGAATGCATTGATCATCAGATCACCCCCCATCTGTGCAAGCAATTCAACCGCGGCCTTGTCTTCAAAGACTGTCTTGTTGTCCTTGCCGATGATGTGATCTCTGATGAATTGTTTCTGCGCGTCAACATCTTTGCCCTCTCGCTCGGCAGGCAGCATCGTGAACGGGGTAATAGTCAATCTGGCTTTGACACCGTCAATTGTGATTGGTTCGGTCTTCATCGCTGCCCAGTGACAGTACAGCTTTGCGAAGGTCAGTAGGTTCCAACCTTGGAACCTTTCGACTCACCCTGCTGCAGGTGAGAATAGCCTCCCCAAGGACTGTGCCGTAGCCATTTTTGTTCAGACCAAGTACTCGGTGCGAGAGCCAAGCACCAACTATGCACGATCAGTGGATTTCTAGTCACATCTGAGTGGGAGAGAATACCAGCTGCTGCACCAGGTTTCGACCCTTCCACGCCGTAGACGCCAATTGACTCTGTCACGTCCGCACCACGAAACACGATAGGACTGGTCCAGGTGATCAGGTAACGCATTCGGCCGTCTTTGTAGCACAGACCTCCCGCAGGATACGGGCAGTACCCGGACTTGTGAGGGTCGATCGTGACGCTGTCGGCTTCTCCTAGGGCTAGTAGCTGCTGACGAGTATACGGAGAAAGTGCTAGAATGGGGACATACTCGGGTTCCCCTTTCATGTCCAGCTCGATATCGGTGATTGGACTACGAACGCAAGAAGCGAAGTAGCCTCCCCAGGCAGCATCGCAGTGAACGACGAAGCTGAGACCTCGCTTCTCGAATTCGGTTCGAAGAGCAAGTACATCAGTCAGCGGGTCGACTGCGCCCTGTTCAGTGCTGCCGATGATGGCAACCACAGAGTAAATTGCCCGTTGGTCCTTCAGGGCCTTCTCCAGCATCCCTCTGAGTTTCGCTGGATCCATTCGCGCTTGGTTGTCAACAGGGACGTCGATGATCTGGGCTTTGCCGAGACCAGCAATAGCTACGACGCAGTATCAGTTGGTGCCGGTTGCTACTGGCCACGCAAAAGCAACTTGGACTCACCAGCTCCCTTTGGCCACGAGTAATGCTTGGTAGTCCCGACGAACATGCAAGGCGTAGTCTCGACGTTGAAATGCTTCTCCAAAAAGTCCTTTCCCACGGTCTGAATAGAGAAGTCCGTGAAGGCATTTGTTAGTGCTGTTTGGGATACTCCGAACTCTTCGTACAATTGAGTCGGGATATTCAGCACTGTTGACGGCTTCAGGTTGAGGAGCTCCCAGGTAGTGCATTTGGTGAATAGCTTGGACTCGCCGCTGCAGAGATCGATCTTGAATGCGCCTGAGAGAAAGCTCAAAGGACCCTTTTCAATTGCCAACCGCAAGGACAAAGGATAGAATTTCAGGTTTCGAGCAGCCCAGATGGATTCTAGGTTAGCAACGGATCCGCCACAGGTGATGTGGCCCCACCCAGCAGGCTCGGTCTTGGAGTTGAGTGTTTGACCGCTCGGACCGACCACTTTACCCGAGACAATGGTATTGAATCCGAGCATTCGGCAGAGGGAGTCGCCAACCTTCTTCTCTAGAACAGTGGTAAAGGCACTGGCTTCTGTTGCAACGTTGTTTTGGTTATGAAGAAGGCCGGCCAAGTCTATGCTTGTCAGTACCAAGGCTTGTCAAAGAGACAATACGCATTCGTACATCCGATGACAGAAGGCATCGAAGACTCCATCGACATATGAGCATTGTATCTCGGCGACCAGAACGGGATCGAGTGTGATGCAAGCTGCTCCGATATACTAACCAATTCCGTCCTGATCAACTCGATCTGTCGTTGATAGAGCTCGGTGCCCTTCATCTCGGGGGTGATGAATTCGGCATCGTCAGGGTATGTGGATTCTCTCGCCTTCTGCTGAGTGTCGAGGATGTAATTGAAGGCTTTTCTCAAGAAATCAAAGTTCTCAGCACGAGGCCCGAAGAACCAACCTCCAACTGCACTGTGCCTAGATTCCGGCAACTTATCGGAAGGGGGCACATAATACGCCATCTCGATTGTTCACTCTCCGGAGCTTTGTCGAAGTAGATGACCTGACGCTCCAAGCTGTCGTAAAGCATGCTTTTATGTCTTTCCGAGACACGACAATACTCATAGGAGTGCGCGCTCCACTGTTCGGTAGACGGCGCACTGTAAAGTGGCTTCAACGCATATCTCCACTCAAGGTATTGTTCAGCTGTGGACGCCGACAGGACGTTCCAACGGACTCATTTGATGGCCATACGCACGGGATCCGCAAAGTCACGCACTGTAACATGTGATGCATGTGGTGAGTCCGCTTGTAGCTTTCTTTAAGGAACGCAGTCCTTGCTGTACCCAATGGCCGCCATGCTCTTGGCCACATCGACTGCATCTGAAGTTTGCTTCAGCGACGCCTCGAGAAGAGGATGCAGCCTAGCCCCAGGGCGTTGTGAGACATGCCAAAACGATACTCACGAATTGTGGCAATCGTGTGCAAAGCTGCAGTATATATCAGCTGTCACCTGCGATCCAGCTAGCATCTTCAGCTACGGCTGAAGAGGTGGTGTGCAGGAGCCTCGAGCGTAGACAGGGACAAACGGAGTGGAGCGTAAAGCTCAGGGAGAAAGGGGACCATGGGGGGACGAGGGAATGGCGACGGAGAGATTCGTCGGAATCAAATGACCGAGAGATGCCTGCATTTTGTGCGCGTTCACAAGAAAAGTGGACCAATCATTCCAAGCCAAAACGGGGCCCGCTTCAGGACTCTGGATTGGCCAGAGTTCGCGCTAGAGATCAACGCTAGTCCTTCCTCCAGTGCGGCTGGTTGACTTATTTCGTAAAGAGCAGGGAGTGGACACTATTCTCAGTTCACAACGGAAAGACTCCCCCAAATGTATCTTGCCAGAAGCTCCTGGCAAGTTCTCAGGACCTCGTCATGGACCAGACGACTCAAAACGCCGTGGACTTGTCCTGTTGCAATGGAAGAATACACTACAATCAAGTTGAATTCTTCCTTTTCCTCGGCCCAGCTTCTGCGTTGTCAGTCTCCCCTTCCCGCATATGGAGGAAACTATCAGCCTCAGCCAGCCACCGTTGCTCGTATTTCGAGGAGATGATTGAGCGAGAGCGGGAAGCGGCCTCGCCCGGCTTCACTGTCGTTGTGGTGCCTGCTCATCTGGACTCGAAGCCTTCGAAGCCTCGAAGCTGAACCCCGCACATTTTCTGCGTGCGCCGCAAATCTGTCTTTCTGATTGGCGGAAAACACTCTCTTCCATTCACCACACTCCCGCGTAGTCCAGCGACAATTGAGATCTTAGGACGACAGGTCCTTCATTTCGGCATCAAACTATCTCTTACGTGCTTCAACTCTTATGTGCTTCAAGTATTCACGTCACACTCGTGTTCATGCTTGGGTGGCTGTATAACGTTGCAGCCCCCTTGTTCGTGAACACGCTGAAGGTGGGCAGTCTCCGATCACCGATTGCGTTCCTGACTACCTCGTGGTTCAATTGATGTTGAGGGTGCCCTGAGATTCACTGCTCTTCAGATGTAGAGGGGCATGGGCAGATTTCACTGATCGGGTATTCTAAGCCCAGCTATCCCAGGCATCCCTTGTCGTGGTACTTTGTTTACATCCTGGGGCTCTGCGAGCATAGCTAGATGCGTTGTTCGAAGTATATCGTTCACAGGCAGGCATGATTATAGATTGCGAACCAAAACCGGTCACAAACTGCGTCGTAGATGAATGAAGTTTATCAAGATCTCTGACAGCAGTTAGCAGGCACTAAAGATGAGTAATAGTTCAGGCCACAAAAGAAAATCTTGAACGCACGTCTGAACTCTCCAATATGTTCCAGCGCGATGCTGAAGCCAAATCTAATTAGCTCGGCCACCAAATACTGTCTTTTGGGATGGGACTGCGCCGCAGCGGCTCCCGTTAAAAGCCTGTACATCGGTCAGTTAGTATGTTAGTGAATACCAACAGCACGTTGCTTACACCCAAAGATAGATGTACGGTATGCCCCTCCATACCGTCAGCGGACTCTCATGCAAAAGCGCGCCCAGGCGGTTCACGTCGTCATGATTTCTATGGTCTTCAAGAGGTATTCCGTCTTTCGCAGCTCGCAGGTAAATAGTAGCGGCCAAGCGGGAGGCTTGCAGGACAATGGTAGGGAAGGCCATGCCGTGAGCGAGTGAAGGGTCCTGCGTGTGCATAGTTCCAGGGCTGAGTTGAGGCATTAGGTCATACTGATTTTGCGGCCTTGGTAATTGAGTGGGAACAACGGGGATATGGTTCTGAGTAGCTTGAAAGGCTTCGTTCAGAATCTCAACAAAAGTCTGTGGCACTCTGTCGTAAAGCTGTGCGAGAGACTCAAAACTCTCAACCTGCAGCAATGGCGAGCTTTGGTAAAACTCTGCAGGGCTGTGGCTCTGAGGCGTTATGAAGACGGGCGACTCCACGTCAGTAAACCTCGGGGCATGCTGAGGACAAACGGCCGAGAGTATCAGGTCGCATCTACCAAACTCTCAGTCCGTCGAACGGGCAGGGCTGAAGCTGAGAAGTCACTTACGCGATAATAGCCTCAACATCAATGTGTCCACTAAGCTCGCTCAGGCCATTGTACAGACCAACAAGTCTGGCAAGGCCATCAGCGTGGACCGACACGGAATCACTTCCTCTGATCATCTACCATGAAGAAGACCATCAGCGCAAAATCCGTGCAGTTGCAGTGCTCTGCTTGACAGCTTGAGCGGGATAGCCACCTAGTTCCATACCTCGAATGATAGTACCAACGTGACAGCGCCTATGACTGTGAGCCGTGGCCTTTGAGCAACATCTCTGATGGAGCGTTGGAGACGATTGAGAGCATTTGCCTTGGCACATACACAGACAGGGACATTCTCCGGCAGGCATTTGATGGCTGTGGTTTGACCTAGATGGACCAATCGGACGGTAAAGAGGACCAGCTCGTCGTAAGAACCGCCAGCGAGGCATCTGTTCAGTCTCGTCCTGTCGGGTTCTCTCCCGGGGCTGTAGGTGGGATGGGTCAGCGTCAAAGGTTCCGATAAGAAGACGGTGTCTATTGGAGAGTGGTTTGGTCAGAGGTGTGCTCAATTCCTGTAGGCCAGATACGCACACGACTCCATGATCGCAATGAGCTTGTGGAACTCTCTGGGTGACAAGGAAGAAGGGTTGGAGCCGCCGATTTGCCGTCCATGCAGAGAGAGCGCCATGTCAACAGGGCTAATTCCTCTCCCCGGCTCTTGCTGGCTCTGCGGTTGCGGCCGAGGGGTCCTTGGCTGCCTAGCCCCCGCTGCTGCTCCCGGAGGTAAATGCTTCGACGCGAAAGGTGGCAGGCGGCGGGAAATTGATCCTGGGATGGAAGGAGGCAAGGCTGGTCGAGAAGAATGTGGAAGTGAGAGGTCGAGGAGCCGCTCACCACCAGATTGAGGAGGTGCGCTGACTGGCCTAGCGGCTCTCTTCTCTCGTTCTACTCTTGGGACAATGGTTGGTCGCTCCCCTGACATGCATTGATCATCAAAAGCGGACTGAGCCTCCTCAAATTCTGCGAGTGTGTGAGAAGTGCATGAGGCGAGGAAGGCGACGACGTACTCTTCTGGTCGTCGAGTCTTTGCTTCCGACGCAAGTTTCTCATCACCTGCGATCGGACCTTCGACTTTGTACCTGCATCTTTGCCTATGTTGCGGCTCGATGAGCCAGACACATTGATGAAGGTTAGTCTGTTGTGGTCCGACATGGGTATGGAGTATCTTGGATGTGGATTGACAATGCTGTTATTCTTGTACAGCACAACTCTCGGGTCAGCCACACGGGGGCATTGGCTATTTGAGTCGCCATGCTGCCCAAGATCTACTTTACCAGCTTCGCTTAAGGGCGAAGAGGACGCGAAGGAATATTGACAGCGGTCATGTACGGGTAAATATGACAGGAAGTTCTAGGGGCCGGGAGAGTAAGCGAGTCTGGAACAGTTCAACCCGTGCGAGGCTGAAGTGGCTCGCTTGACTCATTATATCGCGGAGGGAACTAAGACTCCGACCAAGCCGTCTGCAATGGGCAACATACTGCTGAGGCGTGGGTCCTCGAGGATTTTCGCCAAAGGTACTCCGTATGAATGAGGAGTGTGTTAGAAACGCGGTCGCTGGCATGACGTCGCAGCCTTGGGGTGCCTAAATCGCCTGACCGATGGCAGCCGGCGCATCTACAGTACTCAGTAAGTAAGCAGGCATCTCGGTTACACATGGAAATCCCGCTGCTGCTTAATCATCCAAACAACCGACTATTACCACCTCTTGCTCGCCTGTAATCCCGAACTTCGACCTTGGTATTGCGGCATCTTCTGCAGCTCCGGATTGTGGTGTTAGATTGTGCTCGGAAAACGTATCTATCAAAACTGGGAGACACAATGCGAAGGGCGGCATGGTCTCTCTGCCGATGCCGAAGTGTTCTTAAGGTGATACATTGTACAGCTATGTAGCGCGCCTGTGACCCAGATAATGTAGCAGCTAGGTATACAGAATTTAATCTTGAAGTCATTATTGCACTGGGCCATATCGTTTGGTATTTTGGGTTCCTGTCCTTGGTACCACAGTCTGGGGCTTTTCTAGGGGTCGGGTGTGATGCCGACATTTATCAATGTGCCTTTCGAACTGTGGATTTGACAGTGCACAGATTGGCGACTTCATGGTCACCGCTTTGGGACACTGAAGCCGCTCTTTGTTGTGTTTTTGAATGTCAGGTTGATGCCCGCAGCTTGATCTGCGGCGGTCAAGTAGCCAGCATTTTTGGCCTGCTGCTTCTGTCGCTCCGCCGCCGCCGCTGCAGCAACCGCGGTTCCATAAGTCCGTAGCGGTCCCGGAGGCGGCGGAAGTGCAGGACTTGGCATCATGTACGGATTGACAGGATCCAAATTGTAGCCAGTATAACCCATGTTCGGTGGAGGAGCCGTCTGCGTGTACGCACTCGCTGGCAGAGGAGGTGTGGGAGTTGCAGCGAGATTTCTTCCATCGCCCAGCCAGTTTTGGTTGATTGCCACCCTGTAGTAAGCTGGCATGCCTGCTTGTTGGGGATAATATGGTATAGGTCTTGGTGCTGGCGGTTGACGAGGAGCTAGTTGTGGCCGCGCTCCTTGCTGTTGCGGGAGAGCTGGAGCATTGTCTCCTACGGCACCTGTGGATGACTCAGATTGAGGCTGCTCCTGGCTTGCTGTGGATTGGACATGCGTTGAGGTTCCACGAGAGGAAGAAGTTTGGTGCTGAGTACTGGGGGCCTTGTCCGAGAATAGCGGTGGGATTTCTGAATGAGCCTGACTTCTGCTTGCCGCTTCCCCCGAGGTTGAAGTGCTGGGTATGGTGGGATCACTGGGTTGAGGTGTCGACACTGCTGTAGCTCCAGTGGACGTCCTAGGGGGAACAACTTTGTTTGGTTCTAGTGCGTCTTTTAATCCAGCCTCGTCGGTTGCGTTATCGAGAAACTCTTGAATCGGAGTCGAGAAGGGAGATCCGAAGAGTGAATCGTTATCATTCGAGGATTGACGATCATTCTTCGCTGCCGCTGGTCTGTTCGAGTCTTCTGTAGCAGGCGTAGACACGGTTTCAGCAGCCGGAGTATGGGTAGTCGGAGGCTGAGTATCGAAGACGATTGGAGTTGGGGCTTGTAAGGGTGGGATTATTGGAACCGGTCGAGCTGGCAGAGGATTAGAAACCGTTCTCGGTTGGGTTTCTCTATCATCATTGCACCATTTGAGGCTGACTTGGGCGTGGAGCTCATGTGTCAATTGTGCTCCTGGAGACATGGACATGCGATACTCCTGCTGTCTGCGAGCCCACCGTTGTCGATGGCCCAGCATTTCGGCCTCTGCTCTTTTCTGCGCAACCATTCGCGCTATTAGATTTGGGTGGAGGGTCATCGTCGGCGCTTCACCCAGCCTGAGAGGCGGCTCTTCTAGATGTGCTGCTGCCCTCGTACTTGCATTTTCTTCTCGTTGCCTAACTACCCCCTGTGTTACCAAGTTCGCATCGTTCGTAGGAGAGGCTCTGTCTCCAGACTTCGGCACTGAGACTTTCGCGGGACTCGGAGCAGCAATCCTGGGCCCAGGCACTTGGGGTGACCGTGATTCGGACGTAATAACCGCGGTTCTGGCTATCGCAACGGCTTCCGCAAGGGCGGATGACTGTTCAGGGTATTTTGATGACGCTCCCGAGGACACCGATCTCTGGTGGTGGTGGGGAGCCGGCTGAGTTTCATAGAATAGACGTTTGCGAGGGACAGACTGGAGAGTGGCATATTGACTTGGCCGCGCAGCGTTTGAGAATGACGGCGCAGAGTGGGACGAAGATTGTGAAGCCGGTCGAGGTTGCGCAGGAGTAGTGGATGTGGAGGCACTGTTGACGTAGCCGTGCTGGTATTGTCCGACTGCGTTAGCGCTGGCTGTAGACATTGTGGTCGCAAGCGAGTGAGAGATGGCCGAGAACTGACGCAGTGAGGCGGGGATCTCGAACCTCACGCGAACTTGCGACTGCGACGGCGTTGACGGTGGCGACCTCGGGCGTCGCGTCATCGTCATCGGCGTGGAAACATCTTGTGGCCGTGGACAAGGAGACAAGCTGTTGTCCGAATGCGGCTTCTGTGTCTGAAACTCATCCTTGACTGATGGAAAGTGCAATTGGTTGCCCGAGTCGATGAAGCGCCGACGGCGATGATTGGTACATAACGAGTCAATGTGGTAACGAGCGCAGCCACCGCGCTCACAACCTCGTAACTCGCATGTCGCCTGCACTGTTCCTTGGATTGCTTGAACTGCTCGACTTCAGGCTGCTTACATCTACAGTTCAGCCTTGCCTGCGTTCCGCCTGCATACCAAGCCTGACGTCGACAGCGACGTCGACAGGATGAAGGGCTGGCTCTTCCAAGCCCTCGACTAATGTTATCGACACCGAGCGACGACCGCTTGCTTATCTAGCTCCACGTGCGTCGAAATCAACAGTACAATTCGTTTTCAGCCACAATTTATCTTATTGATGGCCTGTGAAAACATGCCTTGGTACGAGCCTTCTGAAGCACGTCGACCTTTATCTATTTTCGGCGAGCGATGGTTGGCCTGGCTTCACCCGGCTGATCGCCACTGCACGACTTTCAGCCAGGATAGATCAGGTAGGATCGAGACAGCAACTCGGTTAGCAGCAGCCACGAAATGAGGAGATCTGTCCTCAAGCGAGTCTGATCCCCGCCAGCCTGGTCCAGGCCGGTAAAATTGACTTTCTTGGACCACCATATCTCTTCAAAACTGACTTTACCAGTGCCGTGGTCATCTCCAAAACCGAGAGATGGATCCATCGCAGTTGGTGCTGCCAATGCCACAGTACCATGGATACGAGTTGCACTTCGGGTCATGGGAAGTCTCAGCCTCTGTCTAGGCTGGAGGATGAGCCGAGGGTATGTAACATGGCCCTTACTCTTCACAAGAGAGTTTGATGCACAGACTTCTTGTGTCATGTCTCGAGTCCCAATCATCTCTCTAGTCTAAGCGGAGTCTCTCGCCTTACCCCAGGTTCTCGGAACCCAGATGGTGCGGATGTTAGCAAGGAGGAGATGCGGGGATATGCATGAGACGACCATTACCGAATCAGAGCACGCTGTCCAGGCGGAACCGCTTCGGCTTTTGAGGTGGTTCGAGTCAAGTACTTCGCCTTGTGCTGGCTATACCAGTCAATTGAAGGAGGAGAAGCTTGCTCGATCCGGTCTACCGGGTCTGCGTGCCCTGGTTGAAGCGGGGCGTTTCACTGATAAGTACTTCTGCAATGCCCGGGTGAGGAGTGTTTGAGGGCTTCGGACTGCAACCATTCTAGCCTCGTGTCCTTCGACCCTCCAGGATCCCTAGCGTACTTAGGTCAAAATGGGCGACCCATCCGATGCTCAGGAACTCCCTGAGAAGATCTTGAAGCGAGAGCTGTACCAGTTTGCAAGGCGGCGCAAAACAGACTATCCTTACAATGACAATTTGGAAGTCGATGTCTTGATTGTCGGAGCAGGGTTTGGTGGCACCTATCTTTTGTATGAGATGCGGAAGGCCGGCTTCAAGACGGTTTTGTATGAAGCCGGTACCTCCTTCGGAGGCACTTGGAGATGGAACGTCTATCCCGGTAACAAAGAACCCCATTCGAGTTCGAGGTGCCTCTTGCTGACAGTTTGGAGGTGCTCGGGTCGACTCTGAAGTCCCGATCTATCAATTGGGAATACCTGAAGTCTACAAAACTTGGACGTGGACGACCAACTATCCAGACGTACGTATGCATTCACCTCAACTCTGTGTCCCGACGACCAGTGACTGCCAAGTGGATGGCAATCTCTTCTCTTCGTCGCCACAGTACCTACACTGCTGGTCAAGTCAACACATGTTCTGACGGTTTTATAGTATCACGAGCTCCAGGCATACTTCGACCACGTCGACAAGGTCTGCGATCTCAGCAAAGACTGCGCATTCGAAAGCGTCGTAATAAGCTCCGAGTTCGACACCAATTCCGGGAAATGGACCGTCAAGACCGCAGATGGCCGTACCGCCAAATGCAAGTATTTGATCATCGCCGCCGGCTTCGCTGCAAAGCGGTACATCCCAGACTATCCCAGTATGGAGAAGTTCAAGGGCATCATGCACCACTCCTCGTTCTGGCCGACAGAAGGCGTCAATGCCAATGGCAAGCGAGTGGCTATCATCGGCACAGGCGCCTCTGGCGTGCAGATGATCCAGGAATGGGGTCCTACTGCCGAGCACCTGACTGTGTTCCAGCGCACGCCCAATCTAGCCCTTCCGATGGGTAAGCGCGATCTGACCAAGGCGGAGCAAGAGCAACTATACCCAGCGTATGATGATCTGATGCGTATGCGCGAATGCAATTTCGCTGGCTTTACCTACGACTTTGAGGAACGCAACACCTTCGAAGATACCCCGGAAGAACGCGAAGCCGTGTATGAACGGCTATGGAAGAAGGCTGGCTTCGCAATATGGCTCGGCAGCCACAAGGATTACCTCTTCGACATGAAAG
This sequence comes from Cladophialophora yegresii CBS 114405, assembly GCF_000585515.1. NCBI lineage: Eukaryota > Fungi > Ascomycota > Eurotiomycetes > Chaetothyriales > Herpotrichiellaceae > Cladophialophora > Cladophialophora yegresii. The sequence goes on from NW_006913045.1 coordinate 4,393,763, forward strand.
CCAACCGTTGTGTCTACGACTTCTGGCAGAAGAAGCAAGCCCCGCGCGTCAAGAATCCCGAGAAACGCGCCCTCCTGATCCCCGAGGAACCACCCCACGCATTCGGCATCAAGCGTCCATGCCTCGAGCAAAACTACTTTGAAGTCCTGGACCGAGACAACGTGACAATCGTGGACATCTCAGAAAAAGGCGGCAACAAGATCGAAGAATTTACAGAGACTGGCATCAAGACCAGCGATGGCAAACACCACGAGTTTGATATCATCGCCCTAGCCACAGGCTTCGACATCACCACCGGTGGCATGACGAACATGGGCCTGAAGTCCATCAACGGCACCACCCTACAGGACGAATGGAAAAAGGCCGCATACACGTACCTGGGCACCACCATCTCCGGGTATCCGAACATGTTCCATCTCTACGGCCCTCAGGGACCGACGCGTAAGTCTTGACACTAACGGGCCTCGTCCCATCTTTTCCACGTCGCCATCGCTAACACAGCTGTCACGCCAGTGCTCGCCAATGGCCCCACCGCCGTCGAGGTCCAAGGCCGCTGGATCCGCGACGCCATCAAACTCATCGACCGCAACGGCTTCAAATACGTCAACCCCACCCAGGAAGCCAGCCAGAAGTGGAAGACGCGCATCAACGAGTTGTCGGATATGACCCTCCTGCCCACCACGCGGAGTACCTGTAAGTGATTCACCCGCTACTGTCCATACCTCTTCACTCTCCCCCACATCTCCGTTTTGTCTGCCATCGCCATGACCCAGCGCACTCACTGACTTTGATTACCCCCTCGCGTAGATATGGGCGGCAGCGTGCCGGGCAAGGCATTCGAGGCGGTCAACTATACCGGCGGCATTCCAGAGTATATCAAGGAGATCCGTGCCGTGTTACCCAGCTTCAAGGGGTTCGAAACCGTCAAGGCCTGAGGGCGCATCGTACGAGTGAAGTGGGTGGTCCCGCCAATCCAGCCATGACTGGCCGGCAGGCAAGGTGTGCTGACCGAAGGGGGAAGGGGGCGTGATCGGGCACGATGAGTAAAAGATGAAGCGGCGGAGGGGTGGAGCGTTTGAATGACACAAGTATAGTATAGCAGTCCATCACCCAATTAATCAATCAATCAAGCGGTCGAGTAACCAGGTAGTCAAGTAGTTGATCAGATTCTATGAATGTGTTAATCAGGCAGGGTAGTATCCCAGAATGCACAACGCAGACAAACGTCACCTTTCGAACGCCGCACAGATGGGTTGGATGTGGTTTTATTGCGACTCGAGTCTCATGTACTGATTTAGTGGCAGTGAAGACCAATGTGATCTTCCTTCCCGTCGGGCCGAAATCGAAATCACTGCTGAGTTGAAATTGACTTGATTTGAAACCGAAAGATGACGGTTTGAGTTTGGACCATGCTGTGTGCAACGTGATACTAAATCCATGGGTGTGCAAAAGAAAACCATGGATATCCAGTCACTCCACTTCGCCCGAATGTCCCTTTGCCATACTCATACATGCATGCCCACGCTGCCCTAGTGGAGTGGCCTCGAATCCTTACCCGCGGGTCAAACGAGGTCTCCATCGTGATCTTATGGTTCGTACTTCTTCCGCCCTCTGTTGGGGAGGTGGCTTGCTTGATTTCGGATGGCGGGGCAGAAAGATATTCCTGCTACGAAGACCCGGGTGGCTTTCATAGTCCCGATGCCGACAGCTCGTACTGCGGGCCAGTTCAGCTGCTCGTCAGTCCTCCCATCTGTTGGCTCGCTCATTTCTTGTGAAAATACATCTTGCTGAGACTGCTGATGATTGGGGCGACAGTCTTGTAGTGCTTCTGTCCCAATTCCACAATGTCGTTGACGTTGTCGATGGAGAATCCTTTCTTTTTGTCCCTCCTGTCTCTATCGCGGCTGTCATAGCGGTCCCGATCTCTGTCCCCACCACGGCGGCGGTCTCGGTCTCGGTCCGAGTCGTAGCGGCGGCGGTCTCTATCCCTATCCCCATAACGATCCCTATCACGGTCACCACGGTAATCACGGTCCCTGTCCCTGTCCCGATCCCGCCTGTCGCGGTCAGAACGTCCGTAGTCTCGATCTGAGGCGTAGCCGCCGCCACCTCCGCGGTGCCTGCGGTCGTCGTAGCGGTCGTCGTCTCTCCGCCGCCTGTCTCGATCATCATGGGATCGATAGCCCCTGTCGCGGTCCAAGGAGTACTTGTCTCCCGGACTGCCTCGTCGACGAGGCGGTTCCCTGTCATATGGGTCGTCTCGCCTGTAACGGTCGGGCTCTCTTTGCGTGTTGGCACGGCGTGGCGGAGGGGCGTCGAAGTCATCATCGTAGTCTCTGCGTCTGGAGGATCGGCTTTTGGGTTCGTCTACCTCTTCTGCTGGCGGGATTGGTTGGCGGTAGCCCTTGGAACGACCGTATACTTCTCCATGGGATGAATGGCGGGGTATGACGTCGTCGTCATCATCATCGAGACTCCTCCTTCTTCTGGGTGCAGTGGTATTAGATTTGCTTGGCCTCTCATCTCTGGCGTCGCGAGGGTCGATGGGTGGAGGGGACGTCTCGTACCGAGGTCGACGAGGGGCAGGCTTGTCGTCAGCATCGTCGGGATATTTGAGACCGCCATCGGTATCATATCGTGGCCGGTCCCTGCGTGAGCGGGGTGGTGGATTGTCGTCGTGAGAAGACATTGCGTGTGTTTTTGGTGGATTGACGTTGGGGAGAAGAGGAGACAAGAGTCGAACTTTGGCACGCAGAAAGCTGGGGAAATGTGAATCTTAAAAATTGCCTCGTCCGAATAGAATATCAGCAGACAAGGGCCAAGGCAGGCTCATGCGCTTGAGATCATTGCAGTCCAATGACCCACACAGGTGTGACTGCGAGCTGGAAAAGGTTGGCAGCCATGCTTCCCACTTGATGTGATGGTGGGGACGCGGTGATTCAGCTGGCATGTGCGAGAAGCCCCCATGCTCAACCCCCAGCCATTCGTTGCGTCATTTGACCCGAGCAAGCACCGCAGCCATTCTCCGGGCACCGCCATCACTACACCATAGGCATCGAGCATCCCCAGAAAGCCGTTATGCGGACCTCATGCAGGGCAGAAGAAGCAATTGACCCAGAAGCAAGCTCGAAATGCAGGGTCTGCGCTTTGTATGACGACGCGTTCTTCTTTCTTCCAGTCCTGCATTCCACGTTTGCAATGGCCCGTCCCTACTCGTACTGTGGTAGATCTTTGTGCGCGAACCCCATCTAATGGAATTATCGATGCAGGGCTTGTTCGACTCTGTTCCCAGAGAATCTCGGTGCAAGCAGGTAGCACGCGACGTCAAACCGCTGCCACTATCCACTGTTGTGTACCAAAGCAAGTCACAGGTACCCGTCCAAACACGCCGTGCGGGTGGTGTGATGCCTCGACACAGGCAGCAAAACAGCCTGGCCGAGAGGCTGAGCCAGGCAGAACTTCGTTTCTGTCCTGCTTCTGTCAGGCTGATTTCGTCTCCCGCTCCGGCGACTGTACACAGTACGTTGTTTCATGGTCTCTAGTATCTTTGAAACTTGCTGTCGTGCACCGCTCGTATCGGGAACATGATGGGAAGACAAACCAGATGCTGTCGAGGAATACTCCGACGGAAATTCAGGTCTAAGGCGGCCACCCCGCCGCCTCTAAAATGCGTTATTAGTTTCGGCAACGAAGAGGCCTATATCGACCCAGAGCTAATGAGCTGAACTGTTTTCGGATCTTCAGGACTCTGACAGGTTATGCGAATTCATATGATCAAACCATCCTCTTTCTTGCTACGGATGAATCGAAGGTCGACACGAATGTTGTGTTTCTTTCAACCAAGCCTCAGAGCCTGTTTCGAGAGGCCGCCTAGCATGTCTTCAAGCATGTCTCTCTTGCGTTTTCTTTTTTGCTCGGCCTCATTAACGACAACAACCGTGGTGCTTGCCCCTTCATTGATCTCTGGGTGCGCTGACTTGTCTTTTCCTTCGTCTTCAGCATCATGGCCGTCCTCAGTTGTAAACGAAGGCAACCACGCACAAATCCTGCCGTCGCCATGCGCGGTGTACATCTCGACTCCTTCGCCTGTCGGAGCATTAGTTCGCCAAACCATGCCATTAATCCTGCCTCCACCGGTTGGTCGACCTAAATTCGATCCTCCAGCCCTGCTCCGTTTTACTTTCTGCTGCACATCCCCAATTTGCACACCCTCGGCCCTCAGAATCTTCAGTAGCTGGCCTTCTCGTAAGTGGTGCTGGAAGATCATCCCCTTGCCATCATCGTTCGGCCACCAGAGAGTTTCCTGTCCCGGACGATGAAATGCTCCTGGTGAAATCAGAGGTCTCGATTCTCCTTGTCGTTCATTTCGGATTCGTGGGCCAAAGTGAACCAAGTCGTTTCTGCCAGAAGCGGCGTCCCAGACACGAATACGTTGGTCATGGCCGCTTGTAATGATTTTGTCACCTAACGCATTCCACTGAACCGATGTGACGGGACCGTTGTGTGCCACGGCATTAAAATCAAGTAAATCCTTCCGAGCACCGAACCCATTGGTCGAGGATGTGCCGATCACGCCAATTGCGTCGTCGAGATCTAGGGATGCAAACGCCGCATTTGCCCGCCGGACATCGAAAAAGAAGACCTTTCCATCCGTGGAGCCGGAGGCGAGGATGTGGGAGACCTTGGGCGACCAGGCTGTGGTGTATACAGCGCCATTAGGCCCGGTCAGACTATGAGTGCTCAGACCTGACCGGAGGTCTAGTAGGCGGATGGCAGGGTGAGCTGTGCCGACCGCGATCAGGGGAGGAGAGCTGGGAAGAGGAGAGATGGAATGGCTGTGGGGCGTGAAGTCGAGTTGGAAAGTGTGAATGGGTGTTATCGAGGAGGGACTTATACTATGGACTTTTAGCGTTTTGTCGTAGGAGGTTGACAGGAGGGTCGAGGGGGTGGGGTCGAATGGGTAGATGGAGAGGGACGTCAAGGCGTGGGTGTGTGAGTCTAGAGTGGCTTTGGTAAGTGTCGCCTTGGGAGTGTATTTAGTTATCGTTGACGGTCCTGAAGATTGGTCCTGAACGTGCTCCTCAAGATCCCAGAGCCGAATGGCGGAATCGGCTCCTCCCGAGAACAAGTAATGCCCCTCGATGTTATCGATGGCAAGGCAATTTACACCTGCTTGATGGGAAATGTACGGAGGTAGCCTCTTGCTCCCGGATGCCACATCCTGTTCATCTTCGCCGGCTTGGGTCCTGGCCCACGCGAACGTGGTACTCTTCTGATGAGCAAGGCTGTCAATCAGTGTCTCATTATGACTTCTTCGGAATGACGCTGATGAGACCGTGCCGAGTGACTGGCCCAACCGGAATTGATTCATGCATCAGAGAGCTTGCCGCGCCGCTCCGTCCTGGATTAACCATATGGCGGGCCAGGATCAAGCGAGGTTTGGCGGATCTTGAATCGAGGGAGAGCGTAGAGTTGGTGGCGAGGAATCGGAGCCACGTCTCTAGAAGTGGATGTCTCTGACAAGCCCGATGCCTGACTGCAGTATCTCGAATTATGCGCCTTTCAGAAACGGCATATTTCTGACTCAACCCAGCTGTTCATAGGCCAAAGGACAGCTGCTCGGCTGGAATGAGAATGCCGTTGCCCGTCCTCGGCCGTCTCGCAGTCATCCACTGTACTCGACCGTAGTACTCGAAGAGCGCCTACACATCACAGGCAGTACCGTAGACGCTAAACCAATAGGGCAGTTTGTGCATGTCGCGTTTAAAGTGCCTCTGTCGTCCTCTCACAAAGAAAATGTACCTCAGAGATGGTGCTTGAGCTGCACGTCTGGGGACCAGCTTTCGAGCTGCCCTCTCTTGATGCACAATGCCTGGCTGCAATCCTCTACGTGCGCAGCTGTTTCCAGAACCGGGACTGGGTGCTTGTCCCGTCAAGCAACCCGCGCGTCAGTCCACTTGGAGAACTCCCTGCCCTGCTTGACGGTGATGTCTGGGTTGCTGGGTATCTCAACATCATCAACTATCTGCGCGATGTCTCCGGTGGCAAATGGGACCTCAACCAAGGGCTCGACGCCCAACAGCAAGCCGACAAGGCGGCATTAACAGCCTTCATCATTTCTCGTGGCCAACCACTCCTCGACCTGAGCCTCTATGTCAGCAGCGACAACTACCACAATTGCACCCGACCCGCATTGGCAACTATGCTGGCGTGGCCGAACAGCTGGACCATGCCACATCGACTGCGTGAACAAGCAAAGAAACGATCCGAACACCTGGGCTTGAGCAGTTTAGACGTGGACACGGCGCAAGAGGAGGAGGCCAAGAAGGAAAACTTGGGCTTGACTGCTCATATACCTAAATCTCTTCGGAAACCAAAACAGACAGTCTCTGGTCTACTTGGTCGAAACCAGCAGAAGAACCGTTTTCGCTTGGACGCAGTCACGGATGATTTCTTCGATCCACTAAGCGAAATGCTGGGCGAGAAGACATCGCTGCTTGGTGGCCCTACAAGTAGTGCCGACTGTCTGGCGATCGGCTATTTGGCGCTTATGCAGAAACCCCAGCTGCAGCATGGGTGGTTGAGCGAGTCCCTCCGGACGAAGCATAAAAGGTTGGATGAGTGGGCACGAAGGCAGGCCGCTGAGCCATTCGGCACGTCCACTAGTAAATTACAAACGTTGCCATGGGAAGCGTGTGCTCCGAGAAGCGGTCCACAAATTTGCCACGAGGTTCTGGAAGGATGTATTGGCTCCTTACCCGTCGTCGGATCTTACCTCTCGGTATCGGAGATCTCGTACCTGCATGCAACAGATCGTGGTCGATATAGAGAGAAACACTTTCAAGTGGCCCGGTTGCAGCGAGGGCAAGACGTCTACATTGACATCCTCACAGCCACTTTGGCGTCGGCAGGGCTAATCTCGTGGTTGATATATGAAGGCATGCTACGGTTTCCTCGATGGAGCCGACCAACGCCTAGCCAAAGACGATTTGGCGAGGCTGGAGCTCTTCTCGGCCTGAGCTGACGAATCCCTGTGATGGGAGTCACACCAGGGATACAGCTATCGTTTCCGGGCATCGAGGTGTGCCATTCTGGGGCATAAGTAGAAGTTCACCTCACGCCGTGTTGCTGAAGACATATGCACGATTACCAAAAAAGAAATGGAGAAACGCCGTGTCCGGCTCAAGCGGTTATCACACTCGACACAACTCCGATTTCATAGCGCCGTGGGATGAAGGAAGATGATAGGAGGATGTGCCAGATGTGAAAAGTGAGGACCTTAAGTTGTGCCCAGACCAGCCTTATCTGGCGGAAGGAGCCGGCGCATCGTCATGCACATGTCGTCACGCGCTCGTGTTGATGCTATGGAATATATATGTCCCGGAGCACGTGACGCGATGGCATCCTGCAACACGAGGTAGAACTGTCTCTAGCAGTTGTAAAGAGTGGTCCAGACGAATCTTGATAGCTGACGATACGTTGGAGTCGAAGTGTTTAGCCGTGACGAACATCTGAGCGAGGATTAAGAACCGGAGGGCGGACTGCGAGAAAGATGAACGAATCAGCGTCCGCCTGTACCTGGCACTTGCGCCATGGGCCAATGACAAGCGTGGGATTTATGCGGAGCCTCGTTCGATCTACAACTTATAATTGGTCGGCAGAGTGACATACCTCAGCATATTTTTAAGGTCCTCACTTTTCCTCGCTCTGCATCTCCGCTTCGTTCATCTTATGCAGTGATCGCGACTTCCTCTCCCTGCTCCAGTTGGAGCGGGGCCAAGGTAGAAGGTTGCGTTTGTCCACCCGATTTTAAACCACAACTCTTGTGGTGGTAACACTAAGCTCTGGTTACTGTGCTCATTTTCTTTCCATTATTGCCTCGAATTTCGTTTACGCCAGTAACATCTGCATCCAACACACTAGGTCTGTTGGACCGGGTGGAACTTGACTCCAGCGTCTCCAAAATCTCACCTTAGTCCAATTCAATATTCGTATATGTAAGGTCCTCGATTTCCTAGGCGTGGCTCTGCCGTGGCTCATCTACAGCCGAACTAGATCCCTCCACGTACGCGCAAACCGATATATCCCACAGCTGCTCCTCGCCTTCGGGACATTGCAGAAACCATTCCAACAGCCCGGTAGCCATCCCATATCGACCACTATGGCCACCCTGGAGACTTTTGCTCACCTCGTTGCACGGCAAGAGGACAGTAGCGGGCAACCCACTTGTGATACCGGGAACGAATATGACGGTCGCATTGGCCTGCGGATAGCCGCACTCTTTATCATCTGGGTCACCTCTTCGCTAGGCGCAGTCTTCCCCATCTTCGCAAACAGGCACAGAGGCCTAAAGGTTCCAGAATGGGTGTTCTTCATATGCAAATACTTTGGCTCGGGCGTCATTATTGCAACAGCGTTCATACACCTATTGGCCCCCGCCATTGACGCCTTAACGGACTCCTGTCTGACAGGACCGATAACAGAATACGACTGGGCCGAGGGCATAGTTCTCATGACCGTTTTTGTCCTCTTCTTCGTTGAGCTGATGGTCATGAGGTATGGAAGTTTTGGCGGACATCCACACAGCCACGAGCATGAGCACGAACACGGACAGGGACATGTGAATCAGATTGAGCTGGAACGATCTACACCCGACACAGAGGGGACTGCCCCCGTAGCGGGCACACTGTCACCCTACAAAGACACCCCCACCCGACAGCACCGATCTGCCAGCACGCACGTGCCGGGAGAAGACCACATGGGCCACGTGAGGGAGCACTCCGAGATCGAAGACGTGGCCAACCCATTTAACCTCGAAGATTACAAGGCGCAAATGACAGCCATCTTCATCCTCGAATTTGGCATCATATTTCACAGCATCTTCATTGGCCTCACGCTAGCAGTCGCGGGAGACGAATTTAACACCTTGTTCATCGTCATCATCTTCCACCAAACCTTCGAAGGTCTTGGTCTCGGATCTCGACTTGCCGTGACTCCGTGGCCCAAGGATCGGCGATGGACACCGTACCTACTCGGATTAGGATATGGTCTGAGCACGCCACTCTCAATCGCCATCGGCTTGGGTGTGCGGAAAACCTACCCTCCGGGCTCCAGGACCACGCTCATTGTCAATGGCGTGTTCGATTCGGTGTCGGCGGGCATCCTGATTTACACTGGACTGGTGGAGTTGATGGCTCACGAGTTCATGTTCAGCAATTCTATGCGCAGGGCGAGCATACGTACTGTCATGGCGGCATTTGTGACGATGTGTCTTGGTGCAGGACTTATGGCATTACTCGGCAAGTGGGCTTGATGAATCAGTACTTGAGACATTTAAAGAACATCGCCCAGCTCGGTATTGCATGGCAGCGGGGTTCAATCCTGTGGCGTTCTTGAGCATATCTGGCGTGATAGCAAGGAGAGTGTGCGAATAGCGTTTCCTTTAGAGCAGCAGGAGAACTCAGGCATGATGCTGAACGCACCGCTGATTGTTTGTCAAATTGTGCACGATCCATTTCCGCCTCAAGGGAAGTGCTCACGTCCTCAGGTCTGATCTCTGGCACCTGCTTGTCCTACGTAAATCCTAAGGTCCAACTGTTCCATCAACCGGCACCCAGTTGGTCCAAGGTCGGAAAACTCGTGACAAGACGCGAAGGGTCACAGACGACCCTTCATCCCACGATCTCATTAGTACCAGTGCCCTTCCCCATAGTCTCCAGGGGAGCCGGGATTTAGGTATTACGACTATTATGGCTGCAGAGGACCCCGCTCCACCCCGCCCTTTCCCTAATTCCAGACTGTGCCACTCCGCTCCGGGCGCGCTCCTCGGCAGAAGGCGGGGGTGTGGTATGAGCGTACAGAGTAGTATGACTGTGGACTGGGAGATATATACAACTTCGCAACCTTGCCCGCTTGGTTCTCCGGAGTGGGAACTATCTACTGTGCTCCGTACCGTAGATCCTGAGCATGTACCGATGTGTGTGTCCCTTTGTCTGTCTGTGCGTGGGAGGATTTCGTGGATAAGGAGTAGTGGCGTGGGCTTTGGCGTATCATCACGAGGCTATGGTCCAGTCCTGGTGATGGTGATGGTGATGGTGATAACGGTATCGCGTGCTACAGTAGTTACCTACCTCATGTACGGGCGCTGGCGAACAACATCGAGCCCCGGGGAATATGTACGAGGTGCCATAGTACCATAGTGAATGGATACTGCCCGTGGTCGTTGGCGCCGCGGTATGAAGGAGGCGTTAAGTGCTGGGTACAGTTTCGTTTAAGCGTGCCAGCGATGATCGCTCAAGAGCACACGTTTGGTCAGTCACTTTCTCGTCAGTTAAATACTTGGCACTCACCGGCAGGCAAAGGGACCTCTTTTGTTGTGAGCAGTCAGATACATAGACAGGCGTCACGGATCATTCTCGTGGCAATACCCATGTCTCCATAGTATCTTTTGCAGTGGTTGGGTATAATTTCCAGCCTGGGCAGCAACGTGGAGTGCTTCTAGAGCGGGTTTTGGTGTTGGTTCCCTTGCCATCCCTACAGCGGCTTGGATGCCTTGTGGTCCAGGACGGTGGTGATGCCTTGCCTGACACCTCGGATGCCGTGTCCTCCCCTATCGTCTCATCTCGTCGCAGGAATGCACTTCAGGGAGTGCATCGTGGTGCGTTGCCGGCTTAGCTGCACTAGACTGCCATGATGTAGCATAATAATGACATCGGTGAGGAGAAGGATTCGTAATACAATACTTAGAAATTGGCAAGGCGAACAGATAAAGGACCAAGAACACACCGACCAAGTTGCAGAACGATCCGACATGACTTGCTGCTTTGTTTATAACATTTGTCAACCGACCACGTAGAGCGGAAGTGGAGTTGGTTCAAGCAAGTCAAATCCACGCTCTCCCGGCAGAGTAGGTACACAGCAGGTCAATAAGTACTCCGTACTCTGTCGTTCTTGTCTGTACACGTGTCTTGCGAGAATACAGATTGTACACCGAGGTCAATCCGCGCAGCGACCACGACAGACATGATGGACAGGGAACAGGTACTGGAACAAGGATAATTAGGGAACATGGGGAGCGTAAGGCAAAGCCAGGAGGGTTTGGCGAATTTGACGAGTTTGGTCAGTTTGACGAGTCCACCAAGCCCAGGGGCTGCTTACCTAATAAGTCTTCTGGACCTGGGCAGGGTGCCGGTCTACCACCGGTCAACCACCGGTGCACCTATTTTGTTAACTTTAGGTGCACGGTCCAGTCAACGTGTCGCACCTAATGTACAGTATCCTGCACGTACCCCTCTGGTGAGCTCGATTGCCTGTCCATCGCATTGATGCTAGGTAAGTAAGCCAAGAGTGGTTATAGCTGTATTAGAATCGACTGATCTGGACCATCGGGATAGCGTAAATGGTAATGTACCTGAAAAAAAAACCCCCCTACCACCTCGCAGCTCTTGTACCTTACCTACTCTACCACAACCCACCTACTACTCAGTCTTTCTTTTCGTGGAGTACGGAGCCAACGCTCAGCCCACAATGCCCCTCTACGACGTCGAGCACATCACCCTTTTGACTGAAGAGCAACAAGAACGCCTCGCCGAGGGGTTCAGCGATGTACACTCCACGCGGATCAAGACGCTCGAGTTTCTCATCAATGTGGGGTACACGGATGCGCGCAGAGGTCCAAGAGGTGTAACGCCGAGCATTGCAGGGAGTTGGTTTTGGTGTGGAGCGTGTCGTGGGGGTTGAAGGCGAGCTGGTCTTGCGCACGGTTCGTGTTCTGGGAGCTTTGACTACGGCTGTCGACGAACGTAGCATCGCTGTGCCGAGGGTATGTCTCTTCTGGAGCGTCTTCGCTCGTCTTGTCTGTCCGCATGCTGAAGACTTTCTAGGTGGGCGAAGAAGAGCGATGGCTCACGTCGAACGTGGACGAATTCCACAGGTTGGCGGCAGCCGGAGACGAAAACTTCTTCGAAGTGGTCCATGAACTCTGTTCGACAATCCGCTGATTCCGGATCTATGGCACTGTCAACTCGTCACCCCCAGTGACGAGGCACAGCACTTGCATCATGTATATCTTCTGTGCACACCTCTCCTGCCGCTCATCACCTCTATACCCCGACCTGCCTCCTCCCAGCCTTTCCTCAACTCCGTGATGGTCATTAAACAGTCCTATCCAAGAGGGGTTTGAGAAGAAGGCTTGGCCTGCCAAGCTTGTGTGCGTGTGCTGTGGTCAAAATAAACCCTTTGGAAGTCATCACCTGTGCCCCCCATATCGTTGCTTGGAAATGCCATCCCACTTGCTTTTCTTGTCGTGGCGTCATGTCATCGTACAAACATGAGACATCGCAGTAGCGAAGCTATACAAAAAGAACATTGTCGAAGAAAAAATCAGTAGCTCCTCCCGTACATACCCCCTGGCGCTGCGCCATGAGGAGACATGAACCCACCCAAAGGTCCTGGAGGAGGAGGAGGCGGCGGTCGAGTCGCGCCAGGGCTTGCAGACGGCACTGGAGGACGGTGGAACATGTTGACCAGCCGCCGGCCAACACTGGGTTCAATCTCGGTGCCGTCACGGGCGATCTTGACCTCGCGATTGGCGTTCAAGGGGTTCCGCAGACCCCTCGTCCTGTAAAACGGCAGGCGATCGGTGGACATCCACTTGATCTTGAAAGGTTTCCCGAAAGTTTGTGGTGTGGCTGGACTGGCTGACTCGTAGCCTTCGCCTGATATGTTTCCGGCCTCGTCGTCTGTGTGTTGTTCTTCTTTCTCTTGCGTAGCCGTGTCTGCCTCCCAGAAGATCGTCCCGCGGGCCGAATCATCTATGATTCGTCCTTTAGGCGCCGTCGCAGTGGCTGGGGTTGGGATGGTCAAAGGGAGATCAGCTGGGCCTGGTTCTGGTGCCTCTGGCCGTGGCTGGATTTCGACGTTGGCGACAGATTCGTCATCGATGGCAGACTCCATCCGAGCATAACCAAAATACTCGCCAGACTTGTTCGCAGAAAAGACCAGGTAGACGTTCTCGGCGGTCTGTCAAGGGAGTTAGCGTCATGTCAATGACTGTGAGTGGCACTCTTACCTGGTACGCGTTGTTCAAAGCCACTTCATTATGAGCCTGCGTCGCCCATATTCCACTGACGACACTACGCTCCAGGTCCTCCACGGTCAGGCTCTTCACAACAAAGAACTTCTCCTTTGCCTTCCCCATCGATTCAGGCTCCGCAGTTATTGTTGCGTCAGTGACTGCTGTATCTTTGCCACCAGCTTCCGGTGTTTCACCTTCTTCGGCTGATGCCGACTGATGTGCCCCTGTTTGCGTCGAGGTCGCCGTGGAAGCACTTCCACGTCGGAGCCGGCAAACTAATCGCACGCCTTGGAACCTGGAGTCGTGGAAGCGAGTCATAGCGGCTGCACAACTGGCTTCTGTTCGATAATTCACAAAAGCACAGTTGCTCTTCGAGATCAGAAAGACACTCTCGATGTCCTCTGTCGCATCCCTCGCGAAATGGTCTTTGAGGTCAATTATGTGTGTTGCAGGCGGCAAATTTCCGACCCAAAGCGCATGGCCGGATTGCTTGGGCTTTCTAGGTGGCCCTCTGAGCGCGGAGGTCTGCAGGGAGGAGTTTGAGCTGCTTCTTCTCACAGCTATGCATGTCCCAAATGTTAGTTTCTCGTGGAGGCTCCTTGAGAGGGATGGCTCTGTACCTGAAGGGTTCAGCTGTGGATAAATATTCGAGGTTTGGACCTGGGCCATACTATTGTCAAGCCGCAGTTGTGGAAGCGTGTAGCCAGATGCGATCCCTGTCCCATACGGGACACCGTAGGCTGGAGATCCATGAGACTGTGGGAAATGAGGCTGCTGCTGCTGCTGATGATGGTGCTGGCTTGCCGCCCCCGAGTGATGTAGCACCGGCTGTTGCAGAAGAAAAGACTGGTTTTGAAACGCCTGTGGGCCACCCGCAAGCCCTGTATTCGTGACAAAATGTGAGTAGGCTGCTCCCTGCTGTGGTCGAACCGGTGGGCCCTGGACAAACGGCGATGAATATTGTTGCGCGAACGAATGGGTTGGGGTCGCGGCAGCCTGGCCGGCAAACTGCGCGCCTTGGTGGTATTGGTACATCATGGACGGATTTGGAGCACTGGTAGACTGGTAATGCTGAGCGTATGGTTGTTGCTGGAACTGTCGCATTGGATAGTCTGGCAACGCGGCAGCCATTGTCGACATGTCAAGCGTTCCCGTACCCGCAAAGTTGCCCATGGGGAAATGCTGTCGAGGGTATGATTCAAACTCCATGTTGGAGGGCTGTCCCGAAGCCAAGCTGGTGCCAGGGAATGATGCTTGTAGTGATCGGTCTGGGAATATTAACCTGGTGGTCACCGCGATCGGGAAGCCCAACACAGCACGTACCTTTGGAGAGTTGCTCGTCGCTTGTTTGCGATATGAGATTTGGTCGAAGTGGAGGTTCATCACCCATTCCGAAATCCTCAAATATAATAGGGAGAGTGTAGTAATGCTGTACCCAGAAGACAGCCATCAGTCAGTCCATGTTGCTTGATGGTGAAACGGCAGATTAAGCGCCAAAAGAGAGTACCTCAAATAGGTATACCTAGGCTAGGTATGTGGTAGAGCCGATCTTACTCGAAGCCAGCAGCAGGCTGAGCACGGATCAGGAGAGATCCGGATGCTCTTGTGGGTGGTTAAGAGGATTCTGTTGAGAATTCTTTTCGCTCGTTCGTCTGTTCAAGAAGGGAAATGAAACACACAGGTCGGCGCCAAATTTGGAAGTGAACGTGGTCGACAGGGGTGCTCTGGATGTTTCACAGGGCTAGAAGAGGAAGGGTCCTCTCTCGTGGCAGTGTCCAACGGCCGCTTCGTAGGATCATTGGTCTGGTGGACGTTTTGTGAAGAAGTGATGGTAAAGAACGGGAGTCACGCCCAACCGTGTCTCATATCTGGCCTCAGTAGCATGGATGCTAATGACTGGCGGGGATAGCGACGCACAACGTACTAAAGCCTGTGGGACATAGCAAGTAAAATTCGACAACGGCGCCAGGGTCCACTGCAGTCAGTGGCCAAAACGAACCGTGAAAGCGTGATTGGGAATAGCCGGGATGGAGCCCTGGTCGAGGTGGAAGATGATCAGGACTGACACGGAGGCCAACGGTATTGCGATGCTCGAGCTGGAGAAGGCGCCAGGGTGGACAGTCTGACAGAATCAACCCGCAGTATGGCGCCGAAAGCTGCATTGGAAAGGGGAATTCCCGGCCACGAACTGCAGCTTCGACCGGTGGGCTGATAGCGACGCTGGAAGAGCGTATCAATTGGTCCGGATCTGGGAGGCGATGTCCACGGCCTGGAAGAGCAGGTGTGGGTATGGCAGAGTCGCAAGCAATAGCAGCAACCCCCCTCCCCAAGGGGAGTCGATCTTGCACGGAAGGCTTACTTACCGTTAGGCCAGGAGCTGCAGTGAGTGAACGCAGCCTCCTGCCTGGACAGCGCCGGAATTGACATCCTAGCTGTGGCCGTATCAAAAGCACAGCAGAAGAGCAAAATGCCATGTACACGGTATAGATTGTCGCTAAGCACGAGGGTGGGTCGGCCGGAGATGGACTCGGTAGTGGCTGTGTTCGCGTCTCCTTTTGGAAGCCAGGCCCGGCCTGTGTACCTGGGCCTGTGTACACGGTACCAAATAAGAGCATACCCTCTTCGGGGAAGAAGAGGACCAAGAAGATACTAGTTGATGCCGTACCTCACACTGGCTAGCAAATCTACTGTGGCAACATCTAAGCAATGAGTCAGTTCTCGTCTGTGATTTGCTCAAGACACCCCATTGCGTGCCTGTCGCTTATTTGGATGGGCCTCCAAGCCACTGGCTTGCTCTCAGTCCCACTTGGAGCGCAAGCCCGTCTCTTGCAAGCACCGTACGGGCACATTCATGATCTGGAGAAAGACATTGCAGACCTCATTTGCCCATGTACGAGGGAGTTATTGTTAGGCGGCCGCGGAATGGGGGGCTGGAGGGTTCCGAGATGTTCTGGACCGTGCGGAGTTCTTGTGTGGCACCCGGATGAGCTGAAGCAGCAGCCACGGGTGTCTTTCGCACCGGCCTTGGTGATGGGCAAGCCACATTGCCGTAAGATGGCCGGGCTTCCGAGGCTTGCTCCCCACTGCTCGGCTTCTGCGGCGTTCTGGAACTCCCCGCTCATAGTACACCAGCCTTGCACCACCCATGCTGTTGTCTACTTTGCTGCCTTTTCCGCTACCAGCGATTGTTGCGCTGACGAGCAGAACAAAGAAACAGCAGAGATCTTCCTGCGACAGGGGCGGCGTACGCAAGACATCATCCTTGCCTTGCAAAGGCGAGCCGTCGAGTTGATCCAAAACTAATGCGGCGGATGGTCAATCGTTGCAGATCATGAGGAAAATGTCTTTTAGCCTCGCACTAAGTCCTCGTGGATGCGCTGACCAGTCCTGTGGGACGGCCAGGTGTGGACGAACGAGCACAGATCCTTGTATTGTGTAACCAGGACCCAGTACTTCTGCTGAGACGCATGTCGGTACACAGCTGTCTACACAGGCTGATCGGGGGTTCTCGCCATCGCTTTTTGGTAGCAGAGTGTTCATGATTACCATAGCTCTAACATGGGAACTACCATGGCTGGCCGATAGCGCTCAGCCCGGGGTAAGCCTGCTCGACTTCTGAAATGGATAGGCAGGGGGGCATTTGTCGAGATCCGCCTGAGTCTACTCCGTATACGTGTACCATCAACCACAGTCCCGGGTGGCCTGTTCGTGCATGTCAAAACATCCGATGACGGCGTATGGCATCATTCTGCACAGTTTCGCTATTGTTAGAAACAACGCAGGTACACCAGTAGTGGTGTTGATCAGCTCGCCAGACGATCTGTATCAATCAGTAACTGCTGGCTTACCCGCTGCGGCTACTGGATGTCTCATGCCGAGTCGTTTGGTGGCAGGTGGCGACAACGACTTTTCACAGCATATGCCGATCTCTTGGTGGAGGTGGGCGACCGTTCTAGTGTCAAGCAGATCCGAGACGCTCGAGCATAAGATGACTGGTTGGACCCTGGCTGTGGCTGAGCAGCTGTCTTCTCCAGGATCTCGGGTCGGTTTCTCGAAAGTTAGGGAGATATATGCGAACTCCGAGAAACCCCTTGTCCGAAGGCGGCATAGCGCGACCGGAAGGGAAAAACTTTGAAGCGCTCCCGAGTTGCGTCATGGGCTTGGCGCGTAGGGTTTGTTAATTCCAACATCAAGTCTGCGCGCTCATCATTGCTTCATGGTCGCTTTCGGTTATCATTTCCATTTCCTGCCCATCGCTTGCTGATCGATTAGATGGCTGAGAGACGGGCCCAAGGGGTCTCACCGGCGACTGAGGTTTGTCTCTGCCGCCTCATCATTTGTTCTCACTGTCGCGACGGCTGCAGAGGCCAAAATAGTACGCGAAGTTTCGAACTCCACAGCGCCCCTGGCCACAAACACATTTGCTGTTGCGCATGCCAGAATTAGAACCGCCTATCGACTAACTACTGGTTGAACAGAGATTGAGACACGTCACTCGACCCCTACGAATCGTGGTAACCTCCCGACTCGCTGTGGCTTGTACCTGACCGCACCAAGACGCCGATCCAGACTTCTAGGACCCTGAGATTTGCCACTCAAGCTTTCGCTTCAATCCCTCGCAGATGCCGCCTTACCTCACCGGATGCTGCGTGTTCCAGAGTCCTCGTGTTGCTCCTGACCTAGTGTCAGGTACACCGGCGCACTAAGCACTCTTTCGGCGAGTCGTATGCTCAATGGAAGGTGTGCAGCCAGCAGCAGTACCTTTCTCGTCCCGACGACCTCGTTACCCGGTCTTGGCCTCCGAACCCCAAGTCGGCGCGTCCGGATCTGTTTCGCTCCATGAGATATACAAAGCAATGATTTTCATCTACGTGTTTAAGCTGCATGTCTCGTAGAAAGATAAACGTCCTGGAGGTACTTTCGACCAAGCCGGTACGAACACGAGGTACCTTGGCGGGCACTGCTGAAACATCCTCTGTCCAAGTTGAAGGAGTTACCACGCGATCAAGTAAGGTCTCTCCGGGCCGGAGCGATTGCCCTTTGCGTTCTGTGGTACGATACCCGGTGCTCATGCTCATCCTCCACATCCGATGGCGCTCATTGTGGCGACAGCCCGACAACCAATGAACATGAGCGAATGCAGAAAACGCCATGATATGCGTCGACCAATCATCATACAGAGTCGTCCATTGGGGAAATTTTCGAGCTACCCACCAGGCCACTATCAACGGTCCATCGACCACAGTCCGCGCCATTCTCGGCCATGAGCTCTTGCTATCACTGCCACTTTGTTTGCAGACTGATGGTTTGCCAGAGCATCAGCACCCGAAAACCAACGGCTTCAGTCCTGTATACGCCCGCTAACAGAGCCCAGGTCCAATGAACACCTGCCATTTGGCCTATGGGGAAATCTCCTTCTCTCAAACTGGCCTCGACAAAGAAGTCATTGGATGCCTCAGGCCGACACTGCTTAGACTAACAGTGACTTGCTTTCGCTTCGAAGACTTCATGTGCTCGTTAATGCTGATTACCTCGCACCATTTACAGGCAAGCCTTACACTCCTAGCCTGCCAATCCACGGTGACGGCATCGCCAGACAAAGCACAAGTTGGGGGTGAGGAGCTCTAGCTTTGTTCGATGGCTATCGGCTCACCCACACGCGGATGCTCGACAGTTTTGGTCCCCTTTAACGAGCCAATGGCATGGTCATCAGCAAAGGAAGGCCCTCGGCTTGTGCCAGTCTGATGAACTACTTGCCATCTCTGACGTTCCACAATTCTCTCATGTTCTTATCTGCGCGATCACTGGCTACCTTACCACGTCTCCCAAGTCCCTCGGTCAGTTGGTAAGAATGGTTGAGAGGTGATTCCGATAGCGCATCACCCTCGAGCTCGAAGCTACAGGAAGACGACCCGGGATATGCAGAGACCCACGCGAGCAAACGTGGTTGATCAAACATCAGACGTCCATCCTGGAGCCCTGCACGCATCCACTACGGGAAAGGAAGCAATCGGACGTTGAAGTACGTCTGATTTGTGGTCCTGCGACCCTCTTCTTCGATTTAAAATGCCGCCCCTTGTCATGTAACCGCGGCCTCCGCCTTACCCGCTGCCGTGTATAACGGCTTCTCTCCAGATCACCAATAATCTGTCCAGGAGGCATTTGCTGCAGAAGTCTACCGTCTGACCTGTCTGACGCCGTCCAATTTTTTGTACCCATTGAACCCAAGGGATGTGATCTCTGCATAGGTGCGGTGCTCCATCGTGAAGTAACCAGGGGCGCAGATTTCCGGACGGTACTGTGAGAACTCTGGCGGCGGCGCAAGGAAGATTTCTCAGGCAGTCCCCCAACCCTTATTGGCGCTTTCTCCGCGATAAACCACGATACCATCACTTCCACAGACGCACTTGCCGCTTCTCTGCTCCTCCCCCAACCTTACCACCTTAGCATCTACCCCAGCCGCAAGCACTCTCACCTTCCTTTGTTGGGGCCCTTGGCCGTGAGTGCATACTCCTTGCTCCTGCGTCCGAATCAAATGCACCTCTCCAAGCTTTCCGTCATCTCGCCTACGCTCTCTCTGCATGAAGGAATGGTCCCACAATCTCCTGAACAGTGCTGAGATCATTTCAGCACCTGCCAGAGTTTTCCTACCTATGCCTGCGCGTCTAGCTGCAGGACCGTTGTTCGCGAATCAGCAGCGATAACGATGCTCGAGGAGACGGTCGGCCACGGTCGCTATGCCGAGCGCACAACTGCCCTAGTTTTCACTTGCCTCCTGAATCTCTTTGGGGAAGTTTTCGGTCAAGTTGCTGCTGAAACTCTTCGTTGGTAGAGTAGGCTTGGTTTAGGAGACGGCCTCGCAACCACCACCACCACCACTACCACCACCAGTGGCAGTCTCATTCTCGTACCTGACAAGCTGGTCCCATCTGCTGCCTAGGGCAGAAGCCAGGCTGGTCAGCTATTGCGAAACAATCTCTCCACAAGATGGGATAGGAAAGAGATGAGGAGGAAGTTAGACACCTGAGAAGAGACACCTGCGAAGGTCTGTTGGGAGAGCCTCCCGACCCAGGTAAACCTAACTGTACCTCATGATTTTAGAAGCACCGAGTCGTCAGGCCGGATCTAGTCATATCAGATCAGTCGTCCTGAAAGTCCCACGATATGACTTCTGGGGATGCGGTCGACGCCGTTCCTAGGTCCCGACAAGCCCACGACGCTGTTCGGCTCTTACCATTCCTTCTCAATGATGCCCATCACATCGAGAGATATTGCGCACGAGCTGTGCTGGATTAAAAAATAATAATAAGAACATTCGCTGTCGGACGTGGTGATAGAGAAGAAGAGAAGATCACAAACAAAGTACTTCCTTCTCCCTCCTGAGCGCCGATGCCCAATTTGGTGTTGAAACACCACGCTGTCACAGATTGCCGCCTCCTTCTTTCCATGTCGCATCGCATGCGTTTCGATCACGTCCATTCCATCACATGAAGCACTAGCTACCTTCGTCGTGCCAGAGCAGCGTCAGGTACTTTGCAGCGTCTATAGAGCAGACTCCGCCGAGAGACATAACCACCACCGCTGCCGCCGCGTGAACCCTGTCCAGCCCGTTGTCTTCTCCTACCCATCTGAACCCAGCACTGCCGTGGCGTGGCGGCGGTTCATATTCCTCGCCGCTACCGACTGGGGAGATAAGTCAAGACTAGCAAGCGACAACTTTGGCCCTCTCGATCGCGGAGACCAGACGAGACCTGCAAGCGACAGCCCGCCCGACGGAGAGACGAGGCCTGCAATCGCCGCTATCGACAAGGCAGACACGACAAGAAACTTGCAAGCGACAACTCGTCAATTGAGAGACAAGGCCTGCAGTCCTCGCTCGTGAGATTCTGCTCCTGCCTCACTTCTTGTTGGCACTGAGTCGGTACAAGACGGTTGGGGCCGGGGGACTCCGGGACGGCTAATATAAAATAATATGTGCTCTTTCGCAGTCAAAGTCGCGGCAGAAAGTGGGCTGTGAGAAGCCGGAACGTCACTATATAGTATTATCATTACTGCCATGCGCTGCATGCTTCCCCTGCCAATGAGACCTGTACCCAAGTTTTTCTGGTGCTGTCTATTTTAAAACAGAAAAGAGACCACGCGCAGTGTAAGACCGGCCTCTCCACCGCCGTTTGCCTTCAGATATCGTCAACAAATGTCATAGCTTTGATGGGGGCGACCCTACTCCGTACTGCAACTGCTGTGTGCAGATAACCCTTTTTTAGTCCTCGAACGTTCGTCCACAATTGCCCTTCCGAGCGCCCTCTGGATCCCAAAGTCATCACCTCGTCGCAATCACTAAGCTCAAGCCTTCTTAATCAACTCGAATCACTGTTCAAATACACGAGCCTCGGCCTCGGCCCATGCATCAACCTCGTCGGAGTGCTCAGCACGTCAAAAGAATGGCTCTCGCAGAGCATAACTGGACTCAGCACGTTATAATCGGCACGCGACTTGCTGTAACGATACTACCGTTCCCCCAGCCCTGTGACCTTGCCTGCAAATCTGGCGCCGGCACTACCACGCTTCTGCAGCCTACTGGAGCCATCTGAAGACGAGGACAGCGGTGAGATTTTATTCATAAACGGGAGGGGACCGAGTGTATCTGTGTGGGCGCCGTGACCTGGAGGCGCCCGAGTTGTGCGCTGGTCGATGTACAAGCGTGCAGCAGCGGATAGTGGTATGGCGGGAAGCTCGACTGGGATTTCAGCCCCATTCTGGACGAGTAGTTCCGCCATGGGGAACGCCTTGACTGCACCGGGCGGCGCCGTGTCCGAATGGGATGAGACCGGACGAGCTGGGTCAGCAGCAGCAAGGGCCACAAACACAGCGTGAGTGTTCCTAGAACGGTCATGAGCGTTGACGTTGGCCCGCTGAGCAATCGCTTGCAGAACGCCTTGGATATCATGTCTCTTGATCGACGTCAGGAGGGTGTCATCAGCACTGGTATACTGAGAGACAGGTTCCACATAGGCACGTTCGACGTATTTCGCCGTGATGAACTTCAGCCGTTGATCTCGAGTTGAGGTCGATGTGGGTTTCAGAGAACGATCCAGCATTGCTTCCCAGATCATGTTGCTGATCCTGTTGCCGACGAGCATCAGTAACTCGACAATATCGTTGGTAAAGGAGTGCACATCCAAGGTCAATGACCGGATCTTCGATACGTGAGTCCCCAGCGAGCGATGTATACCGCCGCATTCAATGCATAGAACGATGCCTAGATTGAGCGAAACCCATTCGACCTTGGAGGAAGAACCACAGTCCGCGCAGAACTGGTTGCCTTGATCATTGTTTCTCATCTGGTCGAGTAGTTTCGAGGGATTCTCATCGTAGCTGTTGCTGCTGGTCCTGGTGTAGGTCGGCCTAGACCCTACGGTGATGCGGCGCGATACTCCACTCACGTCACTTCGCTGAGAATACCCGTGTGGTCCAGATTGCGAGGAGCTTTTGCCGAGTAACGCGTGGCCAAACTCACGTACAGACTCTCTTGTACCCGGCTCCTTCCGGAGTTGCTGGGGTGCTTGGCCGCCAGCCTCAAAAGCACTTTGGAGGGCATTGTTGATGGCGTTGATCCAGGCATTCATATCATCTTCACTTGTGGCCTGGTAAACTCGTTTGAACTGCGGCGTAATGACCTCGAAGCAAAACCTGCGCTCTGCGTCACGTGCGATTCGTACTGAAGCCATACGCAGGTCGATGGGGTCGCGATGTAAATCCAACTTGTCTTTCCAATTGCTGTATTCGGACAGCCTCCCTTGGTCAAGGACGATCCAGAACTTGTGCCACGCGCCCTTCGGGTCGATGTGGCTGTTGGGTTTGCTTAACGCCCATAACAATCCCTCCTTGCGGTATTGTCCCGAAGAACTCTTGTCGCTAGCTGATACCGAAGTCTCGTCAAGATCGCGAATGCCCTTGAACTTGCTCGGAGTTGGTGCTAACGAGTTGCCACTTGGTGAAGTTGATAAGATCGCGTTCAAAGGGACATTCGAATTCGTTGTGGGCGACAGCGTTTTAATCGAAGCATGCCCAAATTGGGAGCTGGTACTGTCGGCTCTGCTCAGATCAGTGTCCGATGTATGAGCATTATACCCATTCTGGCCTGGGGCCTGGGAGGAGACGGCGACGGCAGGAGGTTGGTAATGCACCTCCTGTTCCGCAGCCACAGACCCGTTCTTCTCTAGATTCCTTCGCTTTTCTTCTCTTTCCGTCCTTTGTAGCTTATATTCCTTGTCAGCTGCAGAGACTTCCCTGACGAGGGCATCTAACTGTGGCGTGAGGTTTTCCACCGTTTTCGCCGTGGCAAGAAACGATTTCGCCTGGCCGTCCGCATATTTTGTGAGCTGTGACAAGAGTTCTTGTTCCTTGCGGCCACCATGCAGATCTTGCATGAAAGTCGAATAGTCGAATCGTTTCAACTCGAAGTTCTTCCTCTTGCTTTGATACTTGGAGTCGCTTTCTGCACGCTTCTTGTCCTTGAGTGTATCCTGCCTCTGGCCTAGATAGCGGCCAACATAGGCATAATAGTCTCGGCTTTCGTCGTCGAAATCCTTCTTTTTGGATTCAACCTGCTTGATGTCCATGTTATACAGCTTAGAGATGGGATCGATGATCTGTTTCTGCAACAACGTGCTGTTACCCTTCTCGTACTTCATGATATGCTGGGCTATGTTTGTGAAGTAATGGTCGAGAGCGGGCTTGAAGGCCGTGGCGCTTGAATTTGAGGCTTCCTGGAGTGCTCGTAAGAAATCAGACATGGCCTGATTGCACTCGACTTGGGCTTGCTGTGCAGCTTCGGCTTTCTTTAGAACTTTCTTGATCTGCACTTTCATGGTGCCGGTCTTTTGCTCAAGGGCTTTCATTGTGGCCCGGAAAACCGGGCCGTCATCAACCGCGCTAACGTCGTCCCCGGGCCGCGGCACGCACTGGATGTCAATCACCGGCATCGCAGGCGTCGATGAAGGGGCCATAGAGCTGAAATCAGTGGCGTGTACATGTGGCGATGGCGGGTTGTGTTGCTCCGAAGGACCTTCTGAATCGCTGATAGCGGACTGGTATGATTGCGAGGATGGCATCCTATGCCTCTGTGGGAATGTCGGGATGTCAAGGCCGGGTGAAGCAAGTGGTAGGCCGTTGGCCGTGGCCATGTTCTGAACCCAGAAGGTGAAGGATGCGAGTGTATTGAGCCTATGGGCTCTGGAATCGTACTCGAGGAAACTACAACAACTGCGCCAACCCCCACCCTTGTCTTCCTGGGGTTTCGGAGGCTTCCAACGCCATGTCCATTCGTAAGTTATGGACGGATTGCCACGGGTCCCAAAATCACCAATAAATTGCACGTTGGAGTTCTTGTGTAGATTGGGGTCAGCGTGGAACTCGCGCGTAATGAGGGTGTCCAACTCTTTGGCATTGTGAGCGTACGCAAATGTCAGTCCGGTGACGGCGGCATCGAGCGCGGGAGTAGTGGTGGAGGGTGTCGCGGGCAGAGGACCGGAGTTCTGTCGAGTTACAAATGTAAAGCGGAAGTCAAGTTCGTCTTCAAGGTCCAGCCTGGGGAGAAATGACAGCGCCGATGCATCAGGGTCCTGCACAACAATCAGAAATTATCCCCCGTGCAGGAACGCTCGCCAGACCTGTATGTATGAAATGGGTCTGTAATCGCTGGTGTCTGGCTTGCCAATAAGACGGGTTGCGGGATATGCATTTGGTGTAATGCTCAGAAGTACTTTGCGTCGGCCATTGCTAATAACGATTGAACTGATCGAGACTAGAGAAGTCAGCCACTAGCCGCTGGGGAACGACGACGGTAGCACATACAGCGCGCCTGGTCCTTTAAGTATAGCAAGGCGCCCTCGTCGATTCTGCTGCTAATATTGCCCATCGCTGACTGCCTCTGAGCAGGCGTGACCACTAGAATGCGCCAGGATGGGCTATTGAATGGTCAAGGGTGGCTTGCTCGGTTGGAGGGGTTGTCAAAGATGATGCGCGAGGTGTCAATGCTGGAGCAGAGTACAGTAGACGAGTTTGAATGCCGAACAACTAATGCTGGTGTTACAAATTATGGACACTGGTCAAGCGTGAAAAAGGACTCTTGGGTGACAGGCTGCAAAAGAGGGAGGATTCGTCGCAGTGGTTGGTCGCAGTTGACGTGTGCCTGGCTGCGCTGCGCCTTGAGATGTGAAACGGGCGAGCGCGAATCTGTAAGGCCAACAAGCGAGGAAGGCCGATGCGGTGGGGGAACGCCCTCGACACCCCGGACTCTGCCAAGCCTTTTTAGTTGCAACTCGTCCCTCCTATTCGCAGCCTAAGTGGCCAACCAAGCCCACTAACATCTCCTACAGCTTGTCCCCTACTCATACCGAAAGCCAGATATTGCAAATAGTGACGAGAGTCGGACAGTGACATTGTCGAGGCTGACAACAAACACTGAGGCTTGGGCCTCTCATGTGATCAGGATGGGAAGACTCCGAGCCTGACGTCGTTCCAGACATCCGTCATCGCCACATTCTCAGCTCGCTTTTGCCTGTTACCTAGATGCAAATCCGCCACAATATTGGCCTTGCTATTCCGCAGGCCGCAGTGGATTCGCATGGACCGGATGCTGGTCAACGTGTTGGCGCGAGGGAGAACAATCTCATGCCTTCAACATTAGTTGCCTGTGGCCTTGAGTTGTCCAAGTTAGGAGTTGTTAATTGTACATCGGAGGCAGACGGATAGGAGACAAGGCTGCGGTCCCTCTATCCTCTGCGCAATTTTTACTCTGATATTTGCCTTTGCTTCTTCACAGAGAGCGTAGTTTATGATATGAAGTGACAAGAGCTGCTTATATTATTGGGGACGTCCGCTAGATCGCGCCAAAAGCTGCTGTATGTCCTGCATATACCCGTGGTTGAACGCTATACATTACCAAACCAATGCATTTTCGGACACAACATATGCAATACCCGGTCGAGACGCGTCCCATACCACCACCATCTCACGCTTCCTGGGACATCGTCTTGAACACCCTCTCCATCACCCCAAACCGCAGATCCCACACGCGATCATGGTCCGAACCCTTCACTGTCTCGCTCCTAAACTCCACGTCGTCCACATCCCTCCAGCACGCCTCGAACCACCTGGTGCCTTTAGCGCCCGCATCGCCAATCATGTTGTCCTTTTCCGCAAAGAATACGTCCACCTTCAGCTTCGCTCCCGCACCGGCACGCACCGCCTCGACCAGGCGCGGCGCCAGCACATCAAAGTCGCCCCAGTCGGACCACCCGTCCTTCTCGGCCCCATTGCGTAGTAACACCTGCGTCTCCTGGCCCAGTCCACGCACGCTATCCGCGAAGACGCGCTTAGCTACACGGTCGCGTATATCCTCCTCGAGGTCGACGTCCGACCTCTCTTCGCTCTCGCAACCTGTTGGTTTCGCCAAGGACCAGAGCTGCGGTACGCTGCCTGAGACGGCGGCGCTGACACCCAGTACTGGACCCAGAGTCGAGTTGACAAAGGTGGCCATGTTGCCGGTCCGGGCGACCACCGAGCGCGGCAGCGATGAGGCGAGAGACCAGATGAGCATGCCCGAGTGCGATGGGTGGACCCAGCGTGCAGCGATTGCGATATAAGGTCGCGACGGGTGCAAGAATTGGGGGTTGTGAACCGCAAAGTCGAGCCCGAAAACGGTGCCGCCGCTGTGGCAGCCTATGGAGACGTGTTTGATGCCGAGGTGGTCAAGCAGGGCGGCAATGACTCCTGTAGATGCTAGTGAGTAATATGTATTTCCTGGCAGGATCGTTCAAGGGAGTACATCTAAAGGCGACTCACCCCTCCAAACCTCGAGCAGCCTCTCAGCTGGCACGCTGTCCGTCTTACCAATGCCCGGACGTTCTACATTCAGGATACGAACCTTGTAACTCTTCGCCAGCCCATCCTTTGCAGCATTGTGCAGCCGTGAAGACACGAGCGGTCCGAAGAACAACAGGACTTGCTCCTCACCATGGTCATCGAGGGCACCTTCACGATGAAAGCCAAAGTCGGCGTAGGAGACCAGGAAAGGTTTGGGGCGGCCGCGCAACGGGTCGGCCGGCAAGTGGAAGGTCCGGTTGAGGCAGGGGTCGTTGATATAGGCGGTAACCTCTTCTGGGGAGAGCTTTTTAGGTGTGTTGCTGGGTTTAGTCGTGGTTCTAGAGGCGGCTTTCGTTGCTGTCCTTGACGACATGAAGGGCATATCTAGCAAAGCCTTGGCGAGAAGCACGATGTAGCCGAATGTTTATGCTTCAGACTTTGAAGTGCAGAAGTGATGTATAGCGAGCGCTGTGCGCGGCATTCAACTGATAGACAAGGCTGCCAGGCACCCGCTTAAAAAGACACTAACGTTCTTGGCACAGATGCATGGAGTTCTGCGAGCGCCGTCGAAGAGGCTGAATGGCAGCCACACAGCTACTGGCCTGGGACCAAAAGCCATAACTGTTATACTCGTATGAGACGGTGCAAGGAACGCAGTGAACATCTGAATGCAAACTTGGGGGTGGCGCCAAGACTTTACTCAGCCGAAATGACCACGCGGGGAATTAAAGCGGCACGGCTGGGATACGTAGTAGCTGCCACGCCAAAATTTCCGCAATAATTGTCAGGATCTCGGTTTCGCCTGGTAGCTCGTCTCCTCGTACGCAAGTCGCCTGCAACCAGCGGAAACAAGCATGTTGTCGGTATGGTAGAAGCCACGGGCAACGGATTCTATCTCTGTCCCATCAGCCGCTCTTCGCTGTCTCTCTTTTGATGATGGCTGCAAAACCAGCTAAAGAGTCCCAGAACTCGGGTGCCCCGAATCAGACGTGAGCAGCCGCGCCGATCCCCGTGCTGAACTCCCTGCTGAGAGCTGTGTAGGCTATTCATCAAGAACCTTCCGGAGAAAATCAACAAGAATGAACTCAAGCGCGCCCTGTACATGCTTTTCTCCACGTATGGACCCGTGCTTGACATCGTTACTAGCCGTGTTGGAGCCAAAGGTCAGCACATGCGAGGCCAGGCACACGTCGTCTTCCGCGATATTCAGACAAGCACGCAGGCAATGAGAGCGTTACAAGGGTTTAACCTCTTCGGCAAAGAAATGGTACGAGCGGACACCCCATACTCGGACAGAATATACGTTAAACTTTGTGTCGCAGACGATTGCCTACGCAAAGGGCCAGTCGAACATAATTCCCAAGCTCCGCGGGACCTTCGAACCTCCGACTGCTGCAGCGACTAGCGCTCCCGAGCAGACGGCACTACAAAAATCCATCTTCAATGCTCCTCCAGGTGCTGCATCCGGCACACCGGTTGAGAACGGCACAAAAGCCACCGAGACGCCCGCGGATACGGGCCCACATGGCATGAAGCGACCACGTGAAGAAGTCGAAGAGGAGGACGACAACGAAGTTGAGATGGAGGAAGATGAGAGTGATGCGCCTATGGAGGAAGATGACGAAGATTAAGACAACTGCACCATAAATTTCGACAACCACTTCTCAGCAGAGCGCCGCGTCAATGTCAAATACGGCACGGCCGTACGACAGCGTTGCGCTCTAGTGGACAAAAGCGGCCCGGACATGACATGGAGCCAACACATTATCGAGGAGATGACATTTGTTGTGGGAAGTGAATGTCACAGGCTGTGGAAGTTCTCTCGACTAAGCGCTCAAAAGCTTACTAGGGATATGCAGGCCCACAGCCGACCCGATCAGCCCGAGCCAAAGGCTCAGGTACTCCTCTGGTGTGAGCGTCCCGCTCGGCTCCAAGACCGAGAGTGCATCTTGCGTATTGCAAGGATGCAGGAAGAAAGATGGCAGATCTGACACTGGGTGATGCTGCAGCGAATAGCGAATCAGCTAGCTTGCACGACCCGAGTTGGACACGACTTACTGCCACGCTAATGCCTCCCAGGACACCTACGCCACGCAAGGGAGCGCATGAAGGCTGCGGTACCAGCTGCTCGTAGACCTGATCGAGGGCTATCGGCCGTTTCTCCAGTCCGTGACGGCATGAAAACCACAGGACGGGGACGCAATAGGTTGGCGACAAGATGATGGAAAAGTCCACAATTAGGCAGGTCTCCTCCAGACACCTCGAACCTCTCTACAACATTTTAGCTCGGAGAGCAAGAATGGGGGCAATCAATTATAGTCCAACGTACTCGTACAGTATCTTTGATTGAAGAATCTTCCACTTCATCCTCGACCATGTTCTCGAGGTCTTCCCTGTCTACCACCTCTCCTGAATTCGTGCTCCGATCGCCAGCGAGCCTACGATTCCCATTGTGGAGTGAGGTAGTGATATTCCGTCTCTGCCTGATTAGCAATTCCTCCCCACTCCACTTTACGCTCAGCCAGTCCGTGTCACTAATCCTGTCCGCACTCCGACGCTCCAGCGCCTTGCACGCTTCCGAAAATTCGTCCTTGGTGATGGCGGGAAATGCCTGCAGGGAGGGCATAGATCAACAACAGGGGTCAAAGCCCTAAGTTGATCATGGATCTAAATTGGACGCTGCGCCTGATTCCGACAGACTTTTCATCTCAGGGTTCTAGCGCTATTGGATCGAATCGAGTTTGCACACAGTACTCCGTACCCCGTACAGAGTGAGTGAAGGGCAGGTACGAGTATGGCGAGGCTCGAAAACAAACTCGCCAAGACAATGTTCGGCTTGGACGGCCCCGCTAACTGGGGGTTTCCGTTAAAAGGTAGCCCCAGACTGGGGTGCCTCACACGTGCAGCACGCCCTTTGCACGTGCCTCGTCCCTCATTACTCGGTACAGTTACGGCGTAGCACTCAATAATATGGAGCACACTTGGATCGAGCGCAGCGCCGGCCAAAGCTCGCCTCTCACAACGCCCAATTGACTCGAGCTTGGAAGCCCACAGATGGTATGGAGTAATGTCCAGCCACGTGAACCACGTGAAATCGTGCTGCATCGTGATGGCGGATGTCGAAGCAAGCACTCCGTATGGACCTACTGTGCATGTACTCCGTGCCTCCGTGCCTAAGCTTGCGGATGGTAATCCGTCATGTAGGTTTCTCTAGTAGTACATACGACGTACTCCGTACAGCAACCGCAATCTGCGCGAGCCATCTATACCTAGTAAGGATTCAAATGGGCTTCGTTTCAGGTATTCAGTCTTCGCCTCTCCACGGTCAGCCTTCTGGTTCGTGTCATAACCATGCCATTACAGTGTAGTATGTAATCTATGAGTCTTGGATGCGACAAAGGAAACCAACATTAAAAGTATATACAAGAAGGATCGTCCAGCTCGTCGACAAGGACACATGCTACACTGTGCAAGTGCGGTGTACTGTAAAATGCCTGCCTAGGGCTTGCCGCTGACGGGCGGACCGTTCAGCTTGAAATACCCAGGCTCCAACGTCTGGAAGACGCCAGTGGGGTCGTACTTGGCCGCGATGCTCTGCAGCTTGGCCTTGTTGGTGGCGCCGTAGCTGGCAATCACGTCCTGGTACTGGCTCGCGTAGTTCATGTAGATGTAGTCCTCGAACAGGCCCATGGACTTGCCGAGCGCGACGGTGCGGTCGATGATGCGCTGGTTGCACTGGAGGATGCGGGTGTCGTCGGCCGGGTTCGTCCACATCATGTTCATGTTGAGCAGGAGGTAGGGGCCGTTGGACGCCGGCAGGCCCAGCGGGTTGCCTCCGTTCTTGGACATGGCCGCCAGTTGGCCCTGCGTGATGACCTGCAGGGTCGCGGCGGGGACGAGGCCGGCAGCGTCCTTAATGGATTGGATCTCCTCGAAGAAGATGTCCCGGACCTTGGCCGTGTGGGCCTTGTTCAGCTTGTACGTGGCTGCCCAGTAGGTCTCGCGCAGGCCGTCGGGGTTGCTGGCGTTGAACTCCTGGGTCAGGTCGGCCAGCGTGCGGACTCTGGTGGTGTCCGAGATGGCGGGGATGGCAAGGTACTCTGAGAAGATGGGCGCGTTGGCCACGGGTTTGGCGTACTGCAGGTCGGCGGCCGCGACTTTGAGATCTGCCGAGGGGACGTAGGCGAAGGAGAGAATCTGCGCGGCATTGGGATCGGAGGGTGAGTTGACGCCCACGTTGTAGAAAGCGTTGACCACGGCGTCGAAATTGTCTTCGAGGATGACTCGGCCGCCGCCCCACATTTGGCCGCCGGGCAGGGAGATGGCGTTCATGGTGAATTTCGAGACGATGCCGAAGTTGTTACCTCCGCCGCGGAGAGCCCAGTAGAGGTCGGAATTTTCGCTAGGGCTGGCTGTGATGATGAGGCCGGATGCGGTGACAACCTCGTAGCTGGCCACGTTGTCGCACGCCCAGCCGTAGATGTTCGAGAAGAACGAGATGCCGCCACCGGTAGTAAGGCCACCAACACCAATGCCGGAAACACGGCCACCTATGACGGTCACGCCCGAGGGTTGCAGAGCGGTATACACGTCGAACCACTTGTTACCGGGGCCAACATCGGCGGTCTTCTTGTTGCCGGAGAGTTGGACGGTGTCGAGTCTTTCTAGCGAGATGGTGATGCCGCCCTCGATGTTGGAGGCGCCCGCGAAGGCTGCATGGCCGCCGGATTTGGCGGCAAAAGGACACTGAGTGAGTCGTGAAATCAAAATCGCTATCGATACCGAGGGTGCATTCGATGGCTTGAATATGCAGAATGGGTCGACGCTGCCTTGCTGGGCGGACCAGTAGCTGTCCGTGAAGCCATTGTAGCTTGCGTCGCTTTGCTTGATTACCGAAGAGGAGCCAAAGAGGATCCTCAGTGAGTCACACTGAGTAGGAAAGTAGTCAGTAAGAGGTTGGCCAGAGAGAGTGTCGATGACTAGAGCAGCCACCACCGGGGATGACTTACGGCTATCGAGCAACCAGCCGTCGAGGATCTCGTGACCAAGGACTCCAGCTCAGGCAATGCGGAAATGTTGACGCCTTGGTCAAGAAGGGCATCGGTGATGTTAAAGTCAAGCGGCTCGAACGTTGTGTCTTGGGCTGAGACCAACGCTACCAGGCCCAATGCCAGGGCAGCGGTACAGGAAGAAAAAAGCATACTGGCTGAAAGAGTGAAGCCAAGAGATAGAAACAAGAAAGGCGGAGAGCGAACTGCAAGGGCAGGTGGTTGTGATCTTCGCTCAACAGCTAAAGAACCCCGAACACACACAAGAACAAACACGAAGCGAACAGCTGGGTTCGAGAAGGAATATTCTGCAACTTAACATGCCTGATGTGGAGTATGTTTGATTTGGCCACGTGGGTGAAACCCGTTTGATTGATGTTGCCAGAAGGAGATTCAGCAGATGAGACTGTGCAGTCAAGCCGTTGACTATAGAACACTCCAGGCTCACTAACACACAGGGAGTCAGCAAAATAGCACGGCTACCGGGTACTAAGGGGATCTATTGGATGTTCAAGCTGTAGTGACCTCGTACGTCGTATACTGTACTCAGACCGAATCAAGCTCAGCAGCCATCTGGATTCTGCGTGCGACAATCTTGTCCCAGGGTTTGTCTGCCCCTGAACCGGCACTCTTCGATGGAGGGGCATTTGAAGCGACGAGCAACAGAGCAAAGAGCGTTGCACCGCAAGCGAGATTGAAGCACGCTTCGACCAAAGGGGGCGCAAGGTGGCTAGCGTCAACGTTATCAAGCCGCGAAGCACCGAAAAGATGTTGGACAGCTTCCCCGGGCGCTGCTTCACGCATATGACAGGAGTAGCGCAGCAATCGGCTCTCGAGGCTGCAAGAAGGTTGCCGGATCTTCAGCGGCGTGGCGTGCTGTGAAATGCAGCACTGTCGATCCTTGATTTAATTGGAGTTGGCCGATTACCGGGGACCGGGGCTCGTATCGAGGCCTCATTAGCCTGTTACAGTTTAGCCTGCCGGCGTGAAATTTCCTGTGCAACGCTGCGAAAAAGCCTTCTTGGGCTAACCGGCCCTGCCTCCCACCTACAGTATACGTCGTACCCCTACCCCTCTGAGCCGTCCCGGCCCAGAACTCTCTGCCTTCTTTGGTTGGGCATTTTCCTACTGTGTACTCCGTAGGCACCCTTTGTTCTCATATCGTGGAGATAGTTGCAGCATCGACCCCAAGGTGTCTAGCAATTCTTCGCCCCATAATCTACTCTAGCAGCAGATGAGTTGTCTACGACGACTGTGTCCCAGGAAACCAACCGGCACCAATCGCCGAGTTTTCCTACGAGTCCACCACAGTGTGCGCAAGTTATGAAGGTTTTCGATGCTTGCCGTCGACCAAAGCTAACCGGGAGAGGTGATTCTTGGCCTTCTCGAGCTTGCACCACAAAATACACTAACAGTGGTCTTTACCACAAACGATGTTACTAACCAGCCGCCCAGCACCGACCCAGGATAGGGCGTCCTTCCGGCCGCACAGAACCAGGTTGGTCATTAGTTATCCCGGTCCAGTTGCTGCATCTCGAGACGCCGTTGTGGCGGGGATCCTGGACTCGTCGTAGTGCCTCATATCGTGCCTCACCATTTTCCATCGCGCACACTCGCATCTCCTACCATGTCTCATACAGAAAGCTTCTTGGTCGAACAGGTTTCGTGCCTCGTGGGAGATATATCTGGTATGTAGGGACGGCAATCCTTTCCTCCACTGGATGTGGGAACCGCTCGAGGCTCTATTCCCATCCTCTCCTCGCCATTGTGACCTCGTGGCCGCTGGATCCTCAGGTTCTCATTCTGCCCTCCCGCAGGCGAGCATTTTGCTACCTCGACACCGTCTCCGCTCAAGATGTCGTCGGCGTCTCAGAACTATGTCTCTGAGAAGCAGCTTGTTGGAGTGGGATATGCCATGATCGGGATGACCTCGATCGTCTTCGCCGCGAGAACGTTGATCAGAGTCAACCAACCGAAAAGAATCCAGGCAGACGACTACTTCCTCCTGCTGGCCTATCTCTGCTTCCTCACTCTGAGCATCCTATACATCGTACTTGCTCCGACCATGTACCGTGTTACCGATGCCACCTCGGGGCTCACGCCATTGTACCCAGAAATCTTGTCGGACTCCTTATTCATGATCAAGATATTCTTCGCCAACACTATGATCTTCTGGTTCGCGCTGTATGCCGTCAAATTCTCATTCCTCTCGCTGTACCGACGTCTCATGAAAGGCCTCCGCGTCTACATGCAGCTTTGGTGGGCGGTCGTGGTCTTTTGCGTCTTGGTATGTCCCGCCCCTGATGGAGCTGACATGAACTGTCGATCTAACTCTCGAATTTTAGACATTGATAGGTTGTGTGGTTAGCAATTTCACCAGCTGTCACAGTATGCACGCCTGGTTTACTCCCGGCGAGTGTTCCGAGCCGCGGGATGCCCGTGCTCAAATAGCCTCGTTGTACTATGCCTATGCGGTCGATGTTATTTCAGACCTTTTCAGTAAGCCCAGCACTCTGTCTCTTTTGTGGACGCGTGAATGATGCTAATTTCACGCCTTCCTACTTCAGTCATGTTCCTGCCCCTACGTCTGATCTGGAATTTGCAACGGCCCACGGCACAAAAAGTCGGAATAGGGGGTCTCTTCTGCGTTGGTTGGATTTGCATTACCTTCGCCACCATCCGAGTGGTCCAAATCGGCGTCAAGGCGAATAACAATTCGACCCCGTCCTCGTCCTGGCTCGCTCTCTGGGCTATCGTCGAAAGTTCAGTTACTGTCATAGTCGGGTGCTGTCCCGGCCTATATTCAAAAGCCAAAGAAGTCCAGTCAACCCGCAAGACATCATCCAAGAGGAGCGGCTTGCCCCCAAACTACTACCCTGGGAGCCGTGGGTACGAGAAACACGGAACCGGTGCAGACGACAGCAAGATGGACTTCGAAACAATGGTATCTGGAAAATCACGGTCTTACCACGCCGTTACCACCGGTGGCACGCATCACAGTATTGAGTTGAAGAACATGCCCGTCAAAGCTGCCAGTTCACAGAGCACCCAACGCACCCAACGCAGAGAAGACACCAACGGCACGTTCTGGGAAGGCGACGAGACGTCTAGCCAAGAGGAGTTAAACGGACCTAAGCACATTTATGTGACGAACAGCATTGAGATCAAGGATGAGGACGAGTCGATTCGTGAAAGCAGCCGGAAGGATGTCGACTTTGCGAAAAGTGTAGTCTAAGAAGCGAGCGGAGATGTATCCTTTCGAATGCAATTACAAGCAGCTTCCTGTACATATGTATGATACCACGGCTAGACGTGGATGATAGATGAAATGGTCCTATGCCATGTGCTATAGTAGCAGTCGTGTGGCTCACTGCAAGTACGGAGTGAAGGTGATCGACAATGCTCTAAGATAGCGCTCCTGACTTTCTAGCGAGCAATGGGCCACTGTCCGGTAGAGGAGAACGTGGTACAGACAGTACGCTATTTGCAGTTGCCGCTCCAGTACGGAGCCCAGACCGTAAAGTACCTCGTAGTGGCACTTCGTTTTGACAAGGGACTCGTGTAGAGAGTGCTTTGCTTTAGTTGAGGATCGCACCCGTCCACCAAAGACTACGGCGGTGACACAGAGCCATGAGAGCTACCCCACCTGCCACCCACGCGGCATAGGCCATGTGCCATGTGCGATCTACATCTACATCTACGTGTACTCGTACCGTTGACAGCTACCAACACCTCTACTTCACCTCACCCCTACCTGAAACCTTCGAGTCTACTCTGCTAGGCTCGGACGACTGTCGGACATGGATATCCATGACTACGAGGCTCGGGTGGAGCAAAGCAACTATGGTGACATCGTCTGAGTGACGACACCAGCCCGGTCGTCATATGGCAATCAGCGCTTCAATGCGGTCGGCCTGTGCCACTCAACGCCGTGTTCCTGCACATGGTCCCGTTATACCCAGGTACGAGGGCCCCTTAGTCAGACGACACAGCCCGATGTCGGTTGCCCAGCCTCCTGTTGAAGAGGACACTCAAATACTTAAGACCGAGCCTTCAAGCCATGATCAGGCTTGAGTGAGGGGGAAAATCTCCGTATGTCCGTCATTTTTGTCACTTCAACCTTTCAAGAGCCTCAACGACCCACGAGCCTCGATCACACACAGACTCAACACATTGTATTGCTATACGGTAACTCGCCATCCATCTACCACTACATCGAGCACCGCACAATATGACCGCCCGCCCATTACGCGAGGCACCCCGCGATGTAGGCTTTACCTTTCCCTTGGCCCCAATTCCTCTCTTGAAAGACCTGTAACTGGACTCATCGGTACCAACACCGGTTGTGCTATGTTGCGGGCAGTTACATGTTTGATATTGCGCCCATATGCAATGTATAGGCCAGCATAAACAGATGCTCATACTACCTTCCATACGGCTTTGTACCCATCCTCATCCTCATCCTCGTACCCGTGCTTGCACTCGTTCCCGATCACTATCACTATTCCAGTCCTGATCCGTAGGATTCCATTGTCACTCACACTTACGTCCCTGCCGTGCAGCTCCGCGCAATAATCAAGCTCGAGGACTCCCTCCAGCTCGCACACTTCACCGCCGACGACGCCTTCTCCCTCGGCCTCACCATCCGGCAACGCCTTCGCGCCCTCTCCCCCAACCCTGCCGTCGTGAGCATCTCCCACGCCAACTCAGGGAATTTGCTCTTCCACGCCACAAGCCGCCCTGGCATCCAGCCGGACAACGACATTTGGGTCGCGCGGAAGCGCAAGACCGTGCACCGGTGGGGCGTGAGCACGTGGTTCATGAACATTAAGTTTCAAGGCGATGAGGCGGAGTTTGCACGGAAATATGCCCTTGGGTCGGGACCCGAGGCGGGAAGCTACGCCATTCATGGTGGTGGCGTGCCTGTGCGAGTGAAGGGCGTGGAGGGGATTGTGGGCGTCGTGGTAGTGAGTGGATTGAAGCAGGAGGAGGATCATATGGTTGTGGTGGAGGCGCTGGAAGAATTTGTCAGGCAGGAGGGGGGCTTGGACAAGAAGAGGAGCGTGGAAGGAGAGGATCCCGTGGTTCTTGATGCGTAGGGATTGAGGATTCGTGCGAGAGAGTCCGGATAAAGAGGTGGGATTCAGCCTGGCTACGAGTCGGAGAACCAGCATGGGACAGGAACGTGGTAGAACGGACGTGGATCATGTCCCTAGAAAGGACGGCTGGTTACAATCAGAAGTATATGGAGCTGAGCATATACACAGACAGACATATGAATGTGAATAGAGCACGAAGGGTCTGTGTGATGAAGGAGAACTCATGATGATCAACCATATCTTCTCTGGCTCACGTCCAATGTAGTGCCGGTGTCAAGTTACTCGATCTAGACTGCAGACAAAGATTCTGAGTGTGGAGTCGAGGATACTTTCTATGCCCAGTTTCGGACTTTTTCGACTCGCCTGGAGAATAAGCATTCGTGAAGCCAGGCTCAGAACGGTCGCAGTTTCAAAACATCAAGGGTTCTCGTGTTGTAGGTAGATGAGCCATAAAAGATGTGGACTGGTATGAGGACAGCTTCGTTTCTGACAGGAAATGATGAATGATGCGTGACCATTCACAATCTCGGAACGACTGCTATAGTTTAGAGTGAGAAGGACCGAGCAGAGTTAAGACAAGGGGAGCGATTAGGTGCGAGCCAATCGAGCCCATATTGTGTAGAAGTGTACGGCGGAGTATACTAAATACAGCCAAGCGCAACTATTTTGGAAGGCAATTCAGCCGAACATCGACACGACGCAAGGCTGCTGCACCTTTGACGCGGCTTGCAATCAACAACCAGGCCCGCACACTTATTCCATCTCTCCTGCTGTCGCATCACCTCTTGCTTCTTAGTGGTTCTTTGACAACACAGCTGTAACATGAACCATTATCCTCAGGCCTGGGGTCGTGTGAGTACCTCAAATCTCCCATGCGCGATCAAGCTAACATGAGTAGCCCCGAGACGATGTGTATGGCCCATACGACTCCTCATATCTCCAAACATCTATGCCTCAGACCCATACTCAATCCCCTGCTGTAACGGGTACATCGGTACTAGGAGTGAAGTTCAATGGTGGGGTGGTTATTGCGGCGGACAACCTAGGTATGCGGTCATATATAGCCCTTCAGCTCTTCTAGCATGCTAACCTAACTCCTTCAGCTTCGTATGGCTCTCTGCAAAGATTTACAGATGTCAAGCGTCTGCGCACATTCCCTCCGAACACGGTCGTCGGCTTTGGCGGTGATGTGTCAGACATGCAATATCTCGACCGACTGCTGCAATCGCTGGACATCCGCGAAAACTACCTCTCCTCCACTGGCCATTCCCTCAACGCGCGAAACCTGCATACCTACTTGTCAAAAGTCATGTACAAGAGGAGAAGTGACTTTGACCCCCTGTGGAACATGCTCCTGGTGGCGGGCTTGGACGAGCAAGAGAAGCCGTTCCTGGCCAGCGTAGACCTCCTCGGGACTACTTTCTCCGCTCCTACTTTGGCTACAGGCTTTGGCGCACACTTGGCACAGCCTCTGCTGCGCAAGCTGATGCCTAACGACGAGGAGAGTGTGCCAGACGTGACGCAGGAACAGGCTGTCGATGCTATTAAGGAATGCATGAAAGTGCTGTTCTATCGAGATGCAAGGAGTTTGGACAGATACAGCATTGCAGTCATTACCAAGGACGGGGTTAAGCTCAATGAGGATGAGAAGCTGGAGAACCAGAGTTGGGCATTCGCAGATCAGATCAGAGGTTATGGTACGCAGGTCAATTGAGTGATCGAGATGGGACTGTGCATATGGACATCGCAGGTGTCAGGCGTCGAAACGGAAACTGCGAGCACTTGGTCATAGTGCGGCTACCGACGGCGAGCAATGGAATCGTTGATCCCAAATCTGACAAAGCAGTCAACCTATCCATGTTGGAGTCATCAAGTTCGCATTTACTCCTGCGTGCTACAATACTTTGGTCTTCCTTCTCTGTGACAAGATCCGGACGCCGACTGCTACACACTGTGATTGGATGGCCTTGCTCGTGGTGAGTCAACCGGAGGCCTGGGCTTGTGGCTTCTAGCGGCGTCGGGTCTGGTCTCGCGTCGATGACGTGCAGTTCCGCCTCCGAATCCCCGAAAATTGGAGGCGTCAAATGTTCCTGCAGAAAGTAAAAGACGCCGCCACTGTCTGCACCTTCAATACTAATTCATTCCTCGTACAACTGAACTGGTGGTTCTGCACATCTTTCTTACCCTTTCCCTCGGCTCCTTACATCGTCCCCTCATATCGACCTTAATCTCACTCTGGAATCGACCTTGCAGACTCTCGTTCTCCCTCCAAGCGGCCCTAGTATGGAAGGCCCAGCAGTCCAGCCAGCGCCTGCGCCGAGCAACACCAACACCAACAGAGGACAGAGACACAGACGGCAAGGCGGCCCCAGAAGAGCTCCCCCTCCCCGGACGGCTACCCCAGGTCTCGCAAGAAGTGTCGGAGCAAGAGCCTTTGGTGGACGGCTCACACGGCTACACGCAGATGCACCGCCTTTCGTTCCAGCGTCTATTGCTCCGGTATCGCAGTCGAATTCTCAGTCTCGACCTGAGTCTCAGTCCCAACCCGCGAGTCCAAGTCCACAACCTCCTCGCCACAACAAGAAAACGATACCTCAGCGGCGGGGTCAGGCCCAGACACAGGGTCGGCGGGGCTCTCTGGCACGCTCGACCGCTCCCGACATCGCCACTAGAATCCATGAAGATATATCGAACAACATCTACGAATGCGCCATTTGTACAAACGAAGTGGGACAGACCTCCAAAGTGTGGTCGTGTCGCACTTGTTGGACGGTGTTCCACATCGGCTGCGTCAAGAGATGGTCGAAGAATGAAGGTTCAGCCGTCCAACGGTCTGCTGGCCAAAGCGACGAAGAAACGCCTGTCGGAAAGCAATGGAGATGCCCAGGTTGCAATCTACCAAAGGACACATACCCGTCGGCATATACTTGCTGGTGTGAAAAGGAAATAGATCCGAAGACAGTCACAGGACTGCCACCGCACTCGTGTGGTCAGACCTGCGGCCGCGAGAGGATTTTTCCCAAGCCATGTCCACATCCTTGCGACCTCGTATGCCACGCCGGCCCTTGTCCACCATGTTCTGCGATGGGTCCCAAGCAGAGCTGTTTTTGTGGTAAGGAGGAAACAACCCGGCGATGTCTGGAAACAAACTACAACGCCGGCTGGAGCTGCGGAGCTGTCTGTGGTGACATGATGCCGTGCGGAGAGCACACCTGCCCGAGACCTTGCCATGAAGGCCTTTGCGGTGCTTGTACTGCCGAGGTCGATGCCCGGTGTTACTGTGGCAAGGTCGAAAAAACCATACAATGCAACGACAAGGAAGAGGGGAGGGCTAGTGCTGACTGGATCGGTCTTTTCGATTGTGGCCAACTATGTGACAGGCAGATGGACTGCGGAGTACATCACTGTGGGAAGCCGTGTCATCCTCAGGATTCAGCTACACCGCACTGCCCAAGGTCCGTCGACGTCGTCATTCATTGCCCTTGCGGGAAGACTCTTCTATCTGAGCTTGGAAATGAGCCCCGAAAAGCATGCACCGACCCCATCCCAAACTGTGAGAAACAATGTGGTAGAAGACTGCCATGTGGCCACTCCTGCACGCAGACCTGTCACACCGGGGACTGCAGCCCCTGCGACCTCAAGATCTCAAAGCCATGCCGGTGCGGTCGCAACTCCTTTGATGTCATCTGCCACCAGAACGCACAAGAATCGCCTCAGTGCACGCGTTTGTGCAAGGCTACATTGAATTGTGGTCGACACGAATGTGGTGAGCGATGTTGTACAGGAGACCGCAAAGCCGCTGAGCGTCAAGCTACCAAGAGAAAGCTTAAAACTCTTGGCAACTTGACGCGGGTGCTGGAAGACAATATTGAGGCAGAGCACATCTGTACTCGGCCATGTGGCCGTCCGCTCAAGTGTGGTAATCACGTCTGCCAGGACCTGTGTCATCGAGGCCCATGCGGCACCTGCAAAGAAGCAATCTTTGACGACATTTCATGCAACTGTGGTAGAACTGTCCTCCAAGCACCACTGCCATGCGGCACTCGACCTCCACCGTGTAACTTTCCATGTAATCGGGCCAAAGCCTGCGGACACCCTCCAGTTGCGCACAACTGCCATGCCGAGGACGAGGACTGTCCCAAATGTCCGTTTCTTACCGAGAAAGAATGCCTCTGCGGCAAGAAGACTCTGAAGAACCAGCCTTGTTGGCGAGCGGATGTGTTATGCGGGCTGGTCTGCGGTAAAACCCTCAAGTGTGGCTCACATTACTGTCGTAAGACGTGTCACAAGCCAGGTGAATGCGAAGACGCACATGAACATTGCCAACAGGCATGTGGGAAGGCCAAGAAGACTTGCGGACATCCCTGCGAGAGGCCTTGCCATGCTCCGTCAGCATGTAAAGAAGAAAAGCCATGTCCATTCAAAGTCATCATTACATGCGATTGTCAGCGAAAGAAGGAAGAGGTCAGATGCAACGCCCGTGTCGGTGTACCTGCGCCTACAGGACGGCAGACTTCGTTGAAATGCGACGACGAGTGTGCGCGGCTGCACAGAAATCGCCAACTTGCAGAGGCTCTTCACATCCCGGACGACCACACCGACGACCATGTCCCGTATTCGACCGCTACTCTCAAAATGTATCTGGAGGATGTTGCATGGTCACACAAGCAAGAAGAAATTCTCAGAGTCTTTGCAGCAGACGAGAACGAGAAGAGATGTCACTTCAAGCCAATGAAGAGCCGCCAGAGAGCATTCATTCATAGTCTGGCTGAAGACTTCGGACTCGACGGAGAAAGCCTGGACCCGGAACCGCACCGCCACGTGTTATTGTTCAAGACCCCCAAATTTGTGAGTGCGCCAATGAAGACTCTTGCTCAAGCCGCAAGGATCAAGCGAGCGCAGTTAAACGTATCTGCTCCCATGACCGCCGGCCCCGAACGAAAAGCAGACGAGGTGAAGCACGACTACAACGGCCTTCTATTGACCAAGCCGAAATTTGCCTTGACAGAGGACGAGTTGCGGCCTTTGATCAAGAAATCAGCACCGACGACGGAATTTGACATCATTTTCCTGTCCAAGGATCAGGGCGTAGCACTTCTCCCCACTATGTCTTCTGTCAATCCTGATCAGCTGGTCACTCTCCTCACAAGCCTCCAGCCTACTATTGCCGGCGAGGTGATCAAAAATGATATGGGCGCCTCAGTCATTCTATGTCAATTTGACACCTCGGATCTCGAGCCCCAAATTGTTGAGCAACAAGGCAAAACGACCTCAGCTATCAGCAGTGGCTGGTCGCAGGTTGCGGCAAAGAGAGCAGCACCTATGGCAGCACCGCAAGTCAAGCCCGTTGGACAGCGGCCGGTTTATACCGTGCTAGGAAGTCGCCTGGCAGAAGCCAAAAGGAAGAAGCAGGAGAACGAGGAGAAGCTCCGGAAAAAGACCCAAGCTCAAGATGTTGTGGAAGACTGGGAAAAGGAAATCGATCTGGAAGAGACCACCGAGGTTGAGAGAAGGACCAGCGAGGCTAGTCAAGAAAGCGTCGAATTACGCTAAGTGTGCTTACTGCAGCACTCAGCTTGCCTTGCTTTGAAGATATCAGGTACTCTGTACTCCGTACTCCGTAGACGCAGGTCTAGGCGTCAAGCGAGGCTGTGCTTGAGCAGCCGCCAGCTGAACCGAGGGGTTCCAGGGTCTCGAGGGTTTCTTTAGTGGCTGCGTGGCTGGTGGGGCACGGGCCGAACAAAGTTCATCCGATCCGAGCTGCATGACGTAACTCACCCTGCTGCCCCTCTCCGTCCTCTCAGCGCCTGCAGTCGCTCGTGTGCTCCTGCACATACCCATCTTACAAACACGAGATCCTTGCTGCCAGCGCTCTTACCAGGTTTCCTGTTCTCATCTTGCCCTCTCCTTCTTGCAGGACCAAGCAACTTGGCAGCACAGACCGGCATAAATGTCACTTGGCCACGGAATGCTCAGCTCCCTATGACACTCGTGTGACCCACCTCAGAGTCAATTGTGACTTGCCAAGTGATACTGTTTATATCCCTTCCCCTTCTTCTGTCTCACTCTGTTCCTTCTTTTTTGCTCCCAAACCATAAACCGCACCCAGATTTGCCTTCTTTACTCCTCGTAGATCATCCATTAGACAGAACTTCAGTATCGTTGCCAACCCGCAAGCATGGACCAACTCAAAGGCGCCTTCAACAGCTTCTCTGGTGGCAATAACGAACAAGCCAACAAACAGGGTACCACACAGCAGAGCAGCTCCGGCTCCGGCTCTGGCAGTG
Organism: Cladophialophora yegresii CBS 114405; assembly: GCF_000585515.1. NCBI lineage: Eukaryota > Fungi > Ascomycota > Eurotiomycetes > Chaetothyriales > Herpotrichiellaceae > Cladophialophora > Cladophialophora yegresii. The sequence goes on from NW_006913045.1 coordinate 4,437,141, forward strand.
GCGGTGGTGGGTTCTTGGGCGGGCTCGGTGACAAGTTCAATTCTGCTGCCGGCGGTGGGCGTGAGAGTGAAAAGAACGAGGACTACCTAGACAAGGGTGCGCTTCTCGCGGACCCCGTCTGATCAGATTTGTCTATGTCGATGTCGTCTGCATGCTAACACGATCGATGCCTTGCAGGAATCGACTTCGTGCAAGAGAAGTTCCTCGGTCAAGGCCCTCAAGACAACGAATCTGCCATCGAACAAGCCAAGGACGAGCAGATCAGCGATTTCCTTCGGAATCAATGTACGTATCCACTTGCCCGACTGATCCTCTTCGGAATGCTCAAGACAGGCATGCTGACTTGTTTGTTCTCATTCTAGACAAATCCGCCACTGGCAAAGACGTCCCCATCAAGGACAAGCCGACCAAGTTCTAGCAAATGGCTCGCGTGACTGGAACCTGGCAAGCTGGAGTGAGGAGGGACCTCAGCGCTGGAAACCCCGGAAGGTGATCCTTCACAGAGGATCTGAACAGCAAGTCTGCAGTACGTGCCGTCAAGCAGACAAACGGACCCACTGGACTGGCTGTACGAATGAGAGGACGACGTATAACTTAGTTGCTGGACTCTCGCTTCGGGAGACAATGCATGACTAGACAGAGAAAGCATTCATGACTCGAGCACGAGAAAATGGCGATGCGTGCAACTTTCGAATATCCTTCGCTGAATCTTAGTGAGTCGCTATACATCTCCATCGCTACCTAGGTAATTGCGCGGGTTTCGACCTCGTCGATTCTTAATGACAGGGACCGCAGGGCCTGAGTTCTCTCAGCCACCGAGTTGATCTTGTTTTCGCGTTAGAAACCAAAGATCAGAGCTACATCAAACGGTGCCACTGCTTACCGCCAAATGAAGAATATAAATTTTTATCTATTCCGCCAAGAAGGTTGGGTATCCGTCAATCCCCAATTCGTGCGGTCAGGCCATGCATGCACCATTCCGTACATCCTGCACACTCTGCCCGCACCACTACAGCAGCTCAGCCCGAACGACCAAGAATGATCTCGTCGGGTGTTGGTGTTGTTGAAGCCCATTTCGCGGCAGTTCGGCCTACTTCCCGGTGCTCTCATTGCTCATTGCGCATCACTCGTTGCTAATCCCTTGCACCTGCCACCCAGTCATGCCGAGTCGACTCGTCCGTACTCTCCAACCTAAGGCTACAGTACCGCGTGCAATTCCCCGCGCGTACCCAACGCCCGTTTCGAGCGGCATTCAGTTAGTGATGGAACAGCCTCGTGCTCTGCTCGATAAAGGTGATGCCCAGGTTCTCGGCCGTGTCGAAGACGGCACCGTCGTTCTGGGACCCCGTGGGCGCGGCGATGTATTTGACGCCGCTTCGCGCGGCGCGGTAGACGTTGTCGACGAAGGGGAACTATAGGATGGGGAAATAAACTGTCAGTGAGTGAAGACGGGAACAGTAAGGAAAGACAACACGTACAAATGCGTCACTGCTCACAGCCACTTCGCTCAGCTTGGAGAGCCACTCCCTGCGTTCGGCGGGCGTGAATGGCGTGGGAACGTGGCCCTCGGCAAAGTTCCGCTCGTAGTCGGCCTTTTCAAAATCACTCAAATCGGCATCGACCTGGCCCGAACAGAGCATGTCGATGGCGTTGGACTTTTCGGCGCGCTTGACGCCCTTGGCCCACTGGATTCCCAGGGTGCGCTCGTGGAAGCGCATCCACCAGTTATCGGCCTTGTCACCGGCGAGGCGCGTGCAGTGGATGCGCGACTGCTGGCCGGCGCCCAGGCCGACGACCTGGCCGTTGAGCGCGTAGCACACGCTGTTCGACTGCGTGTACTTGACAGCGATGGTGGCCACGGTGAGATCGCGCAGCGCCGAGTCCGAGAGTGTCCCAGCGTCCTTGGGCCGGATGATCGAGTGGAACGTCTCACTCGGGGAAATCTTGACGTCGTTGCGCCCCTGCGTCAGGTTGACGCCGTAGACGGTGCGCGTTTCCTGGGCCGGCGGCTCGTAGCCCTCGTCGACCTGGAGGACGAGGTATTTGCCGGCCTTTTTCTTCTTGAGCAGCGCGAGCGCCTCGGGCTCGTACGCCGGCGCGACCACCCCGTCCGAGACTTCCCGCGAGATGATCTTCGCCGTGGGCACGTCGACCTTGTCCGACAGCGCGATCATGTCGCCGAAGGAGGACATGCGGTCGGCGCCGCGGGCGCGGGCGTACGCTTGCGCCAGGCCCGACGACTCGATCCCCTCGATGTCGTCGACCATGTACACTTGGCGTTCTCGCTCGGAGAGGGGCACCGCGATGGCCGCGCCCGCGGGGGACACGTGCTTGAAGCTGGCCGCCGCGGGGAGGCCGAGCGCTTGCTTGAGTTCCTTCACCAGAGGCCACGCGTTCAAGCAGTCCAGCAGGTTGATGTACCCTGGGGAGCCGCCGAGAACCGTGAAAGGGAGGGTGCCCTGGCGCATGAACGCCGAGGCCGGTTTCTGGTGGGGATTGGCGCCGTAGCGCAGCGAGAGTTGCTGCACGCCGTTGCCGGCGTATTGTTTGCGGAAGAAGTCGGAGATGGCGGCGTCGTAGTCGGCGGTGTGTTCAAATGCCTTGAGCGCGTACCTCTGGCGGCTCTCGCCAGGGATTTCACCGCGTTCCAGCTGCTCCAGAAAGTCATGGTAGTCCGCCGGGTCGCTGAGAATGGTCACGCGGGAGTGGTTTTTCGCGGCCGCGCGGATCAGCGTCACGCCCCCAATGTCGATCTCCTCCACGGCTTCGGGGATGGTGACATTGATCTTGGCGACAGTGTCCTTGAACGGGTACAGGTTGCACACCACGTAGTCGACCTTGTTGATGTTCTGGTCTGCCAGGTCCTTTTCGTCCGAGGCAAGATCCCGTGCTAGGATCCCTGCGTGCACTGCTGGGTGCAGGGTCTTTACCCGACCGGACAGCATCTCGGGAGCCTTCGTGATGGCCGAGACATCTCTGCTGAGACTCAGTAGGGGTTTCAAGTGCTACAGGATCTTGGGACTTTTACTCGACATCAAAGCCTGCTTCACGGATGAGTTTTGCTGTGCCACCGGAAGCGAGAAGCCGCACGTTGTTCTTGATCAAGCCCTTAGCGAGGTCGAGAAGACCGGTTTTGTCAAAGACTGACAAAATGGCTGGTACAGTCAGACGAGTCCTGCAGAATCCTGGTGACTTGGTCGGTGGTATATGCGTACCTATCTTTGGCGAACTCATGGTGGGGTTCTTCGGCCGAAGGTGAGAGGAGGGTCTGCGCGAGTTTACGGATGTTTTAGGTCGCTATAGCCCTCGAACGCATCGGTGATCGGCAATCAATACGTGGCTCGTTTTGTGCCGTTCGAAATAAGTAGCAAAGATAGAATTTCTTCTTTTGAGCCACGCCGTGTACATTTCGCTACCACGAAGCGTGGGGGGCGAGAATTTCCGATATTTGCGCTTGAAGGGTCTCTGCGCCCGTACGTTGTGCCAAGACTACGGTGAGTCGTTCAGTCCTCGGATTGTCGGCTCTCTCAACATGCCCTTCGTTCAAGCTCAGATGCTTGATCGAGCTTTGGTCGCTTGTCTTTCGTGATCGGCACCGAAGTGCTGCATGACCCCCAATGGGCGAATGACCGCTTGCAGAGAGGCTGCCTGTTCCTGGCAGCGTTTATGACATGCGATTCGACCACGCGAGATTCCAATGTCCATGACATCAACGGATGTAGCGAAACAGCACCTTACCGCGCTGATCTGCGTCAATGGGCTGCATCGACATCTTCGTTTTCTGCCACTACATTTTGCTCGTGGAAGCACATGTCTAAACAACTGACATCTAATTCGTCAGCTATCTAGAGGCAGGATTCGATTCAGCCTGGTCAAAACATGGGATTTTGTGCATGTCGATTCCCTTGAAGAAGTCACACGGGAATGGCGTCAACGTCATCTTTTCAACGAGGTTCCGTCCTTGATCATGCACGTAAGAACATATACGCGATGGCTGCGAGACTGAACTTCAGCCTCTGCGTCGGTGTCATCTTCAGGTTCTTGAAGCTCTGCTGCTCTGACTATTCTTTGCCTTGACGCGGGCTACTGTTGTGCAACAATGCAGACTCAGGACTTTGGGGACCGGAGGCGAAATACCCTCGTTGCTCCTACTGAACGCGATGTCGCGTTCCAAGGTCTACCGGCTGAGCACGAATCGCTCTTGAAAGAAACGTTGTATCCTGATGACGCCTACAGCCATCAAACTTACTGGTACGTGTTTACTCCTGTCAGGTTCATCTCAACCACAGCAACAGGAATATACACTAATCTGACCCTGGTGCTAGGGCCGATTTACCCACTGGTGAACGTACCAAATGGATCAACCAGCAGCACAGCGCAGAAGCCAGTCGAGAAGTGAAGGAGATATGGGTGATGTTCAAAGACGATCCTCTGGCCCCATTCTACAGATACCTCCGCAACTACGCTGTTACTGGAGTTGGCTTCTTCACTGAAGGATACGTGTTATTCTCCGTTGGAAATGTTCTACCTCTGCTGGAGGTGGTCTGGCCACGTTGCTGGGACGAGCACGAGATCTGCAACAAGACCATGGTGCAGGCGATCAGCTACATGGAGATCCTGGGTATCATAGGCGGCCAAATCATGGTTGGTATCATCGGCGACTGGATCGGCCGGCGCTGGGGTCTCATTCAAGATGCGGTCATCATGTTGACCGGAGCTATTCTGCTCACATCCATGTGGGGAGTCACCTTGTCCGGTTGGACCGTGATGTACGGAATCAGTCTCTTCTGGTTTTCAATCGGAGTGGGGGGCGAGTATCCCATGACCTCGTCTACGGCGATGGAAGGGATTCATGGTGCGGCAACCTCAAGACAAGATCGCCTACATCGAGGACGCTCCGTCGCGTTGGCATTCTTGATGCAAGGTTGGGGCCAGCTGGGAAACCAGTTGGTTCTCATCGTGGTCATGCTCATCTTCAACCATAGCATCAACCCTCAATACGGCAAGGCCGCAGCGCAAGCAACCTTTCGAATCTCCTTTGGCATTGCTGTCCTGTGCCTGCTTCTCTTCCTGTACATTCGTGTCTACAAGCTGAGGGGAGTGGATGATTCTCTCAAGGCTTCCAGGAAGAAGGGTCAGATTACCGGATACGACGTCACCTCTCTAAAACTCACAATGAACCACTACTGGCACCGACTGCTAGCGACAAGTCTATGTTGGTTCTGTAACGACTTCCCCTTCTACGGCAACCAGATCTTCCGAAACGTCTTCCTCCAGATCGTTACGTCCAGCTCTGACGAAGTGGGGACATTGTGGCTGTACAACCTCATCAACATTGGATGTGAGCTTGTGGGATATTACTTGGCCGCCCTTTTGATGGACCACAAGTTATACGGGCGCAAGAGGATGCAAGCTGTAGGGTTCATCATGTCCTTCATTTTGTTCATCATCGCCGCGATTGCCTATCCAGTGCTCAACGTCAAAGGAGCAGGGGGGAAAGCATTTGAATTTATCTACTTCTTCAGCAGCTTCTGGATCCAGTTCGGACCCAACTCCACCACCTTCCTGATTGCCGCAGAAGTGTATCCGGCACGGGTGCGGGGCACGGCTCACGGTATCAGTGCTGCTGTAGGCAAGCTGGGCGCGCTGGCTGCAACCGTCCTCTACAACTACATTGGCGGAAGGACGAAATTCTGGGTAAGTGACTTCCTGAGTCAGTCTGCCTCTGCGAGGAACACACTAACACGCAGAATAGGTCGTGAGCTGGTTCGGGCTCATCGGTTTCATTCTGACAATGCTGTTCATCCCCGACACGACCGGTTTGGATCTCCGTGAGCAGGAACGATACTGGCATTTCGTGCGCGAAGGCAGGCCTCAAGACTACCATGGCATCGCCGTCCATCCTCGGCACCTTAGCTGGTACGAACGGGTCGTCCTGAAGAGACATCTCGGGTACAATGCCGGTTTGGACCGCCAGGATCGAATCAACGAGCTGCGTGAGCTCTATGAAAAGGTCGAGGGCAACAAAGGTGCGGAGACGGACGAGGAGAAGACGTTGCCAGGCACTAATGAAGCCGATCTGGACGACAATGTCAGCAGGTACTTCGAGCTGGAAAAGACAAGTGCGAAGACGCAGTCCTCGTGACCGCTGCTTTCGTGTAGACGGCAAGAGTTCAATTTCACTTCACAGATACGATCACGAGACAATGCTATCCCTTGAAGTTTCGCTTACAGATGGGTATGAAAATTTTCAGCCTCGTGCCTTGCTTGCTGTGAATCCCTCCACGCAGTGATCAGGCGGGTCACTTTTGTCAACACGAGGCAGTTGTCCAAACAGTGAAGATGTTTGTGCGATTGGAACGGCGCAAAGAGCATACATATAAGAGGTCCATTATCCTTCCGTCGTAACATGCTCCATATCAATATACCAAGAACCCCACCACATCAGCGGATTGTCGACGAACCTATACATATCTTACCTGCACTGCACTCCCAACACTCGCACCTTGAACTCGCCCGCTCCATCTCCAGTTCTAGCTTCTGATTGAGAATGGCAATGCTCAACATGCTGAAGTGGCTAGCAGGCCTGTTCCTCCTCTTGATGACCCTAAAGCCAGCCGCGACAGTAAGCTTCCGCTTCCCGCAAGGCACGGACCAGGAAGCCGTGCACGAAATGCAACAAGCCTTCGCCGACGCAATGACCATGGCCAGATTCGTCGCCATCACGACCATTCCCTGCGAAGAGAACTTCCTCCGTTATTTTACACCCGCGGACTTCCTATTCGTCCAGCGCGTTTTTCGTACCATTGCCAACATCCCATTCAATCAGCAATTCGAACCCCGGACCGTGGGACAGTATCTGCAAATGCTGGACGCGTACGGCTGGCTGAACCCGAAGTTCGAGCAATTGTCCATCGCCGTGGGCGATAATCCGGATGCAGGACCGCCGAGCTATAGCAGGTACAAGAAGTGCAGCGACGGCGGCTTGGCGGGGGTCATGCTGTATGATCCCCGGAGATATGGGCGTCGGGGGTTGATGTCGTTGTGTCCGCAGACGTTTGAGACGTTTTACTCTCTCAGAGATATCGAGCAGCCCCCTGCATGGGCGTTGGATGAGAACGGCAATCCCGAGGAAGGCTTTAGCTGCTCGAACATGCTCGATAGGGATACCGACTATATGCTCAGTCCCGGGGCGATTCTTCTACACGAGCTGATTCATTGGTAAGCATTCATTCACTCTCCGAAAGGCTTCATCCCTGGGAATCATGGTTCTGGTTGGTTTGTCAGACAGCTGCCATAACGTTCTATGCCGAGACACTGACGAAACATGGCATCGCGTTACAGGCCTTACCTCCTGCAGGATATCCCCGGGTACTCGACCTTGATCCGACAGTATCCACGCAACGACTGGTCCACAATCTGGGATTTCACGGGACCGAGCCCCACGGACGGATACGGTAAGTCCTGTGTTTTGTGGTGCTGTACTATACTGCATTGTCTTGTGTTGTCTGGTCCTTCATTCCGACCGCGAGAGGGAAACGGAGGAAGTGGGCGCATACAGACACACATCCATGTCAATGCCATAGTTTCATTTTTCTCGCACCTTGTGTTGCGTTTGCAGATCAGGTCGCCACTGACACCACCTTCCAGGTCCCTTTAACGCCATGGCCGTGAGGAACTTACCCGTCTCCCCGGCCACCGGGACATCTCAGGCAATCCAGAATGCCGACAATTTCGTCTGGTATGCCGTGAGCAAGTACTGGAGCTGGCGGTGCGGGAGGCAGTTTAAGCGTTCCGCCTCTCCAGAAGATGGAGAGCTGCGTGGCTTTCTGGCCCGGGATAATGACGTGGATGGTGTGCTTCCATGAGCGCTTGTGGAGATGCTGATGCTGGTGAGGATGATTCTGCTGGTTATACGATACAGCAACAGGCGCGAGAGCCATTGCGAGTGCTTACGTCCAGTACGTGTCAAGGCACATATACGGCGCTGCTTCGCTGCTTTTCTGCTTGTTGAATTCGAAGAGTCGCCGGCTGAGCTTTAGCAGAACAGCAAGCATCAAAGTATTGCAATCTTTGAGATGCGGGTGAAAGAAGGAAAATGGGAAGAACTGCTGGATGTGCTTGTTTACTCACCCGTAGTTCAAGCGGAGCTGAGAGGCACGTGAGAGGGGAATAACTACAATAACGCTACGGAGTACTCCGTACCTACCTAGGTCCCCAAATGAGATCTAGCTCAAAATACTGTTGTCTGAGTTACGCCCGTGGAAGCCTTGCATTGAGATCGCCAACACTGCATCTTCAACACAACTTCATGTTGCCAAATATCTGCAGATGTGCCACCACAGAGTCAGAGTGAGTTTGATGGAGCCCCCGCTTTTTCTATGGGGAGGTCTCCGGGACGCTGATCTTTGTGAACCGAAACACGGGGACGTAGGAGTACAAGCAAGGCCTAGGACATTAGACTCCTTGAAGTTCCTTGCCGTACCCCATCCTTCACCATCAATTGGATGCATATATGTTGCCAGCGACTCTCGGCAAACTCTGCTAGACCTCGTCTAAGCAGCAAAGTCTGGTAGGCCAATCTAGTCAATCGCGAGCCGCAACCTCTGTTTGTGGATAGCCGCGCTCGGTTAGTGGTGGGTTTGCCGTTGAGTCGACAGCCGTTTCCGAAGCTCAATGTGATATCTGATTTCTACCCAGCTTCAGCCACAGGTTTGACTCATATCATTATCAGGTATGCCTGCACGAGTACTGTAGCGATCAGTCACTTCCAGAGTCTGCCAGTGTTTCCCTCCGCCGTCAATAACTGACAAGTCACTGCGCAGCCCTCCTCTTATTGCTGCTTTTGTTCCTGAGTCACACTTGCCGGCTGTCACCAGTAACTTTCACCCCATTCACCCGCCATTCACTGGCCGTTCTGTGCATGCGCGGACTTTATGCAGCCGCTAGGTCCAGTAAAACCCAGTTTCACTCACCTTAGTTACCATTCACATCGACACAAGAAACCAGAAAAGAATCCACCTCGTTGTTTTCTCGGTATCATTGGAACCGATCCTCACGCCTGTTCTGTCAAGCAGCCTTCCCATCGCGCTCAGCTCTCATCGTCTCGTTGAGGCTCTCTCGCAGCATCACCCAGTATCTCTGTGGTATTCGACAGAAGCATTGCCAGCATGTGGCTTCCGTTCCCGAAGCGTGATCGCACTCTTCCAAATGGCGTCCACCAAAATGATCTCTGGCCAGTCGTCCAGCCACAAAGTCCACCATACCCAAATGTCCAAGTCAGTATCGCGTCACGGGCAGCTCGTGCTGTCACGAAACCCACCAAGCCTGTGCTTTCTCGGCCAGCCAGGCCGTTTCGCTTCTTTGATCTGCCTGGCGAAATCAGGAATCGGATCTATGACCTTGTCGTACCCGAAGCCCGCGTGATTGTCTCTGGCACCCACCCTCAGAAGGAACTTCAAGAGTTGAAGAAGCGCGAGCCCGGGAAGAAACACCAGGCGCCACGATACCATCTCCAGGGCACATTCACAGGCGGATCGACAGAGGCTTCTCTTCTCTTCTCCTGCCGCCAGATGAATCGCGAAGCCACCCAGTACGTGTACGCAAGAACAACATTCTGCTTCATCAGCTTCGTCGTCCTCAGAAAGTTCCTCAGCAACATCCCTGAGGCAGCTTGCTCAAGCATCGTGAGCCTAGAAATCAGTCATCTTGGATACGGCGAGCCCTCATTGTTGGCGGACCGTGAGTGGAAGCTGAGACATGACGCCGAGTGGTCTGCGGTACTAAAACAAGTTAGACAACAAACAGCACTCAGACGGCTGGTCATCAACATAACCAACTTTGACTGGCCCATCCAACTAGAAGCCAGAGAACCGTGGGCTACACCATTGCTAGAGCTCGGGTCTGATGGTCTGGACCGTGTCGATGTCACATTGGAGCATCACGATTTCCCACGAGAGAGGTGCACAGCGGCAGCGAAAGAGCTCGAGAACAGGATGATGACTAGGGATGGCGGGAAGCAGAAGAGACAAGAGGAGAAGCGCAAAGCAGCAGATGAGAAGAAGCGGCTCGAAGAGGCAACACGCAAGGCCACAAAGGTATTGATCATCAAGCTTCCATCTGGCGCAGCCAAGACAAGCGGCCCAGTCAAGAAAGTGGTTAGAAGCAAAGGCCTCGAGCAGTTTGCGATAGCGCAACCTCCGATCGCGTTCTGCTAAATGCTGTGTGATTGCTGGTTTGCGCGGGTGGGGAAGAAATTGAGCTGCTGATGGCGGCTATTTGACATTCGCACGAGGGGCAGACAGTGCAGCACGTTAGCATCCTGGGATCAACTTTTTATATGGCGACTGTGGAGTGAGAAGAAAAAGCTTCGTGGGAGGGAACTACTGCATGGCATTACGGAGCGGTGACCGTGAAGAAAGTGCTGAACACCCATTGCAGAGCACAACTATGCTCCAGCAGTAAGGGAAGAAAACATACATTATCCCCCTTATCGGAAGCGCTAAATATGAAATAGCAGATGCCCGGCGCACAAAAGCCGGCAATAAACAATCTCAGTCCAAACATAGAAGACTCGAGGAAAGACGATCTCGGTCGTACGCGCTCTTGATGGTGATCCACCCGTGGCGGTTGCAGGAAAGCCTACGAGTTTCTCAGTGCTTGTACGTACTCCGTCCTCGTAGCATGGACGACGCCCATGGATTCCTAAAAATAGGTGCCAAGGACAGAGAGTGGTGGAAGCACGATCCGGGGAATCCTGGCTGCGGGGCTGGAACTTCAACCATGCACGCAGTCAATGCGCACGCCAGTACGAGGTACTCCGTACAAGCCTCTGAGTTGAGGAGCGGCACGCGGGCCATCAGCGCCACAGTACTCCGTACTCCGTAATCTTCTGCCTGCGGACACGGAATCTATCGGCCGATTATTGATCACGTACTCGCACTCAGCAGCCCAGCAGAGGAGGCAAAGCCACCAGACCGTAGCTGCACGACGAAGTCATTATTTTCGGGTTGATCGGCCATCTCTCACTTCATCCTTCATACCACCTTGGGCAGGCCTATGATGTGTACCTCGTCCCCTCATCATGTCTGCCTGAGGGCACATGTACAGCCAGGGTACATTCATAGAAACAATGTTGATCGATCCCACCTGACTTGCTGGATGGTGAAGGGTCTTCGGCAGTCCCAAGCGTCTAATGCAGAGCCATGCAAGGCCCTGCGCACGCTGAGTGGCCGGGGATGTGATAGCCACCTGCCTGGCACCTGATTCGCTCTTTGCCAGCGCTTCAATAACGCCTCTCATCCAACCAAGCTGCTTTTCCCTCTTGCCGTCACGCGGTCGCTGCTGCTGCTCGACTCCATCTGCTGCCAACCTGGATCTGGATTCTGTTCTCTGCTCGCTTTCACTCTCATCCAACCGCCCGTGCGGCTCGATTCAAGCGCCCATCAGTCCCATCATCGGAAATAATGGCTTCGTCTTAACATAGTAGTCAATGATTATTGGAAAGGTAGCTCAGCGGTACAATCGCATTTACTTACTCAAGCAGATCCGTCTCGTCGTGCTTCTCTTTTTCTTCTCAACTTCGGCCTCAATCCTTTCTTTTTGTGTAGAGATTCATTTCCAAGCTCGCGCAGGCTTCGCTGAGTACGTTTCATTTTGTTCTTGGCCCCTCATCAGAAGAGCCGTTGCCCAGCACTGCCCAGCACAATCCTATTGTTGGTCTTACATACGGCCGAAGAGCAGAACCAGACTCGCGCGGCCGATTCACCGACCGCAAAGCGCCAACTGCCACCACGCTTGTTCCACCCTTCAATCCCAGGCACACAAGCAGCTCTCAGTCTCTACTGCTGGAGATCATTTGCCTTTGTCGATCGCACAAATCACATTTGATCCGGCGAAGCGCCCCAGGTCAGCTCCCCTCGAGTCTCGGCCAACCTATTACTCGACCTACTCGCCCATCATCCATCTCATTCTCTTCCTCAAACCACCTCACTGTCTGTCTATATCATTTCTTCAAATGATCCAGAGCTGGTTCTCGACGACGTAGCGGACATACTCATTCCACCAAGGCCCTCTCGCACCATATATATCACTCCGATCTCGTATATCTTAGGCCTCCCGTCTCACGTCAGCATCGGCCGCTACCAGTGACGATTCCGACAACGCGCACAGTAATTGCAAATCAGATTGGGGGATCCCTGTCCCACGTTACTCTCACCGGAGCCACCCCGCTTGACTGGGCTGAGCTCGCTTGACGCTATCGCCGCCTCCGATAAAGATTAGTCGAGTCCCACCAACATCATGTCTGCGCCGTCCAACTTCGAACCTGTCTCACCTATCGACCTCACCGCCGACTCCAGACGTCCTCGTCGCAGCCTGGGCTTCAATATCAGCGCTGAAGACCTCGACGAGAAATCCGAAATCAAAGCGACGACCCGATCGATACGCACAAATTCAACAGCGTCTACGCGTTCCTCCACGGCTGGGGGTACCCAACCCGTGGTGAGGCGAGCTCGCTTCGCCGAAGCCACGACCGTCTTTTCACCCGCCTCTGGCCCTGGGGAGCACCAGTCGCCGTTTGCTGATCCGTCGTCCAAGATGGAGAGCGCCAGCACGAGTCAAGCCCCGAAGCCGTCGGACGTTGGGTTCGGCTACATTTCAGACAATCAGCCCGTGGAACAGAATGTATACATCACTTCAGATCCCAACGGTTCAGCGGGACAACCACTCAAATCCGCACTGAAGACACCGGGCACGGCATCCAGAATGCTGAATCCTTTGTCGCCCACATTCCGAGAAGAGCAGCTTTTGGAAAAGGAAGAACTGAAGACTGAGATCCAACAGGCTAACGATTTGGTAAGTCCAATCAATTTTCTCATCCAGGCAGCGTTGATTAACATTGTCAATCAGAAAGTCAAAACTCGCGTCCGCATGGCCAAGATGGTCCTACGAGGCGTCAACTTCTCCTGCTCACTCATCGTCCTCGCCATGCTCTCTACCGTGCTCACCATCTTCCACGCCACGAGGAACCTCCCCAACCGCAACAACCTGCCCGCCTGGGCCCCGAAACAGAAGATCTGGCCACAGATTGTCGTCCTCAGCATTGCCTGTGTGTCCCTGTTGTTTTCCATCATTGTCATCTTGGCTTATTGCAGGGGCGGGCACCGCCGGGCAGAGAAAGTCGCCGTTTATTACACCATGTTTGCGGTCGGCTGGTTCATGTTCAGCATCGTCATGTGGCTCGTCGGCGCCGGCATCTTGCATGGGAGTAAATCCTCGGGTGGTGGACAGGATCTCTGGGGCTGGTCTTGCAAGGACAACAAGCGACGCCAGCTCTTCCAGGATGACGTCCACTATGCTTTGGTCTGCCGCCTGCAGGATTGGTCGCTCATCTGCTGCATCATCGAAGTCGTCGTCGAAGTGCTTGTCATCGCCATCTACGGCATCGTGTTCTACCGATTCTGGTCCAAGAACCGTCTGCGAAAGTCCATGGACGCACGAGACCGCGCTCGCACCGATCTTTACCTTGCCCAGCTGCGAACCCAGTCTGCGCCCAATACACCGGGCTTTGCTCAGACTCCTCGCACACCTGGATTCCCTACCATGGTCAAGACTCCCATGGACGCCTACTCGGCTGCTGAGCAGGGATCAAGCCCCACTCAATTCGTCTCGCCTCATTCCGCCACCAGTAACACGACAGCCTCCCCATTCAAGTTACAAGCGCCACCTAGCCGCTTTACAAAGGCGACGCCCACGACCAATACAGTAGAAGTCCTCCCATCTCCGTCACAGGAGAGATCAGCCATGTTCACAAGTCCTTCGCCGCCGCCCGCAAGGGCGATGAGCCCGCCCATGTCGCCCCCGCCAGAGGAGAGATTCCACGCACACGTGGCTGCGGCGCCGGGTGAGCAGGTATACGAAGCCGTCCCCATTCCGGGGGCCAACTATATCCCTCCGAGCCAGCAACACCCTGGGCAGGCGTTCTGAATGGGATGGTTGGACGAGTACTGGAGAGACAAAAGGATGTGCTGAAAGGATGCGCAGCCTACATATGTACAGGAATTAATAACTTTTTTATGGTATGCCAAGCCAGGAGTATGAGCATGAGTACGAGAGTGAGAATCAGAATCGTTACCAAGCGTCGCATTTAGGCCTACGGCAGGCAGACGGGCAGGCAGGCAGGCAGGACCACCCAAATCGGGGATCATTTCATTTCATCACAGTTCATTCTTATCACATATCATTTCATCTCTTTCAATTCGTCGCTTTTTGCCCAAGATAAGATGCCCACAAGTGACAGACAGTATCGGGATATTTCGACGTCAAGATCATTATCAACTTCAATATCAATACGTCTCTGCCTGCAGTACCTGACAGCGTAGTCACGCATACATCTCTGGAGCGAGATATCAGGGGTCGAGGTCGACGAGGCAAAGAACAAGAGTAATTATTCAAAGGTCGTCTGGTCCAGCGGAGTAGAATCCCAGAACTCAAGATCCAGGTCCTTCTTCTTGAGGTTCGTGAGGGTTTCGGGAGGACTTTGTTATGTACGTTGTCTGTCTGTGGGATTGTCTCTTTTGGCTGTGTCGTGTCGTGTTGTGCTGTGGTGGTTCTGGTCAGGGTTGGCCTCCGCCCTCTTGTACTTGCACTCTTGCTGTTTCGCGGGCACGCTAACCTGTCCAGGTGGTGTGGATACGATTATACTGTGACATTGGGACTGGTTCCGCCGTGTTCTGGTAGTCTCATTACATACTCCAGTACTCCTTCTCATACTTGATTGAACCCGCCCAAGAGATGATGACTACATGTGATTACGCGCAAGAGATAATGACTCGTGAGTACACATGATGCGCGCAAAAGATGGTGAGCACGTAGGACTGAGATCTCCCCTCCGGCCCAGTTAGGGTACACTCCATACCGCTCCTCAAGAGCGCTCGGCATGGAACGTTCGATTCGCATGTCCATATCCTCCGGCACCTTGGGTGACGGGTCCATCCGACCCACACCGGCAGGCACGTTAGGTAGGAAGCTAGCTGGCTTTATACCAATCCATCTGTCCATCATCATTAGTCAGTCTGGAGCCGCAGAGCAGAGCAGAGCAGAATAGGGCAAAGGGATGGCTGCCTGACTTCCAGCTCCATGTGCCAAAGGCAACGTTCCCCGTTCCCTGTCTAGGCTCCATCGCCTACTCCTCGCCCTGCTGCTTCTATTTCTGCTCTGCCATGGTGCCTGGCGGCTTCATTCTCGGCAGTACCAGTGCTCACGTTGGTAGCCATTGTGACAATCACACCTCCACCCTTCCACAACCATTCACATCAGCCCACC
Source organism: Cladophialophora yegresii CBS 114405 (assembly GCF_000585515.1). NCBI lineage: Eukaryota > Fungi > Ascomycota > Eurotiomycetes > Chaetothyriales > Herpotrichiellaceae > Cladophialophora > Cladophialophora yegresii. The sequence continues at coordinate 4,452,465 of NW_006913045.1, forward strand.
ATACGGATCGTCGCGCCGCTCGTACCATGCTCGATCCCCACTGGCCCACCTCTGCCGCTGCCCCGACGCGTGTGGACCAGGCGAGACCCTGAAGCCGAAGAACTTCTGCTTCTTGCTTGCCGAGTCGGACGCTGGTTTAGAACTAGTTTTTGACCCGTGATGCAGGTGGAAGTAAGTGTGCGATGACGTTTCCGCCGGTGTATGCTGTTGCGTGGCCCCCGAGCTGGCTGTGATGTTCCGGTCTGCGTTTCCCGATGTGGCGGCGGAATCGCGCGAAAACATCGTCCTCACAGACTCCATTTCGCGAATATGCTTCGCGTAGTCTAGCTCGAGGACGTTGTGCGCTGTGTGCTGGCCCTGCTCCATGTGGCCGAGGTATTCCTTGACGGCTTCGCTGGCGAAGGCGAGGACGAGGTCCCCGTCAAATGCCGCGGCGGGCTCGAGGATGCCAGCGCCGACGAGCATGTCTAGAGCGGCGCGGAGCCAGTCTTCCTCGGGTCCGTATGTCGGCGTGCGGTACAGGAGGGGCGACACCTTTTTTGCCAGTTTCGCGACGGGCAGGCTGTGCGTCGACAGCAGGATGCGTAGCGATAGGGTAAATGGCTCGTTGGGAACGTCTGAGGAAATACTTGTCGCTGTATTTGGACTGTCTGTCGGTCCCTTCCGATCGCTCGGTGTGATCGGACCAGGCAATTCCTGTTGGCGGAGTTGATGCTTGTGCATGTCGAAGAGGGCGGTCCTGGGCCTTGTCGTGACGTCGCTGTCATCCTTCGAGACACGCCGTTGCGACGAGAAGAAGGACTTGGTTTTCGGCCTTATCGGGGCTTGGGACTGTTGTGGGTGTTGTGGGGCTGAAGAAGTCGGGCTAAGAAGGATGGTCCAGTGGATGGCGTTGGAGCCTTGAGACGACGACACCAGCTCTGCGGGCGTGAACCCTAGGATTGTGATTTGTGACATGATGCCAAGAGACTTCGCTTCGCAAGAGACGTGCGAAGGAAGATGCTTGTTCTTTGCACTCGTTCTTTCCTCGATGATCCGAGGACAGACGAATGGGTAAAGTTCGCGTCGTAAGACTCTCCAAGATTCGGAGACGGAGAGCCTGGAAATCGAGGCGCTCAGGTTGCTTTCTGTATCCCTTCAGGCTGCCACCTCGAGGGCTGCTGATTGGAAAGCGCTTTGGCACCGAGTAGTAATCAGAGATGCCGCCGGTGAGATTCGAACGAACACGCCAAGTGATTCGTCAAGGAGTAAGGCCTGTTGCGTTGCTCGTTCAGTGGGTTAAGCAGCCTTGCATATGACCGCTTCAATGCCGGATATGGTCGGAGGAAGAGCAGCTGGACAAGGAAACTGCAGGAAAGTAAGGTCTACATATACCAAAGAGGATACACTACTTTTGAGGTGGTGGAGCGGCCTTAATCCGGCCACAGATCGACGAGCATGAAGCATGTGCGCCCGGGCGAGTGGGTGATGAGATTGGATGGCGATGAAATCACGCATGCTGGCACAACCAAAAGCGGTTGAATCCGTCAAAAGCAGCTCAAACGTTGCTGTTTAGTGATGCTTGAAATGGCAAGCGAGAGAGGTCGAGTGATGGATGAAGTAATGTTGCGGCAATTTGTCCGGTCAGGTCTTGGCAGCAGCGGAGGAAAGTGGATCATCGATCTAGATTTTCCGGTCATTTCCAGCCAATGCGAGGACAGGGAGCTTTCTCCGAGACACTGCCCGAGTCTTCGCCGGAGAGGCTGAGAGATATCCAAGCCTTGTGGTCCGTAGAAAGCTGGTGGACATCTCGTAGCGGACGAGAGACCGAACAACCTGCGAGACAGCTAAGACGAAACCGCGTGTCACTCACCGGCATGAGAAATGGAGCAGTACGAGGCATCGCTGCTTCGACTGGAAGTCTTCCAGACGGCGACCAGCAAGCCTTTCCACTACCGCAAAAACTGATTACAATGCGGAGCCAACGCTTCCAGAAGATTGTTCTTCAAGGTGCTATCATCTACAAGCTCTCCTCCAGGACTAGCAAATCTCGAGGCTCCGGATCAGATGTCGCTGTACCGTGATTAACCGACGGCAGAAGCATGAAACTGGTGTATGAGTAGGACGAGTGTGAGGAGATTATAATTTTCTGGTGTGAGAGCGGGAGAACTGGCAAAAGGTAAGTTTGCAGAAGCCGGCAGACTGCATCTCAACATGAAACGGCTGCCTATGGTCCAAGTGAGCAACAGATTCCCGCGGGGTATCAAGGAATTGACTGGGCCTTTCTGATTGCAATGCATGGATCTTGTCATACCGGAGTGTCAGCTGTTGTTGTACAACGAAGGTGATATCTTATTATTACACAAGTTGTTTTCAACCCACTCACGTAGGCAGAAGGAGGTCACAACACGCTGCTTCCGAAGCCTCGAAGATCGTAACGTCCGGAGGTGGTTGCAGTAGTTCCCCGCGGATGTGCTGCGCTTATGAGACTCTTCCTCCAAGTACCGTAGAGGGACAACCCTACGCTCATACGGTCGACGGATAGTTCCCACCCCTTTTTCTGTTGAACGCACGCTGGTCTTTGAGCCAGCGGCGGTATCCAGCCACGCTTCCCACCTTCTCGCCGTAGTAATCAGGAACTGGGTTGTTCGTGCTGGCACCACTTGGGTTGACTCTGTGCTTCTTTATTCTTTCGAAAAAGCCACGCTCTTTGATATTGAACTCTTGGAGCCGAGTACGATGCGATAGTCTCCAAACCGTATTCCCAAATGCCGGACCTATCAGCCAGCCAATGATGGTCGAGCTGAATGTCGCAATCACGATTGCAATGACTGGATCGGTGGGAATCACTTTAGTGATGTTGTCTGCAAGCGCGGGAATCTCTGAGAATGAATACAGGGCGCCGGCTGTCGAGCAGAGGGAAGTAATGATAGAGGATGCGAGGGAATACCGTCGTCGTACAGCTCGCATGCGAAAGAAGGTGTTCCAGTCGAGCGCAGTAGAGGGTGAACCGGCTGCTGAGACGGAGGGATTTGTGGAAGTTGAGGCATGTCTGGTTCGGCACAGTGAAGGCGTGAAGAAGGATGAGGGAGTTGTCGACGCAGGCGGGTTTGCAGCTAGGGGGTAGAAAGTCGCAGCTCGCAATCGGTGTTGATTTTGTGGGATCAACACAGCTGACGATATCGTCCGTCTCGTCGAGAACAGCGCATTGTGTGATGAAACCAGCGTGGGACGAGACTGCGAGAGCTGCAGCCCGAGTCTCGTGGTTTTCGAGGACATGACGAGCCTGTGATCAACCGTGAGAAGCGACAAGTTTCGGCTCTTGTCTTAATCGCTCATTGTGGCATTGACAGCAAGGTCGGGTAGTTTAAATGAACTAATCGTTGATGAGTTTGTGAGAACACGCGGGTGTAGCAATACTTGATTTGGTGTTGCTGTCACCTCTGCCTCGCAGTTATTTTTCCGAGCTCTGCCGGCACGTGCAATTCGAGCTCCTTCGCGCACCTAAGCACTCAAGCATGAGACTCCCCAGATGTAATCGTGGCAGCCACTAATTACTACGCGGCACCGACTCTGCTCCTGGAGCAAAGGCTTAAGTCGGCACCACGGCCAACCAAAGGGCACAGGAGGGCACTCGCAAGAGGTGGCCCGTGCATGATGCGACGGCAGTTCTCAGTTCAGCTCGGATAAGAGCAGGCGCCTGATGCTTCGAGATGCAGATTTCAGGTGGTTCTAGCCCTAAGTCAGACCCTGTGCACCGATTCATCCCGCCGCCTAAACGAGAAGTTAGGGCCCCAAGCATGTGCCCACTGGCCTATGGGGATGCCGAAGGCCGCCTGGGAAGGTTCAGCACCTCCTCCTGGTTCGGCTACCTCGAAAGAAAACAAGCCTATCGTTTGCCCACTCTTTCTCCTCCTTCTCTCGGGCATTTATTGAGTTGGGGAGGAGATGCCACGGCTACGCATCTGCGTCCCGCCTATGCCGCATTCGACTCGCGAGGCCGTCGTTGGCAGCATCCGAGTCTCGACAGTGTGGCTGTCCCGTGTCGGCGCTGTTCGAGTCTAACCGATCCTCTCCGTCGCTTCCCCATCTTATCCATTGTCTGCTTCCGGGTGATGTTGAGATGACACCAAGGTCGATGTCGGATCGCGAATGCTGATGTCGCTGTACCACGCTCGATCTGGGTGACACCGCTGCACCGCCGCCATGCCGCGCCCAAAGAAACCCGACCAGGATGGAAAAGAGGTCAAGAAACGGTCTAGGAATGGATGCTGGTTGGTTCACGCCCACTTCGGTGCTAGACGACAATAGCTTATATCTACACTCACAGGCCTTGCAAGTCGAGGAAGGTCAAATGGTACGTGGTGAAGCCGCTCCGCACCCTGGTGTCAAGGGATGCTGACAATGTCGCCACAGCGGAGAAGAGAAGCCGGCCTGCGCCAACTGCCAGCGACAAGGCGAGACGTGCGACTACAGCATTCGCCTGAATTGGGATGGGCGGACTAAGAAGAAGGAAGAAGGAAATGCAAGACCAGGCTCGACACCCATGTCGTTCGGCACTCCTCAGTCCACCAACGGCTATACCAATGGCGCCTCAGATACCAGCCCAAGTACCAACGGACACACTCCAGCGCCCGCCCTCGCCGTCCACACTCCCAATTACTCCCTCGAGCAGCCTTCGTTCGAGTCGCCTGTGCCGAGCGTCAACGAGTTCCAGGTCAATCTGCCGGTCCCAGCACCGAGTGAATTCAATCCAGCTATACTTCCTCCTCCCCCCATACTCCGAACTCCTCAATGGGGTGAAAACAGAAACGGAGGCACTCCGCCTCCCCGTGATCACGTTTCTCTCTCAACATCTGGACGCAATCAGCTCGCCCTCCCACCCTACCCCTCCCCCTCAGACTCCGGGTTTGGGAGTCCCAATCTCAATGGGATGAACAATTTCAACGGCTACTCGATGCAGATGCCGCCACCCATGCACACATCCAATCCAATGAGTTACCATGAGTCGACAAATTCACCCTATAATCCCGCTAAGAGGATGAAGTTGAGCCCCAGGACAGATAGTTTCGGCCGCTCGGCTTCCAACTATCAACGCGCTGGGTCCTATGGTCCGAACGATATCGAGGAAATTGGTCCACGAGTTCAATTCAACCCAAATACCCCGACCTTCTTCCCCTCGTATCCGGGTAATCCATTGACTCCAGGAGCGTTGGCCACATCTCAAAATCAGGACAATGACGATCGACGGATTTCTGTCAGCTCTCTGCTCTCGGAAGACCCGGAACCTGATGATCGCAGAGGCTCGTCCACCTCCAACGGCCAATATCAAGCCCCCGAGGAACAGATCCCGCGACGTGGATCCCTCCATCAGCGGATGATCTCGTACACCGAGACGGAGACATACGGTCAAGATCGTGGAAATCCGGATCTCGACATTCCTCGAAACAACGATACTATGGCCATCTCTGGCATGTCTCCGTCCGAGCACAGTGACTTCGAATCGTGGTTGCACGACACCGATCTGGGCGTCCCGGAATTCGGATTCGGGCTAGTTAGTCGAGACACCGTCTTTGCCAAAGGTGGTTACTATGCGTCGCCTGTACAGATCAAGATTCCTCGAAAGCTCGAACCTTTGCCTCTCACTCTCTCCAAGAACCCAATGAATTTGTTGTACTTCCATCACTTCCTCAATCATACCGCGAGAATCCTTGTCCCACACGATTGTCCAGAAAACCCTTTCAAGACGATATTACCAAAGAGTACGTTGCTGGACTCCGATTTCGCCATTGAGCTCATTGCCACGTTTTACTGACGTATCATAGTGGCCGTTGACAATCCCAATCTGCTGAATCTACTCCTAGCCTACTCGGCCTGCCATCGAGCAAGACTCCTGAACCATCCAGAGCCCGCCAATCGGATAGCGCACTGGGTACGGGACGTGTTCCCTTCGCTCCGACAGACACTGGACAATGTTTCAAATTATGAGGTCTCGAATGCCAACCTGGCCACAGCCATCATGCTGTCCTCTCTCGAGATCATATCGCCGTCGAGTTTCGGCGTATCAATACCCTGGCAGAATCACCTCAGCATCGCTCGCAGCATAATCCGTGCCCGAGCAGGTCCACATTCCATCTCGCGCAAAGACCCAGTCATGTACTTTCTGACACGTTGGCTGGCGTATCTCGATGTCATGGGCTCATTGTCAGGACGTCGCAATGAAGAGCCTCTGTTCGTTGGGAACTATTGGTCGAGCTCGCACGAAGACAGCACTTCGGCGAAGGAGTTGTCCCTGACGGACGACGAGGCTGATGAAGAAGACGACTATACCATTGATTGTCTGCTTGGCTTCACCACTCGATGCGTCCAGATCCTGGCCCAGGTGGCTGTTCTGGCGCGGGAGTGTGAAGCAGCAGGCAGGATTGACAACCAGACAGGGCAGATCAACGAAGACTGGAAACCGTCGATGGACATACTGCGCCGGGCCGAGAAGTTGCGCCTGGATCTGGAGAAGGCCCAAAACCACGAACAAATATCGTGTGCCCACCACAGCCCTCAGATGACCAAAGCTTCACTATGCGGGACACACGGGACACGGCGCAACTCAGCCTATGCAGACATGTCGCGGAACGAAGTGGAAGAATCGTTGGCAACCAACGCGGCGTTTCACTGGGCAGGACTCGTCCACTTGCTACGTCGAGTCCACAACCGACCTCGCCGCGATCCGGAGGTGCAGAAAGCAGTGCACGAGATTGTCAAGATCCAGCAACAGAAGATCCGGGAAGGCGGAAGTGCCGAAGCATGTTTACTCTTTCCCATGTTCACGGCTGGAGTTGAAGCGGAGGACCAACTGGATCGGGCAGAAGTCCTCAGTCGGATCAAAGGAGCTGAAGGACTCGGGATGTGCCAGGTCAGTCGAGCCAGAAGAGTCATGGAGGAGGTGTGGAAGACTGGAGTCAGTTGGGAGTGCCTGACCACGGGGGATTTCTTTGGATAGGCGACTCGCGGCAAGGAGGCTGTCAAGCTCTGAGCCTGGGTCTCAACGGAGACGATTATGTGCTCATTCTACGCCATTTTACGGTTGTATTCTGCTGAGCGTTTTGCATAATACCCAAACAGTCCTTACAGAGAGTGCCACTCTATATAGCATTGTCCGTGATATGAATGCCACGGATGATGACTCGATACCGGACCTTCCTGCCAGGCTGGACGGAGTTTCCCGGACCATTTACGTCAGCATTCAATTCGTACCTGGTGTACCTCGTTTCGTGGTTATCTCGATTTTTTTTTCTATCCTGCTGCCCTCGATCCCATAGATACACTGAACGATTGCATATCACGGGAGTCTCGGTCCAACGACTAGGCGTCAATTAGACATTCATTGCATCCGATTACGTCAGGGTTGTCCAAGACGAACCCACCGCACAATTTTATCTACTTGTTTCCCTTCTACGTTTACGTTCCACTCGACCATCTGGGAAGAACAAATAACAAGGCCACCACACCAACAGCGGAAATTCATATAATCACAATGACGACCACATCCCGCAATCCCAATCGCAATCCCGACCACCTCCCCCTCGCACCACAGCATCCGCTGCAACGCCTGCGCGCCCCATCGCGCGACCTCAGTGCGGCGGTCCACGCCCTGGGCCTCGCGTCTTTCACGTACTCGTACCACTGGCTGCACACGCACCCCAACGACATCAACTCGGCCTACGGCTGGCACTTCCAATACCTGACCATCATCGGCCTGACGCTGGCGACGGGGACGTTTCTGCTCGCGCTGCTCGCCGACCTGACCCTCAACCCGGCCATCTTCACGGCCAAGAATAAATTGAGCATGTGCGCCGCGCCGCTCGAGCTGCTCGTCTCGACTCTCTACTGGGGACTGCGCCTCGCGGACCCGGCGCTCGTGGTTCCCCCGGAGCTCGAGCTGCCTGTGAGTGCGGACCTCAGTTTCCATGCCGCGCCCGCGGCGTTTCTCCTGATTGATTTGTTGGGCTTTAGTCCGCCGTGGGGGATCACCGTGTTGCCGAGCCTCGGTGTGTCGTGTGCCATTGCGCTGGCGTACTGGTTCTGGATCGAGCTGTGTTATAGCTACAATGGGTTTTATCCGTATCCGTTGTTTGCGTTGCTCGGGAGTGGGCAGCGCATGGGCCTGTTTGGGGCGAGTGCGCTGTTGATGGTGGGGAATACGGTCGTTCTGAAGTGGGTTTATGGGCGCGTCAATGGGGTCGAGGGACGGACGAGGAGGTGATGCGCTGCCACTGCAGAGCGAAGCGGAGCAGGACAGGACAAGGAGTAAACGGCGGTTGCGTTGTACCGATCCTTTCACTCTTGGATACTTTCATGCTTGGATACTTTCATGCCTTTTGCGTGGTTGCACAGGAGTCGCACTAGAGCGCATCGAGAAGGTCCGAGGCTTTGGACGACGTTCGCACGTATTGTGTACCTACCTACCTAGGCCGTAGGTACATGTGATAGGAGTTCTACTCGAAATGTTTCAAGCCACAAGTCGTGCCATGCATGATATGTCCATAGCAGAACAGGTTCTACCGAACAGCCTGCCCAGGTGCTTGACCCGGACGCTTCCTCCGTACACTGAAGGGACATTATTAGCGAACAGCGAATTTTCGCCGAGATAGAATGACGACTCTGGGATCGTGAGTACGGAGTATATGTCCTGCAAATCGCCCCCTTTTCTTCTTCTTCTTCTTTTGCTAAAGTCTCATCCGGGAATTGGGGAAACGGGTTCAGCGAGATAAGGAACGAACGAGATGGCCGAACTAGGTATCCCTTGAGCAATTGAGTGGTCATACAATACTACGACTCCAAATGATACGACGGTTGCCTCTGTATTTTCGTGCTCTTTGGCTTGCTGTCTGGAGAGAGGGAAAGGCCTAGCTGATATATTACCTACCGGTTTGTGCCTTTTCACTGAGTCAGGAGGGCGCGTCATTGCGTCGGAACTGACATGGGGCCTGGATGGTTGACACCGTAAGTGTCAGTGAATGGTGGGAGCTATGCGTCTTTGGTCCACCAGAGATGGTCACGAAGCGGGGATCGAGCCGAAAAAGGACGATTCGTTTAGTGGTAGGCGCAACGAAACCACTTTGGGCGTTCTGGGACGAGCATATCGCAACAAGTGTCCGGAGATCGTGGCAGTAGAGAAGTCTGAAGGACCGAAAGTCGCACCTTCTCGGTGCGAGTGCTCCGCCCCTTAGAGGAGTACTTCAAACTGTTGCCAGTCCGGTCAGTCTTGCTTGTGCAAAGGGAAAATCAGAAGGAAAAATGTTCGCAGATTGATGCTTCGTAACAGTTCATACGAACGAACGCTGTTGTGACATTCATCTAGGGGTGTCTTTCTTCCGGCGACTACCCCTGACTTCACGGAGTCGCCTCTCGTGCTGCGCGTCGCCTGTACCTCTTTCGAGGTCACTATCGGGCTCCCTTCGTTGCTGACTCCTGCTGCGGCTCCTGTTCGCAGCACCAATATGAGAACCCTGAGAGTCGACTGGGGTGATCTCGTCGCCTGCCCTTGCTTTCCCCTTGGACGATTGCCGCCGCGAGGCAGACGGTCTACTAACGGGCCTGCTGTCGCTGAGTTGGGTCATCGCGGGGTGGTCACGCTGATTGTGGTGCGAGGATGATTCTCGCTTCAGCCTCCTGTCTCGTCTACCAGAGGACGAAGCCATCGCACTAGTTCCCACTATTGCTGGATCGCTGTGATATTCCCACCCTTTCGTGTGATGCATATGCTGGCACCAAGGGTCAGTACGGTCCTACGCAGACAATGTAGATCAAAGAGTTTCTCACCTGATGCGGGCCCCAGAGTTCTGGAGTGGCCGCGCGGGCTCCAGCTCTTTTCTCGTCAGTGGTAGGAAACCCAGAGGCTGCAGCTCTCGCCGCCTCAAGCTTCCTCCGGTGTCGACGTTTCAGCCAGACCATTAGCCAGGCAAGCAAGGGAAGTCCCACGGCCAGGATGCCTAGCATCAAAATCCATCGCCAGTGTCCCTCGATCCTAAGATTCCAATCAGCGCATATCCCACCGAGGCCGCGATGTACCTACCAAGACTGCTGTGTTCGAGGAGCAGAACCTGACGCGCTTCCGGTTCCAGTGTTTGTAGCGGTTGGGGCGGGAGTGTTAGTGCTTGTGATGGTCACAACAGTGACTGAAGCGGTAGCCAGAGGGTCGATCCCTTGCCCAACCACTTGACAGAACCCCGTGAACCATGTTTGCAGTAGATCTCTGTCGGTTTCAATTGTACATCCGGCGGCGCAGACAGAATCGGGGGTGCTGTAAAGTGCCTGTAACAGACTGCTCTGACAGAAGCAGTTCTCGTATGTGAGCTGGTTTGTGGTTGGAACGTTCGGAGGAACACAGGATGACTGCGCCTGGAGTAGCACAGCGCATCCAACTGCGCAACCAGGGAATTGTGGGGAGGATGCCGTCGGTACAATGCTTTGGCCCGAGACAATATGTGGGAGGGTAAAAAGAATGGAGGATAGTGCGAGGATCGAGGAGCGCGTTCTCTTCATCATGGAATGTCTCTTATCGAGCTGGAGGATATTGGTGGGTGCGCGATCCGTGGCGTTTCCGGTAAAGAGCGTGTGCTGAGATATGGCCGTAGCAGTGTCAGGTCGAGCAAACAGCGTACATGATGGGTCGTCGCATCAAATCGCGACCTAAACGAGCGAAGGCGCTGAGACCAAACCACCAACAGCAGCAAGACTAAAAAGTCAGGAAGGGGTGAATGAACCGGGAAAGAAACCTGAAGACATGCTGGACCGGCCGCGGGGGGGTGGGATCGACCTCCAGAATGGCAAACGACCCTGCGGCAAAAGAGGTTAAGCTCGAGGCACATTCTGCAGCTTGCATGATTGTGGATAACAGCATCTGTGGCTACGGGCGTGTTTGCAATTGGCTGTGGCACCTGGAGCTGCACATCCTAGCACCTGGCAGAAGCACTGATACGATAGGCCTAGCGGAAATGAACTCGGCCGCTTCTTGCTCAGTTCTCCCGTCGTTGGCTTCTGGTCGAGAGGCTTCCTGAGGACAAGGAGGCGCCTCTGACATGATTACGCGTAACGGCGGTGGTTTGGCAATCACACGTGTACTGTACGTGCAGTAGGTACCTATGCGCGAGTTACATGCTGATGGCACAGGACATATAGGTTTAGGCGCTAGACAGGAGCTGCCCACCCAATGTAGGGAAGCCCAGCTAGCGCCTAACCACAGTATCGGCTCGGCAGCTGTCACCGAGGCCTCCGCTACTAAAGGAAATAATTCGCTTCTCTCTTCGTCAGGTTTCAAAATCCCTTTGCGTACGAAAAGGTGCTGGGTACGCCAGCGCACTGTCCCTTCTCGTTGACATCATGGTGGTTCGTCCCACAGCCTCGGCTCTTCTGACCAGGCTGTTCGAAGACCTCCCCGGAACCTGGCTGCTCAATCGCCAACTACGAAGCGCGGACCCTTCAGAGCCATCGGGGCGATGTGCTGGTAAAGCGCACTTCACGACGAGGCCGTCGCCTTCGCCTGTAGTTGGACCGGACGGAAAGCTGCACACTGCCGACGCAGAGCTCTTATACCATGAACAAGGGGAGTTTGAGATGAAGATGGCCACCGGTAACAATCTGACCAGCGTTCCTACCTTCACCTTTTCAAGGAAATACATCTGGCGATTACAAAAAGCCGAAAATGGGCATACCATAAGTATCTGGTTCGCCAAACCTGGAACTGAGACCATCGACTACCTGTTCCACAAAATCGATATTCCCTTTGAGGACGATCAGAATTCAGAAGCCGATGGTAGACTTGTCCTCCACGGAACTGGTGGCCACCTCTGCGTGGAGGACTTTTACAGCAGCTCCTACACCTTCACCTTGTCTCGACCAAGCGAGGACTCCACCTTCAAGCTCGCTTCCTGGACCACGGTACATGAAGTTCTCGGCCCCAAGAAAGATCAACACATTGAGACAACGTTTGTCAGGTCTTGACCGAACACTATGAAGCGAGACGCCTCAATAGCGAAACTCTGGGTCAGACGTGTCAGGTTCGATCCCGCTCTCCTCACAGGGTTGAGCTCTCAGGAGAACCCTTCCTGTTCCCAAACGGTCGCCGACGACGAGGCACACTTTAACTAGGTTCGGCGAGCCTTGTTGGTCACACCCTCAGTCAAAAGACATCTGAAGCCTCAAGCCCACTGCGCATCTCTCACAGCACTAATCAAAAAGCCGACATCGGGCTCTACTTTCGTTTCCATCGGGTCCACAATCTTTCCGACGGCGAACTGATGTTCTCATTGGCTGAGACCACTTCAAGGCATGATTTCCACCACTACAAATATATCTGTGCTCTTCAACTGGGCACAATTTCCCGTATGCAGAATAGACGGGGCCAGCAGCACTCAACTTACACTTGAGATGGCAGCATTAAATAGTGATCCTCGTAAGGCTGACGACCTTGGGCTCCCAGAGCCATTCGCCTCCATCCCACGCTATCCACTCACCCTCGGTCCGTCACCCATCCATGCCCTTCCCAATATCTCCGCTGCCTTGGGTGGTAAGGTGTGCATATATGCCAAGCGTGAAGACTTCAACTCTGCCCTCGCCTTCGGGGGCAACAAGACCCGGAAACTTGAGTACCTCATCCCAGACGCCCTGGCACAGAACTGCGACACTTTAGTCTCCATTGGCGGATACCAGTCCAATCACACCCGTCAAGTCGCTGCCGTGGCTGCGAAACTGGGCCTCAAGTGTAAACTGGTGCAAGAGAAGTGGGTCGACCACGACGACGTGGGCTACGACAAGGTCGGAAACATCCAATTATCGAGGTTGATGAGCGCGGATGTGAGGCTCGATAAGTCTGGATTCGGGATCCAGCACAAGCAGACCCTCAAGAATTTGGAAGAGGAGGTCCTCGCCCATGGAGGGAAGCCGTATGTAAGTTCACCCGCCATTTTTACATCTGTTTCTTGCTCTGGCCCCAAAATGCAGTATTTACTCCCCGTGTCATAAGAACAGCGCGGTGCTGAACCCCGAATCTCAGCTAACGGCCTACCTGCCTACATAGTACATCCCCGCCGGTGCCTCAGACCACCCGCTAGGCGGCCTAGGCTTCGCTCGCTGGGCCTTCGAAGTCCATGCCCAAGAACAGCAACTCAACATCTTCTTCGACACCATCATCGTCTGTGCCGTCACGGGCAGCACCTTCGCCGGCATGATCGCCGGCTTCAAGCTGCTCGACCGCATGTACCCAAAATCAGCACCGGCGGGCAAAAAGCGCAATCTGATCGGCATAGACGCCAGCGCCAAGCCGAAAGAGACCTTCGACCAAGTCCTCCGCATTGCCCGCCAGACGGCTGCCAAGATCGGGCTGAGGCAGTCCGACATCTCTGAAACCGATGTCGTGCTGGACGCGAGATATCATGCCGGCACGTACGGGCTGGCGGACGAGGCGACGTTGGCGGCCATCCGATTCGGCGCAAGGATCGAGGCCTTCATCACGGACCCGGTGTATGAGGGCAAGAGTCTCGCTGGACTCATTGATATGGTCGGGAAGGGCGAGATCAGGGAGGGGAGTAACGTGTTGTACGCGCACCTGGGCGGACAGTTGGCTTTGAGTGCATACTCGGAGATCCAGTGATTTGGCTTGGCTTGACAGAACGGTGGCCGTCAGGCTCCGCAGTCCCGGTTGAAAGGACGTATGTAGCGGAGTCAAGTGAAGGGTAAGGTATCTGCATGCCAGAGTACGAGTGTGTGACTCGATCTATCGCAGTCCAGCCACGAGTAGGCATACAGGGATCAATCATGAACGTCCTCGTTCCTCACGCGCACTATTCAATGTAAGACCGGTGTGCATCCATGATGTTAGATATATGCTTGTGATACTAGTATTGGTAGTCGTAGATGTAGTCGCGGCTGAGGGCGATCCTGGCAAGCTTGGTTCGATGACTCTGACCTCACGCGTCTGGTTCGAGGTATGGTAGAGGTGGTTGTGAACGACTGCAAGTACACATAAGTACACCGCGAGTGTCATCTACATGCGGCGCAGGACCAAAAGTACGGAGTACCGACCGGCTGTACGATGACTGAGCACGGGATAAATACTACCCACGGTCATGATTCCTTGAGAGCTCACGGTCCCATGAAAGCTCGCATATACATAGCATCTAGGCGCGCAGGGCGCGCTACGCAAGCCATACCGTTCGTCCGATGCAACCCGACGCGACTGGGCTGCGTAGCTGATGAATGAATCAACCCCTACTTGTACCAAGCAGGTACACGAGTTCCTATCACCAACTGAACGTCTCCTCGATCAGATCAACCAGGACACCCTGCCGCGCGGTACGGGCCACCTGGAACCTCACCTCGTCTGCTAGGCCGCCTGGTCCGCACACAAGCACGGCGATACGAGAGTCACTGACAGTGGACTCCACGGCAATGACCTGCGCGACGTCCATCCTGTGGCCTGATACTGTGGTGACGAGGTCCTCGGCGTGTGTCTCCGCAGTGGCTTCGCTGATCTTGTTGGGAAGGATATCGACGGCAGGTGCGCGGGTTGCAGATGTCGTGTCCGGCACCTCCTCTCCTGCGCGAGTACGGGTAATCCAGAATCTATACCGCATGGACTCATCGTCGAGACCGCCCTCGGAAAGATCGGGCAGCAGGTCGCGTCTTACGTACTGGAAGAGCTCGGGCTCGCGGACCGTCCATGCCAAAGTAAACTGCTTGCACCGTGGGAAGAGTGTCTTGGCGGCGTCTTTCGGCGACGAGGGGTTTAACCTCGCTCGCTCGTGAGCAAATTGTCTGGCGAAGCTGGCCGCATAGGTGATTCCAATGCCCCCTGCGATGCAGATTATTCTGTCTGCATGCTGTAGGATGGCCCTGGTTGGAAGTTCAAGACCGCCGTACGGTCCTTCCACCATGGTTGCGATGGTGGACGTGGGTGACTGCGCTTTCAGCAGTGCGCGGCGCAGCTCGCCGGTCGCACCTTTGTGAGCTCTGAACAGGCAGCGGATATAGAATCGGGGTTCTTCGGAAAGGTGGCAGTGCCGGTCACGCTCTGTGGTCGAGAGGTTTAGGGAGCCTTCCTTGTTAGGAGTTTGATCCCCTGAACTCGAGTCTGGTGCCGGATGAGCCTGCGATGAAGGAGAAATCATCCCCCATTCCAGAATAGTGAACGGGTGATTCTCCCAAACCCTCTTCAGCAACGGGAAGTATACGAATGTGTGCTGACCTGGGCGGGCTTCCCAGCGCCTGGCTGGGAACATCGTCAACATAACTACATTGGTACCCGGGAGGAGCTCGGCGTGCGCTGATGTCCCAGTCGGAAGGTTGTAGTAGGCTACTTTGAGAAGCCGCACAAGACGGTCCCAGGCCCAGAAGGCGAAAGCAAGGTACAGCCACACCTCGTAGCCCCAATTCTTGTTGAATCTGAGATCAACATGGTACCAGGATCCCACTAGCGATAGGATAGCCAGAATGATGTGCAGGCCCAAGAATAGCTCATAGGCATACATGCGTAGGGGCAGAGCCGAAAGACCAGCCATCAAGCCCATGGCCGTGGTCGCGATGATGCCCCACCAAAAATACGGCTTCGTGGCCTCTGCGTAGTACGCATTGCCTCCGTCCTTGTAGTAGCAATAGTCCGCAGTGTAAACGATCGAATGGACAACGGCCTGTAAGATCGCAACTCGAGCTGCCCACCTGTGGAAAGCGAGGAATGTCGTCTGCGACCAACCGCTGAGGTACATCAGAGGGTTGTTGCGGGTCGAGAAAAGGATGGCGAGGGCCATGTTGGCGAAACTCAACACTCCTGTCCTGTTGGCGATGTAGGCTGCCATCTCTTGGTTTCTGTTGGAGAACCAACTATTTGGCTGGACACTTCTGTAAGGCACGGCGCAGAAAACGATATTCAGGATAACATAGAGCGTGAACAGGACCGCCATACTGCGATTGGGAAGGTAGCCGAGTCTGAATGGTAGGGGCTGGGAATGTCGTTTTCGCAGCAGTGCGGGCAGGAGAAAGCTCCCCTGCAACCAGACAACGAGCCCGTCCTGCCGCAGGTTCCATGGGAGCAGAGCGGTCAGCCACAGCCACGAGCCCGCCAGCAGTGGTATGCCGACACTCAGAACCATGACGACAATGCTGTATTCCCACGAGTTAGCATAGTCCACACCTAGGTGATCACAGCTCACTTACGAGAATCGGACATGGTACACTTCTGAATGCTCAAATTCGTCAATGGTCCCCCTATCAGCCTTCCAGTAGGCTTCGTTGACCTGCATTGTCGTGTTTAGCCACATAGCATGCTCGGCAAGCTCTTCCGTTGGGGGAGCAGTCGGCAAGGAGTCTTCCAGCGAAGGAACTGCTAGTCCATTTGCAGCCATCTCTCGGAAGCATGCATTCTGCTTCTCACGGGGAAGACCCTCGATGTCACAGTGTGACTGGATGCAGTAGGCGAAGGACTGCAGATATGGCTCGTTGGTGGCGTAGCATTCATCGCTGGTCGAGCCCGCCATGTCCATGCCCATACGTTTAACGAGCTTCATAGACATGCCATCATGAGCGCCAGAGGACTCCGAAAAGGTTGTGCAGTTGAGGTACACCATTGACAACGAGTCGTGGCAGGCATAGCAGCAGAATGGGTGGAACATGTTGATGCCGTAACCGATCGTGCCATACTTGGTCGCGTTGGCGACTCGTGTCAAGAGCAAGCAGAATGTCCATACTGCAATCAGATAGGCCATATTTGATGTTTAGATGGGCTGGGATCAGACGCAGAGAACAAAATCACCTGGAGCACATCTCTATGCTCGAAGCGTTGAAAGACTTATAGATTCCGTCGCTCGCCCAAACCACTGGGAATCCCGAGCATGGCATGCATGATCCGCAAAAGCTAGAGCTGGGATCTCGAAGCTGTGGTACTGTAGTCTCGATGGTGAAAGCAGGATCCCCGATATTCGATTTGCTGATTGAGCGCCACATGGTTTGAGCCAAGCTTCGTCTTGAAAACAAGTCCATTTGAAAGCGTTGAGCAGGTTTCTAGGGTATGCAACCGGAGCGGAGACTTGGCACTATTGAGCAAGTTTCTGATCGCTGTTCACGCCACCGAACGATGAATGGAGTGGAAATGTGCGACCTGCATTTGGAGTATGGCCGCTGGTCTCGATTAATCCATTCGCCATGTGTGTGTTGGGACAAGCGGGTAGAAACATGCTCATAACCTAGATCGAGACACCTAATGAGCCTAGTATCTTGCGAATACACAGAGCACGGCGCCAAGAGTCCTATAGAACAACGAAGTGAGTCAGGGTGGACGGGTAGTCTTGACATGATCGGTTGTTATTGCGCGCAGATGGTATTTGGCCTGATTATGAGAAAAAGACACGGGTGGTAGGGACGGGAAAACTCACCATGGTGGTAACTCCTTAGCATAAGCAACAAGCAACTCTTGCGCTGAGATTTGCTGTTCAGCTGCCCGGTATTGGAGGTTCCAGAGCAGACGGTTCAAATGTAGGCTAATGCTACACAAGCTTACAAAACAGTGACTAGCCATGTCGTGAAGGAAGGAATTGAGCGAACGGTTCCATTCAGGTTGCTGCTAAGAGAGCCACATAACAACAATGCATCAAGCTTGACTGACGTTGCAGACACCACACTCTCTGAGCAGCATCGCAAGAAGCACGTCAGCGCTTTGGCTGGAGTTCTGGAATCAAGATACTACTTTCTTCTGACCGAGGTGGTGAGCCGCTCAAGTACTATCCGCCTTGCAGGGTACGCCTATTAGAGCCATGAAATCAACAAACGAGACCAAAATGATGTCTCATTTGTGATCCGTCACGGTAGGTCCATGTGGGTATGTATGAGTTATAGGCAAATAAAAGGTTCGTACTCCGTATGCTTGAGAAAGAGATACTGGGAGAGTTCGAGTGCTCTTCGAGCTCCCGGCTCCAAAAAAGGGGCTTAGCGCCTTGGCAAGCACCTATGTCAGTGCCTTTTCACATAGCACGTGATACAGCTTCCTCGTCGGAATCTCGACGCCCGCCCCCAACCTGCCCCACGTGACTTCGCGCCGCTTTTGCTCAGGCTGGCTCGCGTCCAGCTCAATGTCAGCTCAGAGCCAGCTAGGCCAGCTCACCCTGCTGACCACACCGTGGCAGTGGCCCAAAATTGTCCCTCCTCCACACTGTCAAGTTTTAACGCCGGCCCAAAACGAGGCTCAAGGCAGTTTCCCTGGAAATGCACCGCGGCACATTACCTGCTCGACCCTGCGAGAACGATTCGGTCTTCATGAGCGTGATGAGCCTCGCACGACGTGCCTTGTGCGGTGGAAGTTGTCAATGTTGAAGTTTCAGCCTTGTAGATGTCAACTTTTGCCTGGTCAACGTCTGTCCGCGCTCACAACCTATGGAGCGCTTTCAACCTGACGACATTGTTTCAAGTGACAACACGGGAGTTGATCTAAGCGCTTAATGGCTGATTCAAGTGGTATTTGACCCAGATTGGAACTACTGTTAAGGCCCTCGACCACTCCTCCCAACGCAAAATCGTGAACTCTGCTTACCATTGCTAAACCCATTACAATTCTGGTGGAACACCCTGTGCTATCTTGTCACCTTCACCCGACGAACATGGTCTCTCCATCACTTAATCAAGACATCATTCCTCATATCATCGATTGTATCACTTAACTTATAACAGACCCTGCACTGTCCAATAGGATTCGCTGGAGATCATTCGTGCTTGAGCTTCAGCAAGCTTGTGCAGAGCTTAACCACGCACCCTGGTGGGGATCAGCAGCTGTGTACTACCTGCCGCAGACGGACATCGCCCGTTACAATGAACTTCTACCACGACGGTGTGATGGCATTGCGCATGACGGGGGCTGGCAATGTACTTGAGGCGCGCCATGGAACGTGGGAGCGCTACATCTACTGTGGTTCTTACGGAAACTGTGAGGGTGTTCTGTAGAGGTGAGTTGACAGTTGGTCGGACGAGATACCCCAAGTATGCAGTCATTCCAGGCCCTACTGTTAGCCTTGACGGTCAGTCTTGGCTTTGCTGCCGCGCAAGTCGGTTCTCTAGGTAGGAATGGAAGACCGACGAATTACACGGTGTACACTTTCGATCAACCTATCGATCATTTTCAAACCAGCCCTCGGTACGCGCCACACACCAACGCCACTTTTAAGCAGAGATACTGGTTCGACGATACATACTACAAGCCAGGCGGCCCCATCTTTCTGTACATTGGCGGCGAGGTCAGTGGGACGTCGCGCTTTTCGAACCTCGAGACTGGCATTATTCAGATCCTTATGAATGCGACTGGTGGCTGGGAGTCATACTTGAGGACAGATATTATGGAGACTCGTACCCTTTCGAGAATTCCACAACCGACAACCTGCGGTTTCTCACGACCGAGCAGACAAGAGCAGACAATAGCAGACAACGCCTACTTCGCGCAACACGCCACATTCCCCAATGTTACAGGCGGGGATAACCTGACTGCCGCCTATCGCCCCTGGATATTGTATGGAGGCAGTCTTGCCGGGGCACAGACGGCCTTCTCCCTTGTAGAGTATGAAGGATTGCTCTGGGGAGGCATTGCCGCCTCTGGGGTCATCCATGCAGTCCTTGGTTATCCCGAGTGGTATAATCCAATCCAACAGAACGGACCTCCAGACTGCATCAGCCGGATCAACAACACCATTGATAAGATGGACTAACTTATCAACACAAACAACACTGCAGCCATTCAGCAACTGAAGGAGATTTTCGAGCTCGGCACATTGACTGACCTAAGGGACTTTGCAATGACTGTAAGTGAACTCCATCTCTGCAAATGCCGGATCGTTAATATGAGATCAGATTGCCTTCCCGCTGGGTGCACCAATGAACTACCCCACAAACACCTGGCAGGAGCTCAATTGGAGCCCTCCGTCCGACAACCCGGATTTCTTCTGGTTCTGTAACAATATCACGGATATGAACGCGTCAGCGAACGTCACGGCCATGGACACTCAGCTAACCAATTACACGAACGGTTCGGCGTGGACCGGCCTAGGCGCATACGCCAACTATGTCAAGGAAGTCATAGTCTCGGCCTGTGAAAGTGAAGATTTGATCAATACGAGTACCCAAGGTTGCTTCTCGACTCATAACCGTTAGTTGCCACTACGTGCCCGCGTGGCTACATCTCCGAGTTAAGTCATTGACAGCTAATATCCTACCAGAGACCTTCTACGCCATAACCGATAATTCCGGCAGCAGATCCTACCTCTACAGCACGTGTACCGAACAAGGCGCGTACCAAATGCCCCAAGCCCGCGGCACACCGTCGCTTCTCTCTCGCGTCATCGGTCTCGACTACACCCAGCAGTGGTGCACCTGGCATTCCCTCCCGGCCCGCTCTCACCTCAGGCTGTCCCATCTCCGGACGGGCCAAATTTGACTTGGTACCGCAAATACGGGGACTTCAGTTTGACTGCCCCACGGCTTGCTTTGATCGATGGAGGGAGCGATGTGTGGCGGGACTTGTGTTACCACGGCCGTAACGCCAGCACACGGTATGGCGAGAATCAGCTGCTGATCACGGGTGGGGGCCATCATTGGGACAGCACGGGGATTCTCAATCTCAGTGGGGAGCCGGATTTCATCAGAGAGGCGCATCAGTGGGAGTTTCGACGAGTAAAGACTTAGTTGAAAGAGTGGGATGCTACGAAAGGGAAGAGCGCAGGGAAGCGGGACGAGCTATGAAATGTTGGCAGAGGACGCCGGCCGCCGCATGCAACATGTAGCAGCCGACAGATAGACGGATGCAGTACGGTCTAGAAATTCGAAGCGTAAATCCATCGTGACTGCTAGACTCATCTGACTTTGAGGGCAATAGCTGTATTGCTGTAGGCTATCTAGCCAGCTGACTTCCGTTTTTCAATCCGTGCATCCACATCAAGCTTCGTCTGCCGTGAGAACAGGCATTGCTGTCTTTGCAAAGCTGCTTGAAGACATTTGAGTCCGCCAATGATGTTCCATGGGATGACGTCGACTACCTAGGACGTCGACCCTCCTGTGACCTCGTCAGCAGCAGCTCAAACAGCTCACGTCCCAATTGCACGCAGCACTCGCTTACCTTTCTTGCCGGCCTCGGACGGGTCAACCTTGCCGTGAGCAAACTCGCCCTTCTGGCTGCCACCAGAGTTGCCGCTGCTGCCGCCGCTTGAGCCGGTGTTGCTACTGTCACTGCCGCCCGAGGTGCCGCCTCCAGACGCGAGACCACCCTCTATGATCGTGAGTTAGAACCTTACCGTACAGATGCACTGCAGTAGACGTGACGTACTCTTGCCAGCCTCATGGGGGTCGACCTTCCCGTGGGCAAATTCGCCAGGGGCGCTACCTCCAGATGAAGACATTATGGGCGGATTTGATGGGAGTTGTTTGGTTGATTGTCTGTTTGTGTGTAGGATTTGTTCGAATTGATGGTAGATGAAGATGAGGTCAAGGTCAGACAGGGTAGAGAGACAACTTGAAGCATAAGTACAAATACCCTTCAGCTTTAACTACGCCTCGTGACTTGGGGTGACGACAAGGGTCTCGGGTACTTGATGTCAAAGTCGTCACTTTACGTCACGAATCATCAAGATGAGGAGCATCCAAGGGGTGGGTGAGGAGAGGGTGAGGAGGTTGTCAAAGGTGAAGTGAGGTAATTCTGGATGCCAGAACTTTCGAAGTCGTGGTCATCGGAATCAATGCTTTCCTACGACTTGGGTGTATGGAATCTCACTGGCGCAGAGACGTGCTGGGCATGCGGAAGGGGTGGAAAGCCGGCGAAGTTCATTTTAAGGCCACCACTGAAGCTGTCACTAGGGTAGATGGTGTACTACGAGCTTACTGAAGGAGCATTTGGTTGAAATCGGTGGAGACTCTCCACAAAGTCAGAGCGAGGCCTAATGGCCCAGGCCGTACTCCGTATATTGCAAGGGTTACCAGGCTGGTGGTCCTCTGCAACCTCGACCGCACAAGACTCACCATTCCTTGCTCTCTTCGTCCATCATCAGGTAGGCTTTGGCAGTCTGACGGTATTGGCCAACACGAGGGGAATGTCCTGCACCGTCTCAACAAGGTTCTCGAAAGCACTTGTTCTAGGGAGAGGGCAGAAAAGCTGGAAGGCAATAGATGTTATCCTCCCTCGTCGTCGTCAAACGAAGAGGCTGATATTTCTCCTCCGTACCGCTCCCGCGAAATTACCTCCGCATCAACTCTATCAAAGCAATCAGTCTCATACCTCGCCAACATCGCGATCAAGGATGATGCATCCGCTCCGGGGAGCTACTACCCACCTCGCGCAAGAGAAGCAGCATGGTTGGACCCAGCGGATATGCCGCTGACTTGACGTTCTTCAGGCAGGCCAGCTCATACCGGTGGGATGGTGATCGCTTTGATCAGGTATTTCTTCCATGCTGCAGAACCTCACTGCTGCCGAACCACGCGAGGTCGAAGTGCAACCACCTGGTCATTCTTCGAGTGATCTCCATTGAACTTGGAGAATCTCGGTTATTATGGTTGTCGCCGTCCCCATCACCGCTTTTCGGGCTCTCTTTGCCAGCGAAAACCACTTTCCAACAGGTCTTAAAATTTGACCAGCTATTGATCTTGCATAATTACCCAGCCCACTCTCACCGGCATCATCTCGATCCAATATGGCTATGAGCATGACGAGAACCTCACGTGTGGCGCGCTGCGGGTCCAGCCAGATGAACGAAGACCGCACCACGAGAAGGATCTCAGATCACTTCGACCTGCCGTGGCATTCTGGTAAGTCCAGGGCGACAAAGTTCACACCGGCACAAGCCGGTCTGCCAGAATTGATGTCACAGGTATGACGTCAACCGGTTCAGGAGAATCAAGAACGAAGAGAATCGAACTCCGGAGATGACTTCCGAGCACGCGCGATCAAGGATATCTCTTCTCACCGTCCAGGCAGGACAATCCCAAGCTCGGTGCAAGATCACAATCTCTTAGACAATACCTCAGCAAAATGGGCGCGGTCCTAAGTTACACACACTCCCTCGTCGACAATGCCCTCAGCACCGTGAAACTGGTCCAAAACCGCGAGGTCGGTTGGAAAACACTGAACCGCAAGACGGGCTGCTATGTGCGAGAACGTCAACCCATATACAAGAAAGTTAAACTATGGCTTCTTTTCAGTAGGCCCATGGAGTGGATTGATCAGACGTGGTTGCTGAGGCATTGGATTCATGACAAGACTATCAGATCTGGCAAGAAGGAAGGCACCATCGCCTCCGCTAGCCAAATCCAATCCTTCGTCGACTTCTACCACATCAACATGGACGACTTCACCCCCTCTGACATCCATGCCTACCACACATTCGAAGACTTTTTCGTGAGGCAACACAAACCTGGAGCACGTCCAATTTTCGAAAAGGATGATCCGTCCCGTGCGGTCGTCGTTGCAGACTGCCGACTGGTCGTCTATCCCACGGTCGCGGAATCTAAACGCCTATGGATAAAGGGTCGGAACTTCACCATCGGCAACTTGATCGAAGACGACGCCACTGCAAGAACATGGCATAATGGTGCGATCGCATCTTTCAGGCTAAGTCCGCAAGATTACCATCGCTACCACTCCCCGGTGGAAGGCGTCGTGGAATGGTACAAGCAAATCGACGGCGAATATTATCAAGTCGACCCACTCTGCTTACAATCCGACATCGACATCTTGACTATGAATGCTCGCTGCGCGATCTGCATCAATAGTCCTTTGTTCGGACGCGTGCTCTTCGTCGCTATCGGCGCCACAAATGTGGGAACCGTAGAAATAAACCAAAAGTGCCAGACGAAGGGCTCACATCTGGAAAAGGGCGAAGAAGTAGGTTTATTCCAGTTTGGAGGGAGTAGCATTATCGTCGCTTTTGAGGAGGGAAAGATTCGGTTTGATGAGGATCTCCTGAGCGTGAGTAGGCATTTAGTTATGATGGATGTGGAGGTGGGGATGAGTTTGGGACAGGCAACAAGGCGGGAAGAGGCTGGGTAACGGATTACAACGGTATAAATACGCGGAAGAGTCAGAGATCATTGCCATCCGGCATCGACTACCAAAAGTAAATGGTGTCACATATCCAAATATGTACTCCGTACTGTGTAAGTTGGAATGTCAGGGCTTCGCCTCAGCGCTTCCCCACAACCAACTTCGCTCTCGGCGCAGGGCGGCGCCACCTAGTCCCGATATGGGGTGGGATGAACTCAGCCTTCTGCCTGTTCCCGTACGCGTACACTTCAGTAACACGGAGTAAGCAGCCTCGCAATCGTACACGGCTGTCTCAGTATTCCGTCTGGGCGATGCTATCAGGCTCCATACTGCAAGGCCGGCGAGGCAGTCGTCGCCAATCATGACCCTTCCGAAACCGAATGCCTCGTTCAAGATTCCCAGTGTCCACGACGACACAGAGCTGGACTGTCGACTATACTATCCACGAAAGACCGAGAAGAACTTCAAGGCTTTTGGGCGAAGCTTTGCGATAGTCGCACATCCCTACGCTCCCCTAGGCGGCTCTCATGACGACCCAGTGGTGGCGCTTGTTGGTAGCCTCCTTCTTCAGCAGGGCTTTGTTTTGACCACTTTCAATTTCAGGTAGACACTTATCTATTCTGCACAAACATCACCAAGTACTGACGCGTTGCAGAGGGGCTGCTGGATCAGCAGGACGAACTTCTTGGTCAGGCAAGCCCGAGCTTAGTGATTACGTTTCGGTCTATGGTTTTCTACTGAACTACATCAACGCCATCTTCCATTCGGGTGGTGAAGAAGAGCGATGTCGACACGACCCGCCACTTTTAGTCCTGGGAGGCTATTCATACGGCTCGATGATTGCATCCCATCTGCCGCCGATACAGGTGGTGGTCGGGTTGTTCAACGCCGGGACACCAGACTCGGCAGGGATCGAAATAAAGCGGCGAGCGGAGGAGCTGTCTCGTGATGCTCGAGCTTACTTCGATATGTATGCAGCATCAACGGTAGCAGGGTCTTCAGAGAAAGAGCTCTTCAGAGGACAGATCAGAAAGACGACAACCGGTGTCATCATGGGTGGTTACGAGTTGGGGCGCGTCAGCCGGCAAAATTCCAGAAAGAGTATTGACACGGAAAGGATTAGACAAAGTTTGGACAGAGTTCGTCGCAAGATCGGATCCCAACCGGACAATGCGTCAACGCCATCATCGTCAGGACCAGTAACGGAACCGCCGACTCCGGCACCAGCGGAACCTGCCCCGAATGTGTTGCCAGATGTCGCCTACCTCATCGTGTCTCCAATACTTTCTGTGGCTGCCGGCTTCACCACAATGTTCTCCAAGCTTCGATTTGCCGCCAAGGGCGGCCAGGGAGCTTCTGCCTCAGAGCGGGAGTTTCATGAGCTAACGATTCATCCGACTTGCTGCTTGTACGGGAACAAAGATGGTTTCACGTCTGCTCGCAAGTTACAAAGGTGGACGGAGGAGCTGAAAGCACGACCGGCTTCTCGGTTTATGGCCGTTGAGGCAGTCGCCGGACACTTCTGGCAGGAAGCGGACGGCATTGTTCGATTCAAGCAAGGACTGTGCGAATTCCTCGAGACACTGACAAGTCGACATGCTGCGTCTACCGAGAGTGACGGACGCCTGTAATATCAAGAAATCAACCGCTACTCGTAGGCTGACCCAAGAAGCCTGCCCTTATCACCTAGACGCCGAGTTCGGGAAGCCATGCTTTCGAGAGAGTAGAATGCTGCCAAGCACAGTAGGCTTTCCGAGTAGGTTGGCTTCTGTGCTTCAGAACGACATGAATCTAGCGGTGAAGTTGCTATTTGGCTTTGTTAAGTGCAGGGTGATACCCTTTCTCGAAACGAAGCCGCTGATACGTTGGGCAAACTATACAGGCGTGTGCAGATTTGACTGAAGTGCACATGCTCAACTTGTCGTCTCGAAATTCAAACCAAGTCAAGAATCCCGGCGGAAACCCAGCCTGTAGCAACAGCCGGCGTCAAACAGCGTCTCGGCAGGCAACTTTGCAGATGATGTGATACAAAGGCATGGGTTGTGGAGAATGCGAGGCGCGTATGAGCCGAAAGACAGGCTTGTCAGGGACCCCGAGAACTCGAGATACGAGATGCTTTTTGCATTTTGCATTTTGCATTTGCATGTGATTGCGATCAGCGGCGAAAGCAAACCTTCTCGCTGTGCCTTGATTGGGGGCTCACCGGGCCCTTTATCCGTTCACCCATTCGACGACCCTGACAAAGAACATATCACGCGCGCATTTGAAAACAGCATGACACCTCCATTTCTTCCAGGAATACCAATCGCCTGACAATGCCGCCCCAGTTGAGGAGTGACAATGGGGTCGGTTCTCCAGGTCATTCGGTTTTCCCCAGCCCTAGTCCTCGACTCTACGGGTAGGTGACTGCTGTGGAGGGAGCGCGGACTGGGGGTCACGGGGTGAAATACAAACTTCGATAATCTTCACCGCGCCCCGAGGTTACGAGATATCCAGCCAGCCATCCATGGATGTCATACAGTAACTCGCCCCACAAACTCGTTCCACTCGTTCCACCCCTTCGTCACCTTTGCGTACCTGTGCATCGCAACCTCTGGCTTTGTTTGGTTCATGTCATTCCCTTTGGGATACACACACTCGGCTACCGAGTCTGGCTTCGGCCTTACTGGCCGGACCCATTAACAAAGTAATCGTTCAGCGGCCACGTCTGGCATAAGTCTGTCCATCCACTCCTTCTTTGCGCTTGCCTTGGCTCAGGTCCTCCCACAGAGCGAGGTCACATGCTCGCGCCAGAAAGTGGCTACCTGATCTTGGATGACACAGCTCACTCTCATTTCACAGCTAGGACACCGAGAATTCCATATACCCGTGACTACGTCTTCACCTTTTTCACCCATTCTAGAACTACCTATAGAGAACCTAGAGACAGACGTTTGCCGAGTCCACCTAGACACTTTCTGTGGTCATCAAATGGCCACGACCTCATCATCGCCATGGCAATCCTCCTGTCGGTTGTCCCTGCGCACTCCCCAATCTTTTGGTCCTGCGTTGGCCTCTACGCCGATGTGGTGAAGCTGTTGTCGCCGAGCAAGAGACTGCAGAGACTTGCCGGAGAGATAGCAAGATACAGCCGAAGACCTCCTGAGACACCGGAGCAAGCCCTGCTCAGACGCATGAACGAGGCCCAGACTTTGGCCGAGTACGAGAGCTGTACAGTCGCGTTGGACCACCTCCAAGGCCACGAAGCATGGAAGAAAGAGAAGGACTCGATCGAACCCGGCTACAACCCTGATGTTATTGAGAATCAAGTCATTCGCTTGAAGAGTGCTGTGATCGAACGAGATACAGCGGCTTTGCACCACCTCCTGCGGACGGGGCTCAGTCGCGACCTCGGAGGCATGAACTCGCTGCGGCTCTACAAGCATTCATGGTTCGGCACCAAGAAACTGATAGACGATTATATCAACACTGTTTTAGAGGCCATTGATGCGTTTTCCGAGGCAAGCATTCGCAACGACCTCTCTACGGTAGAAGTCCGGCGTTCTCAGCAATCATTAGAAGACGCACTGAAATTTTTTGGACGTTCAGCATTGACATTGTCTGGTGGGGCACTTCTGGGTATGAAGCATATTGGTGTTGTGAAAACTCTGTGGGAGGCAGAACTTCTGCCGGAGATCATTTCAGGAGCATCAGCAGGCAGTATCGTGGCCGGCATTGTGGGAAGTTCCACTGACGAGCGGATGGCGGAAGTGCTCGACCGATTCCCTTTCTCGGATCTGGCCGTCTTCGATCCCCCGGGAACAGGCAGAGTGGGATGGCTCACACAGCGGCTAAGCACAGTGCTGCGGACGGGCGCTTTCTTTGAAATGGAGAACCTGAGGAGGGTGATGAGAGATTGGCTGGGCGACATCACCTTCCGAGAGGCACATTACAAGACTGGTCGCATTGTCAATATTTGCGTGTCTAGCGCTGGTAGTGCGGAGCCACGACTGTTGAATTTCGTGACCGCTCCCGATGTCTTCATCTGGTCAGCAGTCTGTGCATCTTGTGCTGTGCCCAGCGTTTTCTCGCCCGCCAATATCTACGAGAAGGATCCCATTACCAAAGAGGAGAAGCTGTGGATGCAGAACGCCAAGCAGACGTTCGTGGACGGATCTCTGGACCACGACATTCCTATGCGGAAACTGTCCGAGATGTTCAACGTCAACTTTTTCATCGTCTCCCAGGTCAATCCACATGTACGAGTATTCCTCGATCGAGAGGAGAGTTTTCGGGGTGAGCAGCCCGGTACACCCTCCCCAGGTCCAAACCCGTTTCAAGCCGCCAAGGAAGTTCTGAGAGAAGAGATCATCCACCGGGCACAACAACTCGCAGACATCGGCTTCCCGCAAGGTTTTTACAGGTGGGCTTCACTGTTCAATCAACAGTACACGGGCGATATCAACATATTGCCCGACATCCACCCGAGCGAGTACCTCAACATGATGATGAATCCTACATCAGAGTTCATGCTGAAAGCCACCGTCGCAGGCGAACGGGCGACTTGGCCTCGGATGTGTCGAATCAAGAACTGCGTGGCCATTGAACTGGCTCTCATCCAAGCGATACATACATTAAGGGACAGGGTGAATTTTGGGCCCGAGGCCCGAGCCGCCCGCGAGCGAAAGAGGTCCAACAGCAGGGGACGTCCAGGGCGTGGCCGGTCGGCTCGTCCATCGTTCCTTCGAAGGCGCAGTCTTAGCGTCGAGTCTCCTGTAGGGGGTGAAAATGGACTGACCCCGCCAGTACCCCTAAAAGTGCGCCGCAATGTCAGTCTAGGCAATATCTCGATGAGGCCGGCTTTCTCCATAACCACGCCTCGGCCAACACCATACCTCTCGCCGCAGGTGGGCATCGAGCAGGACATTCTGGCGGATGCGTTGGCCATGACATCTAGAAGGGGAGAAACAATCACAGGGTTGGGTATAGTCGGCGGGCCTTGACGAGGCTTGCACGTGACTGGAGTCTGGATGGTTGCCTACATTTACGATGATACCCCTGTTGTTCTAGATCAAGCTGTAGCATTAGGAAGATCGCTTCGCATAAGAACGAAATGTACTGATATGTGTAACGTTGAGCGATGGAGCGACCACAGGTGTCTAACCAGGAGAGGAGCGGAGATATCCAGAGGGAGAGGGCGACGTGGCATTGGTTTGCCAGCCGCCAGTCGCGCGGCAGTGGCAGCATTTCTTTCCTTCGTCCACCTCCACCCGCAGCTGCACTCGTCGAACCAGTCCACCATGGACAATTGATCAATTAATGGCCAAACCCACGCGCTGTTACACAGCTTCACGCCAGAAGCAACATCTGCAACATTCGGGCCAGCCATGGATCTGAGGGCGATGCTTAATGAGTCTCAGCCGGCGCAGCGACAAGACCATCAAGGGCCACCGCACCCTCCGCCTCGACTTCACACCCATCAATCATCCTATGACCGCACCCCGTCGTACGAGTCGCATCCTGCTCTCGAGCGCCCGCCGTTGCTGTCAGCCTCTTCATCCTCGTCATATCACCACCACCACCATCAGCCGCCGCCGTCCAACGACTTCCGCACCTCTGCCAATGGCTCCTATTTCGCCGTGCAATCACCGCACCAACACCAGAATTCCGCGTCTGCCTCTGTTTCCACCCCTAGCTACGCGCAGAGTCCAGGACCATATGCTCAGATCCACACTCCGCGCGAAGGCATAGCGTCTGCACATCCATACCAGTCTCCCTTTGTTCCTTCGCCCTCCCCTTCGGGCCAATACCCTCCGACACCCGGCTCCGTCCACCACTACCCCAATACCACCACGCCTTCCACTGCGACCACCTATCAATACCCTACGGCTCATCCTTCACTTAAGGGGCAGTCACCTACACTGAGAGAAGAGCACATTGCCGCAAACGGCAATTCGCATGCACGCCAGCGCAACATTTCACCTCAGGCTCAGTTCCACCCTCCTCCAGCGACGCCCCTGGGCCCACCCGTGTCCTACCCCCGTCCTTCGCCGCACCCTCATCGGCCGACCTCCCATGGCCACGAGAGCGTGAGAAGATCATCTGTGGGCTCGATAGGCTCGGTACAAAGCAGGGACTACAACCAAGGCCCGTCCGATCATTCAAGAACCGGGAGTGGCAGCATACAAAGAACGTATTCTGGGGACGTGCGTGAACGCGAGCGGAGCATTGAGAGTGTCAGTCCGAAGACAATTCCCAAGCCTCCTCCAGTCCGACGGCAGAGTGTCAGCCGTTTTCACGACCTCATGCCCGATCAGCACTCCGGGCCTCTGGGTCCGCCAGCCTCCAGTTCCAACTCTTCCGTCGCGCAACCTCACACCACGCCGGACCGGATTCTGGACTATCAGCACTACGATAACACTCCCAAGTCATCGTCGACGTCGATTGACCAGAGGCCCGTCGCCCAGTATCACAACTCTGAGCCGAGTCCGGCTCCGGCTGCTACAAGCCATTACAGCTTGACACCCCAGCAAGCACATTCATCCCTTCCTACACAACAGCACAGTCCCGCGGCAAAAGTGCTCTCACAATTTCCACTCAAGCGATCCGCAAGCAATATCTCCGACATCACGACTGCTCCATTACCTCCGAGAAAGCGCCCGCGACGGGACGACATTCCCCTCTGGGCGCGCAGCGCACGCAAACAGCCGTTGATCTTCATCAAGGCGCGACCTCCGAGCCCTGCGTCTCAACCTGTGCCCCCGCCTTCGTCCACGAACGATGTGGTTATGAAGAAGGACTCTGTGGGGTCCCAGATGGCGAATGGACAAGAGCAGCCACCTGCAATGACACCTCCCACCGAGATTCCCTGGGAGCCGTCGATCGTCAATGAGCCAGCCTTTGATGACGTTGTTCGGCGTGTCTGCGATTGGATCTTTTTCACCATTGGCAATAAGCAACCACCTGCTGGAGGAGCTGTATTTGAGATCGAAGCCAAGGTTGGCATGATCTTCGATGAGGGGACCGGCGACCGACTCAGTTTGCCAGTGGAAACAGAGACAGTTTTCGACCGAAAGAGCTACAGAGGCCGGACGAGCTTCAAGAGTTCCATGGACGTGGTAAGTGCTTTGCTTCGCCGGCCGGGCGTCTTCGGGTCTAACAAGAAATCAGGCTCAGCACAAGGCTCTGAATGGATTCTTGAACAAGCTTGTCCAAGACTCGGTACGGGAAGCTCAAGAAACCGGGCGACCGCCGAGAATCGGCTACGATCATCCGCACGAATACGACGCATTCTACGAACTGACCCTGGAAGGCCAGAATCACCTACCACCGTCTATAATGACGTATCTTAATCACAACCACAAGCCGCGAGTGCGCAGAACGATTGATGAAAAGACCAATATGGTCAAAGCGCAAATCATCAAGTCGCGGATTGCAGATCTGGAGATTTACAATCCGCGGACGGCCTTCGATTACCGCATCTCAGTATCGATTGAAAGCCCCTGGGAGGGAGATGCGAATTGGCTTTCAGAGACGACGGAGAGCCGACGAGACCGACAGAAGGACCGAATGAGTTACCGGCACTTGGCTTATCAGATCGACTTGACACAAGTCAGCTATCCCAACTCGGTCGAAAAAGAACACGAACTAGAGGTGGAAATCAGCACGGAGCAGATACGACTGGAGTTGGCCAAAGCAAAAGCAGGCCAATCCAACCGGTACGAACCACTCGTCCGGGGATTCGTGGATAACGTAAGAATATTGAGTCGCCTGTTTCCTTGCTAGACAACAACGACGAGAGATGGCATGGCGGCTACTGGTTAATGGTGACAATTCGAGCCTCAAGAGACAGCATTGGAGAGGCATAAGAGGCCACGCTCTCTTTCGGCTTCTGATACCCATGTAATAATATAACTATACAGAGTACTCCAAGCACCCACAGTCCATCGTGGCCATTAAACCACGTGACCAGAAATACACGTGACCTATTTTCACGTGACCCGATGACTAACCCAGGTAGGCTCAGGCTGCTGCAAGGTTACGAAGTGCAGCGGCTGCTCAAAGCGCAGACACGTCAATTGCAATCGCCGTCCATTCCATCTGTCTGCGCGAATCCATCAGACTTCTGACTCTCCTTCAGCTTCCCCATCTACCACATCTCTTCATCCTTCTTCTTCCCTGTACACTAGACTTTCTTCTCGTCGACTGTCTTCTTACCTGCCTGGCCGGACTGATCCGTGTCGTCCAATCGTTGCGCCTCTGCCCCTTCTCTCCAGCACCGATCAACAAACCGCGGATCCGGACATCGAGAACCTCAGTCTGCGCGTTGCGCACAACACAAAAGCAGACATGGTTGGATTGGTGTCGGCTGCCGGTCTGGTCGGCTTTCTGTCAGAACCTGATCCGGAGCTCAGAAGCTTTGCTCTGAAGCAGCTCGACAGCCAAGTTGATCTGTTATGGACCGAAATTGCAAACTCCGTGGGCCAAATGTGAGCCTTCAATGATCTTCAACCTATCTTACCCAGCTGACTGTGTCTTTCTAGTGAGGCGTTATACGAAGACGATTCCTTCCCGGAGCGCGAGCTCGCCGCCATTGTCGCATCCAAAGTGTACTACCACCTGCAAGAATATAATGAATCCATGGCATTTGCCCTCGGCGCTGGGAAGTACTTCAGATTGGACAACCCTGGAGAATTTGAAGACACCATCATCTCCAAATGTGTAGATTCTTTCATCGCTCTGTCCGCCAGTCGAGATTCTACGCTCGCCACCACCAATGCTGGTACACAACCACAACTTGACACGGCTTTCAGTCAAGGAGGAGACGGCGCAGCCAGTATGTCCGCCAGCTTAACATCGCCTCTCACGCCCTTCTCTCAATCCGTGCTTCCTTCCAAGTCCCTACTCTCGAGACAGAATACCACGTCCTTCGACCCTACTCAAGCCGGTGTCGAGCTGGGTGAAGTTGGCTCACCGGAGCGCATCATTCAAGAGCGTGGTCTACAGAAAGCGCTCACCCGCGTGATCGAGTCTCTCTTCGAGACGTGCTTCCGAGAAAAACGGTATCGTCAAGTGGTCGGTATTGCTTTGGAGGCACGCAACCTCGACATTCTCCGTCGCGTGATTAGGCGAGCCGCCGAGGACGAACGAAACGAGAAGGGTGAAGCTACAAAGAAGGGCGAAGAGCTGATAGAGTATGTCTTGGACATTTGCATGAGTGTGGTGCAAGAGCGGGGCCTTCGCAATGAGATACTCAAGGTCATTTTGGAGCTCCTCAACGACATCCCTTCCCCCGACTACTTCGCCATCGCAAAGTGCGTGGTTTACCTTGATCAGCATTCTATGGCATCGAGCCTCTTGCGGCAATTGGTCGAGAAGGGCGACCCCCGTTCGCTGGCCATTGCGTGCCAGATCGCCTTTGACCTCAATGACAACTGCACACAAGAATTCCTTCGAAAGGTTAAAGAGGAACTCGAGGAGCTGTTGCCCCCGAGAGAGTCCAAGGAGGCCGATGAGATGGAAACAGACCAAGAAAAGGCCGAAGGTCAACTACAGCAAGAACTGCAAGATTCGGCTGGTGCACCGGCCCCAGCGGAAAAGCCAAAGCGATGGGACTGGAACGGCGACCAAGTGGACGCGATCAGCCGAATGTGCGACATTCTTTCGGGTTTCATATCAATATTCCTCAACATCGAATTCTTACACAATGCCAACCGGGTGGATCTATCGATATTGAACAAGGTCAAAGACAGCCTCGAGGCCCGGTATTCGATCTTCCACACGGCAGTTACCCTCTGCGCCGGCCTGATGCACGCCAAAACTGCAAACGACACATTCTTCCGGAACAACCTGGAATGGTTGGGCAAAGCTACTAACTGGTCCAAGTTCACTGCCACGGCTGTTTTTGGAGTCATCCACCAAGGAAACATCACGCAAGCTCACCGGCTTCTGAGCCCATATCTGCCGAAGCCGGCCGGCGCTGCCAGCTCCCACGACTCGCCCTACAGCCAAGGTGGTTCGTTGTACGCTTATGGCCTGCTCTGCGCTAACGACAAGGGCAAAGCTGTCGGCTTTATCCGTGACAAGTTCAAGGAAGCGACGGAGGAAGTCGTTCAGCACGGCGGTGCGCTCGGTCTCGGTATTGCAGGAATGGCCTCTGGCGACGAATCCATCTTCGAGGATCTACGGAATGTGCTGTGGGCCGATTCAGCGATCAATGGCGAGGCTGTCGGCCTGTCAATGGGGCTTGTTATGCTTGGATCGGGCAACACCAAGGTCCTGTCTGACATGATTCAGCATGCTCATGATACCCAACACGACAAGATTGTCCGAGGTCTTGCTCTTGGTATGGCCTTGATCATGTACGGCCGTCAAGAGGGTGCGGACGAGCTGATCCAAGGTCTCTTGAACGACGCCGATCCGACGATGCGCTATGGCGGTATCTTGACCATTGCCATGGCCTATGTCGGCACCGGCAGCAACAAGGCTGTCCGGAAGCTGCTTCACGTCGCCGTCAGCGATGTCAGCGACGATGTGCGTCGTATTGCTGTCCTCAGCTTGGGATTCATCCTGTTCCGGAAGTACAACAGCGTACCTCGAATGGTGGAGCTACTCGCAGAATCTTACAATCCTCATGTCCGATATGGTGCTGCCATGGCATTGGGTATCTCCTGCGCCGGCACGGGTCTTCATGAAGCTATCGACTTGCTGGAACCCATGCTGAAAGATCCCACCGACTTTGTGCGTCAAGGTGCCCTCATCGCACTGGCGATGGTGTTGATCCAACAGAACGACCAAATGAACCCCAAGGTTGGCGCCATTCGGAAAGCCATGCTCAAGATTATCGGCGATCGACACGAAGATGCTATGTGCAAGTTCGGATGTGCGATTGCCATGGGTATCATCGACGCCGCCGGCCGAAACTGCGCAATCAGTCTGCAAACTCCGACTGGCAACCTGAACATGCTGGGTATCGTGGGTGTCGTAGTATTTACTCAATACTGGTATTGGTTCCCTTTGACACATTTCCTGTCGCTCTCGATGACCCCGACGGCCGTGATTGGTCTCGATCAGAAGACGCAAGTTCCAGTGTTCAAGTTCCATTGCAACACCCGGCCCAGTCTGTTCGATTACCCACCTGAACAAACAGCTGCCAAGGACGAAACACCCGAGAAGGTTAAGACTGCCGTGCTGAGTACCACCGCACAAGCCCGTCGACGGGCTGCTAAGAAAGAGAAGCAGCAGCGACGGGACAGTATGGATGTCGACACAGTCACGCCCGTCACGCCCAGGATTGGCAATGCCGACAAAATGGATACAGACGAGGCTGGCATCACAGCTGCCGTGAAGGACGACTCTGATACCAAAGACAAAGACGTCAACCCGACGTCCGATGCTGACAAGAAAGAAGGCGAAAATGGCACGGCCGCTGAACCTAGGAAGAAAGCGGAAAAGGAAAAGGTCGGCTACGAGATCACTAACATGTCCCGCGTGTTGCCTGCTCAGTTGAAGTATCTTAGCTTCCCCGATCCGAGGTATCAGATTGTCAAGCGCCCAACCGGCGGCATTATGGTCGTACTTGACACGGAGCCCGACGAGGACAGAGAGACGATTCCATTGCTGATCAGTAGAGTCGATCGGCCCGAGCGGACGGTGCAGCCTATCGGGGATGTAACTGGAGCTGATGCAGCGACACCGCAGACACCAGCGGGCCAGAGGTTGGGTGGTGTCGAGGATGTTGGCGCAGGAGCTGCGGCTGCCGCCGGGGTATTGACGGCGATCGACGAGGACGAAGAAGGGGTGGAGGATGCACCCTGTCCAGCCGAATTTGAGTATGAGAGTGAAGGGGAGCAGGAGCAGTAGAGGTAGAGGGTTTGCAGGGCTGGAGGTAACAGTGTAGTTTCACCATGAGGATGGTTACTTCGAGGGCTCGCAAAAGGGTACCCTCCATTGAGGCCACCAGCATCAGTCTATCCCGGCGAGAGGTCAACCGGAGGTAGTTCCATGGTGGCTTTTTGTACTCTATTACAAGAGAGCTAAAATCAGACAGCATTATTAAAATCGAGTCGCGAGGGCGACGGTGTACCAAACCTCTACCACTATGATACTGCTTCCCACAAGGGTGGTCTATCACACCCAGTATACATGCTTGCTCCACGCTTGATGGGGATTTACTGGGTATTCCCTTTACATTCCCTGCCTTGCGATCCTCGCTTTGACCAGTGTGTGTGTACTAGGTAGGTATGAATGCGAGCCATGGTCGCGCAGCATAGGATACGAAGTACCAAGTACGGAGGTACGAAAATAGAAGCGCCCAAATATCTGGAAACGATGGCCCTGCCGATGAACCAAGGGGGTGTGTGCACATGGATTCTTTTTCGTCCTCGTCGTTGTCTTTGTTGTGATTCCTCGCGGCCGCAATATGTCTGGCGGAGGTGTTAGGTCGGATCAGGTCGGGTTGAGCCGATATGAGAGATGCGATAAATACATGCGACATGCGACATGCGTCCGGTATCAGTCAGTAGGTACCCTGTTGTAGCTTCCTGGTTGTCGTAGTTATTGTAGAGTATGGTGTTGTATTGTACATGTGGTATGTGGCATATTGCCTGTGGCATCCGGGCATAGGACGAGGGAGACCATACGATAAGGTCGCACCATCACAACCAGACGCTATTCATCCGAGCTGTTTCGCTCTGTGCGCTTCCCGCGCCGCCTTTCACGAAAGCTCTGCCCTGCGCTCGTCACCTATTATTGAATACCGGATCCCAGAATATCAACTGCCACATTCGCCCCTCACTTTTACCGGATCCGACATATCAGCTGCTCCATCAGCTACCACTCTCACCGAATCCGACATATCAGGTTTTCCCCATCAGCCAGAATCATCACCGAATCCGACATATCAATTGCCCCCCAATCTTCCGTTCCACGCATTCCCGCGCCTCCAGGATCCCCACATCCGTACTCACATACAGACACTCCCCGGGCCTCGTCAACCCCAGGACATACCCGCTCTTCTTGCCCAACACCAGCCTCCTCAGCCCTTCGACGTCCATCCATATCCGCCGCGTCGGCTTGCTGACCAACTCCATCTTCTCGATCACGGGCGCCGAGTTCCAATACTTCAGCCCCAGCCAGAGACGGCGGCTCGCCACGTTATGCCGCGTGACGGGGTCGATGGGCGCCTCGGGGTTCGAGGAACTCGGGTGCGAGAGCAGGTTGTGCGACGGTGGAGGTAAGGGGCCGCCGCGCACGACTGTCGACAGGAAGCCCGAGTTTTGGAGCGCCAGCATCAGTTTTAGGTGGAATTTGGTGTCGGGAATGGAGGTGAGCCCGAGGCGGGCGCGCGAGGCGTTTTGGAGGTGCGAGCATGTGTTTGCTAGGTGGACGAGGGACATGGTGGCGGTTGCGGTTTCCGAAGAGGCGTCCCTTGCAGGGAAAGGAGGGAGAGGAACCAAAGACAAGACAGCGTGTCCCGTGCACGGGAGCTGTGGTGTGATCGATCACTCCTTGGGTTGATGATGGGCTGGTAGGTAGATCACTGTGCGTACTTGGTTCTGTCGGTCTCGGGAGGTCGGGAGTGGTGCGTCGTTTCTATCCTGACACCCTGTACTTCGGCGCTTTCTGATTGTACGTACTGGGCGTGTAAGCTGGGAGTTTGCAGCTCGGAGTCGGGAGTGGTAGGCTGGTGATGAGCTGCGTGGGATAAATTGTGGTGAGCATGGAGCATTGAGCCTCCGGCGTTCTAAAAAGTTGCGGGTTTCGAGAGTCGCGAGGCGCGCCAAGGATTGGGCTAGCTAAGCGATTGTGATTGGCTGGCGGGGAAAGTCTTGGCGACCGTTTGTTCCCTCTTCCCTTTCGGAGCTCATACTCAGCCAATTTATGGAAGCCATCTCCAGACGTTGCAATGAGGGACGTGTGCTTCCCTCCAATGTCCTTGTGCAACGATGTCGCGCGATGCCTCTGGGCGAACTTTCTCGCCACGGGATCATCCCTGTCATGCAGAGGGAGCTTGATCGAGCTAGCTTCAGAATATCGTCGTGAGTCAGAGGGCGCTTGTATCAGGGTCCTCCATATCTAGACTCTTGCTCTGCTATTTGTTCTCTTGTCAGTGGAGTACCATTCTATGCTAGAGTACTCGTACACCCTGCTATTCCTACGTTTGGCTCACTCTTTCTTGTCAGCCGAATCGCATATAACTGCTACGCTACGCACCGCAGGATCAACATGCATGTCCGTCTGGCCCTGGCTAGAGATCTCTCCGATCTGGGCACCATCGCCACAAACGCCATGTTCGACGACGACTTGACACAGTTTCTATCCCCTCATCGCCATGAGCATCCGGAATGTCTGCGAGTAGGTTTTCTCAGACGTGCCAAGAAGAGGTTCTACGATGGCCACGTTGTTCTCGCCGGTGTATCTGACCGGAATGACCCTTGGTGGAACGGCGAGGACAAAGTTGTGGGTCATGTATCCGCGATATCTAGCACCCAAAAGAGCGACAATCAAAGGAGACCGCGGTTTCCATCCTCATGGAATGAGCTCGAACTCCAGCTTCTCCGCCTGGAAGAACTGATCGAGTGGTATACCTTTGCCGACCGCTCCCTTAGTCGCTCGGCATGGCTTCGGTTCTTCAACAGTGAGGCTGGAGATGGACCTTTCGACGATATCAAGCAATACTGGGAGATTGATCACCTCTCTGTCGATCGGGCCTACCAAGGCAAGGGCTTTGGAACCATGTTGGTGAAATATGTGCAGGAATACGCTGCAAGGGATAACTTGCCTGTTATTCTTCGTGCGAGTAAACAGGGGAGGTTGCTGTATAAGAAGTTGGGATTTGCCGATGTGGGTGTTGTCGATATGGGTCCGGGTCAGGTATATGAGGCTATGGCTTGGTACCCGTCTGATGCTGTGACGGCCGATCTTGCTGCGAAGAATGTCGACGACACTTCTGAAGAGAAGCCGGTGTTGTGATACACCTATTGAGACCACCGGCGGTACGAGGTTCGTTAACTTGCAATCCGGTGTCTACGGTCAATTGCAAGCGGGACCTACACAGCCCACAACACAGACGGCTCGAGATTGCGGTCTCATTGCGGATAGTTCTGGTCGCGTTCCATCGACGAATTCTGACAACGAAACAAAGAAACCGGTGAGAAAGGCTTCGAGCTCATGATCTCCAACTATCAGCACCTTCAGTTGTGCTCTATTTGGTATGCCAAGCTCTTACCAATCACTTGGCTTGATTCCTCCTGGAATGGCCTCTAAGCTCGAGGGGCAAGGTGTGGTCTGTGCACCCATAAGGTGGTCACAGCGCCGCAGCAGAAAGAGAGGAGTTCTTCCCTCGAAACAAATCCAGGCACGCCGTAACAAAGGAGCTTTGACCTCGACAATCATTTCCTCGGTCGACATTGTGGCTATCGAACGCGCTCATTCATGTATGATTTTACATTTCCCTACCGCAAACGGTCAGCGGCAGCCAGAAACGGCACAATGGAGCATCTACACTGTGTCCACAGGTCCTCTCCAAGGCTGGGCAGTAGACTGATGTATCACGCGGCGAGGATGTTCTTTATTATCACTGCACATTTTATCTGGCTGGTTGGCCTGTGAATATCGACGGCTCGACATACTGTACTAACCACGGAAACCCAATGTTAAACCGCAATGCAGGGCTCAAACACCAACGCAGTGTCTCTCCAGCATCCAGTTGGCCGAGCTCAAAGAGGCCGACAACCCGCCGACTCTCCGTCCAAGGCTGAAGGCAGGTCTCCAGTCCACGCCACGACGTTTGGAATTGAGCTCGAATTCGTTTTCGCGTTCAAGGAGAACCTCTTGCAGGATATTATATCGAAGTACAATCTTGGTGCAGACATCATCAAGGCTCTTACCGCCGATGAGCATCAACAACTCGTGGCGACTGAGCAGGTGGCCAACGGTGTCCCCGTTCCTGCTTACGACTGTCGCGGAAGGAGCCCTTCGTGGGCATTGCACGTCCCTAAGACGGACCTGACCTGTCTAATGAAACAGTTCAAGGGCATGGGCTTCATCAGGTCCGACAATGGGAAGATGTGGGTGCGTCGATATGTAATGGAGACACTCCTGATTGCGAAGAATCTTCTTGGCGATAGAGGTCTTGAGGCTAATGTTGTAGGGTGGATTGAACCGCATCCTCAGCGCCGAGATGAAGTCGCCGCGGCATCCATTGCATTTCCGGACGAAGATGGGTGCGATGTAAGCATAGTGCTCCGAAAAGCTAATGTGGGCTATACGAAGTGGACGCTAACGAACGACCATACCCTGGCAGGAGCACTTCCAAGTCAGCTTCACCATCATTTGAGGGATCGGGAGGTGGCGGAGGGTGACATGGAAAATTGGGATAGCCATGGCATGGAGATGATCTCCCCGGTATTCAACCTCAACAAAAAGGATGAAGCATTTGCAGAGCTCGGCAGATATCTCCAAGCATTGCCGGGGCAGGACACTTCGATTCTGGAATCTATGTGGTCCAGCGCACATGTGCACATTGGGTTCAACTTCGACAATCCGAAGGACATGCCTATACTGTTACTGCAACATCTGGCATATATTCTAGTCTTACACGAAGACCTCATCTCGAAATGCCATCCAAAGAGTCGTTGCGGAGTACCAATTCCTCAGAGAGAGTATGAGGAACTCGATGTCGGAGTCTTGAAAGACGACGAAGATTTCGACCCGGATGACTACGAACCCCCATCATTACCCAGAGAGGAGGAATTAGAACAGGAAAACGAACAGGCCGTCCTTGCATTCGAGACTGCTTACACAGGCGTCCACCCAGGCGCAGAAAACGTCTGTTCGAATGCTCGACATCTACGTGAAACACTTGCAACACGATCTCCGCTTGACGTGAAGGACGCCATCTTCAAGCAAGACGGAGATATCTTTGACCTGGTGGACCGTCTCCAACATCGAGATGAGAAGGGTAACACGTACAGAGGATACATGTACAACTTTGCCAACCTCGTCAATCTGGCCCGCGACGAGACGAGTTGGAAATCGATCAAACCCACTGTCGAGTTTCGTCAGCACGCCTGCACAACAGACCCTGCTGTATTAGAACGTTGGGTTACATTGCTGGGGGCTATTGTTCGCAAGGCTGAGGACAACGCTTCCCGAGCCGTTAGGGAGGATATGATGGGGAGGGCGTACGCTGAGCGGGAAGCTCTTAAGTACCTTACTTCTACAGAAGGAAGGCCTTGGCCTTACGAGGATATGAGGCCGTTCTGCACGGAGTTCCTTGGCCTGGGTGAGCAAGAGGCCGGATACTGGCAAGGGAGGTTCAACAGGTTCAAGGATGACCGACCATAATAAGATGGCATTTAGTTTTGCATGTAATAGATCTAAAAGTCCGGTCACTCTGCTGTTTTCAGTCCTTTTTCGGTCACAGCAGTCTTTGAATTGTCTTGTCTACATGCACAGTATTGTCGTAGTACCCGTCCTGCGCGGAGTCGGCAGCCTTGCCACCGCAGCCTTGCCTCCGAGTCTCGCCGGCATCTTACCGGCCGGTCGGACCGGCACAACGCAAGCAGGCGCACCACTCAAGACGCAACAATCGGTCCTGCCGCCGGACTCGACACCGAACCGCTCATTTACATTCGTCATCGGCTGTGCCTTTCGGTCCGTAAATTCTTCTGACGCTGGACATCAATCCTGAACAAATCCATCTTCGCTGGCTATTGCTCCGCAGAATATTCGCTTATCGGCTTGTACGAGATTGAAAATTCTCGGCTCTGGCACAAACAAGCTCCACATGATACGCCACGGAGATATTCGCGCCGAATGCCCTCACCGCTAGTGGAAACACCTGATGGTCAACACAGGCACGATGTAGGCACAACAAGAGCCACGTTCACTGATGTACCGCTAGAACTGGATGGGGCCAATGCCAGCAGGGAAGACTTGGGAGAGGTTCCCAGCAAAGATGACTACGTCGAGGACGCAGCGATGCAGTCCTCCAAGGGCCCTGCGAGGCCGACACTGACGCCAGGCAGATCCTTAACGGTGCGACGACCCTCGTTCATAGATGAGGAAGAAGATCCAGTTTCCATCGGTACCGCTGGAACAAGTTCTACCCACGAGTCGAGAAAAGAAGCCCCAGTGACATGGACGTCGTTACCTAAGAAGGGTCAATTGGCCGTTCTGACCCTTGCTCGACTCGTCGAGCCATTGACAGAACGATCTCTGGCGGCATACCTGTTCTACCAGCTTCGATACTTCAATCCTGATCTTCCAGACAGCGTGATTGCCAGTCAGGGCGGAATGTTCACTGCGGCTTTTGCGGCGGCCCAGTTTCTTACTGCGGTCTGGTGGGGACGTGCTGCCGATACGCCCTGGATTGGTCGTAAAAGAGTCCTGCTAGTGGGCTTATTTGGCACCTGCGTAAGTTGCATTGGTGTCGGATTCGCCAGGTCTTTTGCTCAGGCGCTGTTCTTCCGAGCCTGCGCCGGATGTTTGAACGGAAACGTGGGTGTGATGAGGACGATGATCAGCGAGATCATCAAAGAGAAGAAGTATGACGGTCACTCGTGTCTGTGAACATTCGATCTAATCAGACGTGACAGGTACCAGTCGAGAGCGTTTCTTCTCTTGCCCATGTGTTTCAACATTGGTAAGTCATCCGCGCACCCGGAAGATATTTTACTGACCATCTAGGCGTGGTTGTTGGCCCTATCCTGGGCGGTTTCCTCGCAGATCCCATCACTTCCTTTCCCGGGGTGTTCGGCCCAGGTTCTACAATTGGAGGCAAGGATGGTGTCAGATGGATGACAGCATTTCCCTACGCTCTTCCAAACGTTATCAGCGCCACCTTCATCCTTTGTGCGGCCATCTTACTGATTCTGGGTCTCGACGAAACCCATGCTGCACTTCGGGACAGACCAGACTGCGGTCGAAAGGTTGGCAAGTACATTCAAAGAATGCTCTTCCGCCGAGGCAAGCAAGGGGAGTATGAATACTCCGAGCTCGGAAATCAACTTGAACTGCAGGACGCCGATTCTCCACGGGAGCAAGATCTCGAATCTTCTGCAACGCCACAGACGACAACGACCAGCCAACCACCTGTGTGGCAGAAGTCGACACTCCGCTTCCGCCAGATTTTCACCCGGAACGTGGTGCTGACACTGCTCAATCACCACCTGTTAGCCATGCATGTGTCCGCCTTCAACGCGCTCGTTTTCCTCTTCCTCCCTGCGCCGCGGTCTTCCAACACCAACGCGCACTTACCTTTTCTGTTTACCGGAGGTCTCGGCCTATCATCTGAGAAAGTCGGTCTAGCGACTGCAATCATCGGCGTCATCGGCTTCCCCTTGCAAATCCTCCTCTACCCGACCGTGAATAACAAACTCGGCACTTTACCGTCCTATCGGTGGTTTCTCCCCTTTTCCGTCCTCGCATACTTTCTCATGCCGTACCTCGCTCTGCTACCGAATCAGGCGTACATCGTCTGGCCATGCCTCACGATTGTTTTGGCGTTGCAAGTCATCGCCCGAACATTCGCGTTGCCGGGATCGACAATTCTTATCAACAATTGTACGCCTCATCCGTCTGTGTTGGGGACCATCCATGGGGTTGCGCAGAGTGTGTCTTCCGGAGCAAGGACATTGGGACCGACGCTTGGGGGATGGGGACTCGGACTCGGCCTTGGTGGGAACTTTGTAGGCGGTGTCTGGTGGATCATGGCGTGCATCGCGGTATGTAATTGGGCATTGCTGTGGGTTCTATACGAGGGGGACGCGGGTGTCTCTGCGGCAGTGTAGGTAGAGTGTTCGGATTATGAGTGATGAATGATGAAACCTGGGGAGTGACAAGTCAGCGACACTTGTGCCACCTTGCGTGGCGCTTCTTACCTTTGCATAGAACAACGGTGATACGGAGTACCGTACGTTGTAACTATGACCTTGTTCTACTTCCTCGCAGATCAACTGAACGATCCCGATGCGATTGAGTGAGGGCATAACTCTGTCCATGTCCAGAAGAGAAGCACACTCCCCCCTGCAGATTGCCGTGCCTCGAGTACAGCTCTGAACCGCTATCCCCGTTCCTTGTTCGTACGCGTCCTCGTACTCTCCAAGTGAGCCGGAGAGGGCGAAGGTGCTAAGTCGTGGATTTCTTCGTGCATGCATACTTACTCTACCGGTGACGCCAGACACCGACACGGACCCTTGGCGACAGGACCGTGCTTCTTTGAACACACACAGGCGGAGAAGTACTGCCGGTCCGTAGCAGAAAGAACGACATACGGAGAGCACGACAGGACGACAGAACGACAGCACGGCAGAACGACAGAACGACAGCACGACAGCACGACAGCACGACAGAGCGACAGACTGGCAGACCATGCAGCTAGCTACAGTCCTGTAGCTGTGCGGTGGTCGCAGAGGAGTTTCAGTGCGCAGGTACTCCGTACCAGGTACGTTGGTGAAGCGTATGTAAGTCACTATCCACGACGATGGACCGGTCGTGCAATGCTGGCGAGTCAAGAACCTCTACCAGGTACTCTACTCTACTCTGCTCTGCTCGACTCTGTGTACTAGAACTGCCGACTGTATCATCCAGTCTTTCAGATTCGCCTTGATTCGATTCGATGCTACCCTCGGTACCAACCCACGCGGATATCCAAGTCAACCCGACTGCCCGGCCCTCTCGCTCGCCGCCTCTGCCCTTAAAAACCTCGCGACCTCGGTATTCGCAGGCTGGCTTTCTACTAGGGCACCCAAGCCTGTGGCCGAACCTCCATCCCGGCGCGCGCTGATCCGTCCGAACAAGCATCCCCAGAGGTCTTCCTTGTCGACCATCTCCCCGCCGGACTTGCCGGCCGTGAGCAGGCGGCTGAGGTCCGCGGCTTGCAATTCCATGGAATTGGCGGCGTCGATGGCGTTTTCGTTTTCCTGAAGGGCTTTATTGTCTGAGCGAAGAGGGGTGTT
The DNA here is from genome assembly GCF_000585515.1 of Cladophialophora yegresii CBS 114405. Classification (NCBI taxonomy): domain Eukaryota; kingdom Fungi; phylum Ascomycota; class Eurotiomycetes; order Chaetothyriales; family Herpotrichiellaceae; genus Cladophialophora; species Cladophialophora yegresii. Next base: position 4,497,438 of record NW_006913045.1, read on the forward strand.
CGTTCCCGAAATCGACGCCGACACCGACGCCGTGGTGGTCGATTTACTCTTGCTCTTGCCTTTACCTTTGGCGTTGGCGTCCTCTCCGCTACTGCTGCTGTTACTTCGCATATGAGCCAATCGCCTCGTGACGCTGATGTCGTAGATGGACTCCTCGACCGTGTCGGCGACCAGGTACATCCACACGTTTGTCGAGCGGTGTTGGCCGATTCTGTGCACGCGGGCTATCGCCTGCAGTTCGATCGCCGTGTTGATCAGCGGTTCGCAGAGAAAGACGTGGTTTGCAATAACCAAATTCAACCCCGTCGAGTGCGCTTTCGCGTGGAGCAGGAAACACTCGATGGATGGGTCGGATTTGAACTTCTCGGTGCCATTTTTCACATCGATGCGGGTGCACGAAATGTTGACGGCTTGGAACGCGAGAGCGATGACGTCGATGAATTCCCGGTATTGCGAGAAGATGATCGACTTGGACCCGGGATCATGCTCGCGAAGCCACATCAGATGGCGACAGAGAAAGTCGATCTTGCTGCCGTAGCTGGGGCCTCGGATATCGACATTTTTGATCTGGTTCAACATCGTCGTACTGATGTCGGAATAGATTGATTGGTCGTGGTGGCGTTCAGAGCGTGAGCCTGGCGACGAAGTGGTGGAGGTAGAAGGAGACTCGGCCTGTACCGCAATTTCGGCAGGTTTGTATGTGATGTCGTAAAACCCATTGGGAGGCAACCTGGTCTTACACACTGGACAGTTGTGGTGTTGGCTATACCACAGCATGACGCACTCCTTGCAAAAGCTGTGGCCGCAGGAGGTCATTGCCCCGACTTCGAATTGGTCGGTGCAGATCAGGCAGACTCTGGGTGCCGTGGACTTCGAGTCGTCCGTCTTCATGTGGACCAGGTACCGGAGTTTGGCCGATATGGAGTCAATCTTCTGCTGTAGCCTCGTCTCATCGACAAGGAAGCTCTGATAGAGTCGGTCATCAAGCAGCTGTCCGATCGAGTCCTCTTGGTAGGGGGCAACCTGGTCAGATAGCTTTTGCAGTGCTCGGTAATACTCCAGCCGGCTGTTCATCGTGTCTCGGAAGTGATTGACATCCTGTTCGAGAGTCGTCAGAGCCTTGACCTGTGCCGCGCCGAGTTGCTGCATGTGTTTCAGGAGTCGCTCCAGGATGACCAGCTCGTGGCTCGCACGGCTCTGGTTGTTGCCTTCCTGCCACTGCAAAGACGAGACCATTTGTCTCAGCTGGGCGATGATGCCCCTCAGGCTACCAAACTCACTGACTTTTACACGTTTTTGTTCACGTTCCGCCAGAAGCCGAAGCATCACGTCGGGAGCCGGACCTTCGCCTTCCTTTGCGACACGCAGGAATTGCTTCATCTCCTGTTTGATGAGCATGTTCTCCTGACCACTGATGGCCTCATTGCGGTCGGCCAGCAAAGCTCTGAGGGCTTCCATGATCGCGTACATCTCGTCTTGATGCTTCGTCGAGCTCTCGTACTCGTCACCTTGCAGTTCGACACCCTCGTCCTCATCAATGAGTGCTTGGCTCAAAAAGTCTGCCATCTTTTTCTGGAGTTCATGGAACTGTTCTGCTTGAGCATTCATGGCTTCACAAAAGAAGTGAAGCTTTTCGAAAATCTTCTTGCTCTCGATGCCGCCGAAGCCTGTCGGCGCTTCCATCATGGGGATTTGGGTGGATCCGTCAGCAAGATTCGCTCTGACCGTTGTCACCAATTTGTTCACATGCCGGGTGACCCCTTTCAACAACTCGCCACGGATTGACTTTGCCTTCTCGTATGCCGCTGTTTCCTTTTCCTCGATGTGCTGAAATAGGTCACTCTCCGGGGGATGAACTGACTTGAGCTGGAAGAATACATTCGCCATGAAGAAACAGGCAGTGTGGTGCATTTCCAGGGCGGACCGCAATCGAGCATTCAGAGTCGATAAGCGGAGATTTGTCTCTTCGTCGCCTTCCTTGTCCTTACTGACGATCCCTTGCTCCTTGGTGACACCCAAAGACAGACGAGCCTGATCAAACTGTTTACCACATTCCTGTACCACGACGCGGGATTCGTGGTAGGCTTCTTGAAAAATCTTGATCGCCTCTTGACTTGCCTTGGCGTTTTCTTTGAGTTGTCCTCTCCTCAACTTTGCCATGAGACGAGCGCGTTGTGCCGTACGCAGTTGACCTTCGTGCTGATCGATCATCACGTCCAGCACTTCCTCGACTGTGCGAAGAGGTCCGTCTGTCTTTCGCCCTAACGCGCGCCTGTTGCGCCCGCCGACTTCGGGGTGCAAGCAGGTTTGGCGAAGTCGGGTCAGCCAAGTCCGCATCTTTTCAACCACCGCAGGCGATTCTGGATCCCATTCGTCCGTGAGAGGCGCACCTGTGCGATCGAGATCCAGGTCTTCACAAAGGTCTTGGAATAGCTGGGTATAGTGCTGTTCTTCGATAGGGGTAAAAGGGATGGTAATGGTGTGACGGTTCTGGGGCGGTAGCCGTAGGTCTTCCCGCACAAAGTCTTTCGAATGTCTCATCACGACTTCCCCAAGCATGTCTCGTAACATCGATCGGTAGTATGTGACGAGATGATCCCATAGCCGAGGCGATCGACACCACGGAGCATATCGGAGGAACAGCAACAAGCCAAACAAATCTCGGTGGCCCTTCCGCAGCGGAGTGCCTGTGACAGCCCACGCATGGTCTCGCGGGATAAGCCGTGCCACGGTGGCCGCCGCAGATACACCACTTTCTACCATCTGCGCTTCATCCAAACACACACGCCACCAGGAAATCTGCGTCAACGGACTTTTGGGCGGTTTCTCGCGCCTCTTCTTGTTCCGCAAGTTGCGATCAGGTTTTTCTGAGACATAGTGCACCTCTTTTGCGATGACATTGTACGTGGTCAAGACTACGTCCTGGTCAACGAGACTTTCGAGGAACGATTCGCCTGATTTCTTGAAGCTGCTCAACCCTTGGTAATGGTACACACGCAGACTGGGGGCATGTTCCTGGATCTCACTCTTCCACTGTTCGAGGATCGACGGAGGCGTAATGATGAGGGTTGCGGATGACGGTAGCAAATCGGAGGGTTCCACGGACTGCATTGGTCTGGGGTGCAAACACATTAGAGCAATGATCTCCAGAGTCTTACCAAGGCCCATTTCATCCGCGAGAACTCCGCCTTTCGGTGCCACGAAATGTTGCCTGACAGCGGCCAGATCTGTAGATGCAACACCCAAGGCGTGATTGACAAGACAGCTTTCGCCAGACCAGGTATTATGCATCTCGAACCCCTGCAGAGGTTGATCTGTCGGCTGCCCTTTCCCGGGCCCGAAGCTCCCATCAGATTGCTCGACCACGCCTTCTCGTGCAAGAAGCCATCTAACAGCACGTCTCTGGAAGGGAAACAACGTCGATTCCAGAGCTGGAATTTTGAGTTCGGCAGAATCGGCTTCTGTCTTCTCCGGGACATGCACGTTGTCGTAGAACTGCCGGGGCTCCCACGGTGCGAACAGAGACGGCATGGGCCTTGTCGGCGGCATATACCTGGCGAGAATATCAAGCAGTGCGGGGTCTACCCTGTCCCTCAGGGCGATTGTGTCTTGCCACAGAATGGAGACCTCAAAAGTGGTATCCTGACCGTCCGGTCGGATGAAGGCATGGGCGCAGGCAAGCGGCAGCGCCGCAGGATGTTTGTATCTCGCCACCGATTCGAGCTTCCTGACATCTTCCAAAATCTGCAGATCCTCGTGCGGCAAGTCCTCTGTGAAAAATCGCTTCTCACGAGCCCATTTTCCACCCGCGAATTCGATTTCAAAGCCTCCTTCGCATCGCGTCACATTCCGCAGATTGACTGCCATAATCGAGCCATCTCTTGGAGGGGGAAGCCACGCATCGGTGGATACATCTGTGCATTTCGCCCGAGCGAGCACAATATAGTCCGAGAACGGAGCAGGAAGGGTCGAGTCGGCGTGTCTTGATATTCGTCGTCTTTTCGAGGCCCGCTCATCGATTTCCTCCATGGGCGAGTCCGCTGCGCGCGGGCTGATCGCAAGGTCGTGCTAGGTGTGGGCGGTGAGGCTCATGAAGGTGAGGGCGAAGGCGCAGGTGCAGGCAGAAGATCGCAAAACTGGTGACTCGGTCCCTCGTTATCGATAAGGAAGGCGACCCGATTCACGTGGGCGGGGCGGTTCGCGCAGTCACGTGCTGCCTACGACGCGGGCGTTCCCCATGTGTCGGATTGTTGCCTAGGGATTATGTTCCTGGTGCCTACCCCTACGCTCCAGGGGATGATACCTAAAGGGAGCTGGGGCACAAGGTTTGCCAGGCTCTCGATTCAGGGGACGACGGCGTTGATCAGGCATCAGTTGGTGCCTCAATTGACCATCTGCACAGCATTATACGAGGGGTTGCCTGCCCCTTGCGGTAGGCGATCTCCTGCCGACTACCAGTGCTACCCCATACTATTACTCGTACGAGTAATGGGTACTCCACTGTGGTAGTTAATGTCTCCATCATGCTCCGGACTCTGGAAGGTGTTGCCACCCGCACAAGTTCACAGCTCAACGTCCCTTCTGCGAGGGTTTGCCACTTCATAGATGCAGAGAGTTTACGAGTACTCCGTGGACCAGCAGTTCGTGACTTCTTGTGTGCACGCTGCACAAGGGTGTACCACTAGGCGGACGAGGAGCTGTCCTCGCCATCTATGATGCCTGCCTGGCTGCCTTGGACTAGTCTCGAAGCAGGCGCCCTGCTCTACCTGGCTTGGCCTTGGGTCTTCCACATCTTCTGCGATAGAGTCAAGCAGAAGCGGACGCACCTTGCAGCGGCGCATCCGGTGCCTGACCCGAGCCAGGTCCATCTCTGGTTCCATCATTCCCCCCTTTGGACTCCAGCGTTTCAATATGCTTCATCAACGATTGGTTGAAGTCTCTCAGCATCACGATCTCATCGGTCTGCGTCTTCAGTCGGGCTCTCAGCTGCTCTAGCTTGGCTTCGCTGCGCAGTCGGTGGTTTCGTTGTGCTTTCCTATTCTGTTCTCTTCGCTTCTATCAGGGTATCAGCGTTAGCTGAATCAGCTTCAGACCAAGCGTCGTGGTGGAAACGCGGCGCGACCTGGATTGCGACCAGCAAAACCCGACGAGTCAAGCGGAACTAACCTCTTTCTTGTCCTGTAGGCATGTCTGGCAGGGACTCTGCTGACCAGCGTATCGACTATGGCCTGGGCATTTGCTCTCTGCGCTTGGACTTTCCTGAGCCGACGAGTCGGTACTGAGCAGGCGTAATGAGTCGCCAGGACTGCCGTATGCTTCCGGCGCGAAGTCGAATGGACAGTCGATTGAACAGTCGAGTGGCGTCAGATCGTCTGCCGGCGTTGGAGGGACATTGCTCGGCATCACAGAGGGAGTAACGTGAATTAACTGTAGGTTATGTTAGGGAAACTCCGCGTGACAAACTTGACACCGCCGTCAGCCTCACATCAGTAAGATCGGTACAGATGTTCATTGCCACGTCATAGTAGTCCATTGTCTGCCAGTAGTGCCCTGGATTGTAATAGTGGGAATTGTCGTCCGGACGCTGCTGTTGTGGCTGAGCTCGCTGCGTGTACAGGCTGCTGGCATGGAAGACGGAGACGAAGCTATTCATGTCTGGAGGCGCGTCCTCTGGACCCTTCCCCAGCGCGGTGACGTTTTCTCGCATCGCCGACAAGTGGTCTATAAATTTGTGTGCTGTTTGGGCAGTTGCAACAGAAGTGAGTGCCAATGGAACGTGCTTAGACCGAGCAATGAGGCGCAAGCTTTGATCCTCCAGACTAGAGATTGTACGGTCCGCCACGGGGAGAAACGTAGACGGGAGTTGTGTTCATGTAGAAGCAATCTGCTTGACAACTAGCAAAAGGGACAGCAGTGTGGTCAACTTAAGCAACGGCAGCCTCGTATTGCATGCAAGACGAGTCTCGATGCGCGGAAATGCGACGCCCTCGACTGTTGAATTGGAGCCTTTCCGTGGAAGGAGATCGTGAGATCGGTTGTGATGGACCGAGTGCGAAGGGTCGAGGTCACGGCATAGTTCTTCGGGGTAGGAAGAGATACGTCTTCCTGTATAGTGGACGAGCACGGATTAAGTGTTTGATTAATCAGGATCCTGCATCAGATGCGCAGCAAAGTGCCATTCCTGGCGAGACGTGGCGTCCCATTTGATCTGGTGTGCAAACAACAAGGAGCCGGTACGGATAACGGTGGACTGCGCGGGGCCACGTGCGAAGAAGCCGCTATGTTGGATACGGCAACGGCATGGAATGAGTTGGCGAGCTTGTCCCGAAACAACAGAAGATTCCTTGGAGAGAGACGGCATGAATGGCGGGCGAGTCAGGGCGTATACTTGGTTAGGCGTCCTGTGAAACGGCTTCCCGTTCTTCCAGACTGCCACTGGTTGGGGACGGTGTCGTTGCCAGAGAGCTCTAAGCCACTCGACTCATGATATCCCTGGCTCCCTATCTCGTGTTGCAGATCAGGATCCATGCTCTGGTCAACCTCGTCAATTTACGAGAGAAGCTGTCTGGAGGAAGTGTGAGAAAACCGAAGCAGCCAAAGTCGTTATTGGTTGGAAGTAATAGAGTGGATACTTCGTTCTGAGCCGGGATGATCGAGAGCACCAACAGAAGTCCCCGTCCACCGCGTCAACAAATGCATGGCGCTCATCTCCACGCTAGAAGCTCATGTCTATCCTGAGAACTATGCAGAGTGAGACAGTAGAGAAGGGGCATCTTGTTTTGCACTCAACCAGTCAACCTCGCTTCGGCATGCTACGTCCGCTCGCGAATAAGACACGCTGGGCGTATTCAACCTGTTAGGAAAGCGTGGTTGCACCATCTAGCTCTCAAACAAGGTCGGCGTCTGGCTTTTCGGAATATCGATCGGCTTGTCCTACATGGAAGAGAAACCAAATCCTGCAAAGAACGAGAATGTGCAAAGAGTGCCTCGCATCAATGTGGTCAACTGCATCAAGGAGCAGCTTGGTCTCCAGATGGGGAGACTGATTAGCCAACGGGATGTGGGATGGAAGAGCCACAGTCCCCGGCAACAATATTTGCGAGAATCTGCCGTGCCGCCTTTCGAGGGTTTGTCGGCCCCACGGTCGTCGCATTGGATTGGTCAAGACAGGGTCAGTATTGGAGGCGGCCATCTTCACATGGCCTAGCGCTGACCGTTGAGGTGCCTCGGCGCCATTGCACTGCCTGGCGAGATTGCCGAGCCCTTGTTCGTGTTTAAGGCCCCAGGTGTCGGGGCCTAGGGACAGGGGATCTTCAGTTTAGCTTCGTGTCGGGCTTTCAAGACAGGGTTTCGAAATGAGTCACCCATGCACCTCAATAAGTCAGCAAAGGCTTGTTCTTGGGCTCTTTATCCAGGCACATCACGTGGCGGCCGCGGACGCTCCGCTCATGGCTTCGGGACATACGGAGAGTCCAGTGTAGACTTCATAATACAGGTTGTATACTACAGTAAGTTCGGACTCACGTCCAGTGGTAGTCGGTGTGGCCCAGCGTGTTGCTTGTGGCTTGCAAGTATTGGCATTCGACAACGGAGATGAGATGTCCCTCATGTCGTCCATGTCAATGCGTCCAGTTCCCTCTTGAACACAGTAATTAAGTATGGGAGGAGTGGTCTTGCAGAGCGTGACACCTGTGTGAAGTTTGCAAAGTTGTATGCGGCTCTATGTGACCATGGTCTTCTGCTGAGATCTTTCCTTGGAAAGCATCTATCATTTGCGGTCTCGACGCAGTGATGCCTGCCTTCGCGTTGATGGAGAGACGGAAAAATGTCCGGTTAACAGTCCAGTGTGGAGGAAGCTACAGACCAGACGTGGCTCGCTCAAAAGTTTCAGAGTCACCCTCGAGAGCCGTGGACAGACGAATCAACGCCGATAGCTTGGGCTTTGAGAAGTGCGAGAATGGCGCCAGGTACCGATGCATGAAGTGGTTGATGGTGGTCGCGGCCCAGTCCCGGCCTTCAAAAGCATGAAAGAGGAGCTGCTCCGGCAGTTGCCCACCAGTCATGATGAATGTGGAACGGCACTGCCAAACCCTGAACACAGCGTAGCCTCCAAATGCGCTGAAGACTTCCCTGAGGACAGTAGCCCAGCCCTGCGATAGCGTCTCGGCATCAGGTGGATGGAACGCTACGGTTGGATATAAGCTTCGGGAGGCGTCGAACGAGAAGAGGCGCCTTGGACAGCTCTGCCACAACCCATTTCGACACGTAAGCAGGAGCAGACCATGGGAAGCCTCGACCAAGAGCTGATAAGGTCGATTGGTGAAAACAGTGTACGAGCCCGCATGTGATGCAGTACGGGATTGCATCTGTTGCATGCACTTGTTGACGGCTTGAACACTCAACAATTGGGCGACTGTGCTCATACCATGACTTCTTTGAGAACGGGACAGGGCCTGGTGTCGTTTCGGCATACCGCCAAGGGCAATGGAGCAGCGCCAATAGGCATCACCAGAACGTCAGGGGCCTGGCAAGATTATGGACGGCTTGTAGGTCGAGCCGGCTGGCAAGGTGGAAGCCTTACCCAAGAACAGACATCGACCACCCATGGGTAGAGTTAGCACCTCCATCATACATGGGTTGACCTGAAGGGGCCTTGGCCCGCAGGGCGGTTCCGACGTATTGTTCGCTGGTCGGGACCAAAGCCCGCACAGACTGTCCTGGAAAAGAAGAGTCGGACCTGCTTCGCTCCCTACCACCTATGCGTGCATGGGCCTTATGTCACACGCGGCGATCTCACGCGAAGGATATAGATCATGAGCTGCCTCTCACGGGATGCTTCTGTCCTCCTTCGTTGTTGTCGAGGACATCTCCTAGGTACTTTGGAACACTCAGTCATCTGTGATTGCTGTCGAGCTCTGGCGGGAGTCCCATCAGCACATGTTTAAGGCCGTCGCTCCTGCGCCGGAGCTCACGATCGATTGACATGAAGCTTCCTCAGGACAGCAATCAGCGACAGGTAGGACGAGTACTACTGTACTGAACGACAAACCCGGACGTCTCTCGATACGAGATCGCACGATGCCAGCGTGCTGGAAGGCGAAAGCCTCTTTCAAGGCCTATTAATAATGGAGACATTGGGTTTGCACGACGCCTGTGTCTGGCTTGACCTGTGATGCCGTAATCAGGCGTAATACCAAGTCTCTTGGTGCGAGGCGTTTCACCACCCTCCGACGGACGAATATCTTCTGCGATGCTAACGGAGGAGACTCTGAGCCGACCATCATCGTCTGTACAATGTTGAAAGCGTTTGGACGCCAGTTTGTTGTTGCCTGCAGGATGGCTTGCGAAGGTTCCGAATGTTTGCCACGCTGAGGCTGAGCCGGTTCAGCCGGAACAAACGTATCGCCGTGTTCGGACGAGCTTGGGCTAATTGACTCCCTGAGGCCGATGCTGCAGCAGCCATTACCAGTATCAGTATCAGTCAGGAAATATTTGTCGCAGTGTGCCTGCGTAATATGCACTTGCCACTCCGCAGTCCTGGTTCAAGTTGGTGGCTACGTGTGCTACACGTCTAGAGTACGAATACAAGCCGGAGAAGTCGCAAAGGAGGCCTGGTACAAGCATCTTGTACGGTCAATCCATGTCCACATCACTCTCTTCACCATCGACATCGCCATTTACAACCGAGTCATCGTCGTCGTCCATGTCATCATCACTTCGTTCAGCGAGCAGATCTTGTGTGATTTCGTCGTTGAGATCTCGCCCTGCACTTCTTGCAGACTGCAGGGTCCTTCCAGTGTCTGGGGCTGAGGGATGTGCTGATGACTCGTGCGTCCGGCGTTTCTTCCCTGTGCCGTTCGTGACTGGCCGAGCAGATGCTGCAGCGAAATTGTTCGGGGCCGCATGGTGGCGATGGAGACGGGCATGATAGACTCCCAGATCACGATCCCCACTCCAGACCTCGAGGCGTCTTCCCGTTCTCCTCAGAAGCCCAGCCCATGATTGCACTTCCTCGCCGTAATCATCGGGCTCATAACCAGCAGGCAGAGACTTAGCTTCGGAATCGACGTTGGGCTCGCCAAACCATCTGCGGCCAAGCAAGCCGCCGAAACCAGACCCGCCCGCCTCTTCTTCCTCTTCGCTGTCATATGTTGGAGGGAGCTCGCTAATTCGCCTCGCGGCTGTCAGCAACCATCTGCCCCCTTGTCTGATCCGCCGGGCCTCTTTCAGGGCACGTCTGCGACGTCTCCTCAGGGCCCATTCGACTCGGCGCTGTCTATGCTCCTCTAGCTCTCGCTGGTAGCCTGTTCTGGCCTTAGCCTTGGTGCCTGCTGCTACGCCTCCAGGCTCGGCTCGGAGCATGTCAATCTCATTCTTGCCGCGGGGTGTGCCGAACTGACCGATGACTGGATGGTTCGCACCACCGGGTTGCAGAGGTTGGGGCGTTGCTCGGTATCGATCGACAGTGTCTGGTGTGCCGGCATTGCGTCCTGATTTGAACACGCTCCTTGGACCATCACTCTGCCTGGGGCCTCCTCTGACGCGGGTCGGAGTGTTCTTACCCCTGACACGTTTGTATCTCCCTCGGCCAGGGTGAGGATCAACCGCCTCCCAATCATCATCGAGACTGTCAGCTTGACCTCCCAGCGCACTGGCCATGACATGTCCATGTGCATTGAGTGCTTCTGGAGCAGGAGAACGTCCTACACCGGGACTAGCGCGTGAATCGACGTCCGAGACCATTGAGTCTTCGTCCCCATATGCAGCACCCCTCTTTAGGCGTTTGAGCGCTTTGTGGTCGGGGTTCCCTGGGTCGGCCATGACAAGCGGTGGATCGTTGGCGTTCTCGGCCATTATCCGCTTCCTTTCTTGGGTCATTTTCTCGGCAAAAGCAATCTCTTCTGGAGGGTCAACATTTTCAGCGTCTCCTTGTTCCTCTGTGATCATTACCAATTTTGGCACCAGCTGTGGTACGCTGTCAGGGTCGTTGGGGTCTTCATCATCTCTGTATTCGCCAGGGCCATATGGGTTTCTCAGAGCATCTTCTTTGGTGAAGTTCGACTCAAGATACCACCACATGAGCCACAAGAACGCCCGGGCCCTACTTGCAGACGAGATTGTTGGGCGCATGGCGAGGTCGAAAAAGTCGACTTTGTCGGTGAAGTGCGTCTCGCTGATCCTCGGTGCAACTTGAGACAAGACGAAGATCAGGTTAACTGGATTTGTCCTTGGAACTGGCTTGGCCTTCAGTTCCTGAATGCTTCGAGGCTCAATGGTGTCTTCACTGGCCCCCTTCAGGATGCTCTTTAGCCTGGGAGCATCCTGTAATGACTTGTAGTCTCTCTGGCTCTTGTACGCCTGTAGCGATGGGATGGAGTGATATGTTCTCAGCTGGGCCCGCATTTCGGGGAAGAAGTTCAGGGTGGTGTTCATGCGGCCCACATTGACGAGGAGGCATATCATGGCCATGTTATGTGCAGCTTGCCGGTCGAACTGGAGCCTGTCTTTCAGAATCTTGCTCGTCTTTGAACTTCTGGCCATACAGTCGACGTAGATGTCGGAGAAGCAGCAACCAGTCTTGCCATCACTGATGCGTGTGAAGACGGGTTGTGTATCCTCAATAACCAGCTGCAAAAACTCGAACTGGATCTCTTTGCGCCATAGGGGTGTTCCATCCGGCTTCTTGATATGCCTAACCTTGCTGCCCGAATACACGGAGCCCACGGTGCCGTTCGCTTGTCTTCTGGTGCCGACTGCCGTACCGATTGTCCTGAGGTCTGACTCGGGAGTCGCTTCCGACTTCTTGGTCCTGGAGTGAGTAGCAGAGACGACGCTGCCCTCATCTTCGGTCCCTTCATGGGGCTGCTCGTGTATCCAAATTGCGCCCTTCCGCGGTCTCGCTTTCCGTCCTGAAGACGTTTTCTGCCGGCCGATTCGTCGACTGGTTGTTGGGGTAGAGCTGGCAGGGGCTCCTTCGACAGACTCGATCTGCTCGTGGTCAGGGTCTACAAGATCAGGCTTCGTTTCGTCGGCTTGGTCGTCGATGGTGTCGCCGTCAGATGGCGCCGCGGAGGGCTCGCGGGACGTCATGCTGAATTAGATTCAGAGGCAGGCTGGTGAAATCATGTATAAAAGGGCGTCGTAACCATCATAGTCGACGTGTTCAGCGAAGATGCCAAGGGCACCAGATCAAGGAGACGGAGACAGGCGTCGCGACTTCCCAAAAGCCTGAGTCACGGCTCGGAAAACTTGCCTCGGTCGAATCTGAAAGCTGTGACTGCTGACACTCGCTTCACTCTCGCTTCATTCTTGTGTCACATTTGCTTCCGTCTCATCATGATCCGCTCGGGAATGTGCCATTTTACACCTTGTGGTTTGTCTGTCTGCTCAATCAGTAGACCCTCGGTTCGTGTCCATCAAGACACAACCTTAGCGACTTGCGAATGCGAGCTGCTGTCTTTACGATGCTTTCAAATTCGAGATGCGGCCAAGCACTGAAGAAGCCTTGAAGTACATGGACTGACCAATTGAAACAATGCCATTTGCTGCATGATCATTCCAAGGGCGCAGTGAACCGAGGGAGAAGTTCGCCGTCACGCATATATACTTTCGTTCATTATGGTGGTCCTAGCAGAGGCCCGATGCCTCTTACTGCGGGTGAGTCACAGCTATCCATAAACCTCACCAACAATGCTCCCCCGTCCCCCACTTCCCATCCCACAAGACTACGACATTGAGCTGGGAACGGGTTTTGTCACCGCGAGTCCCACAGAGCTACCAGCCTATTATGCACCATGGTGCAAGCTCATCTCGAATCTTCCCTGCCTCCTTGAATCGAAGACCTTCCAGACAAAAGTCGACAATCTGAAGCTCCTCGGAACGGATCACCTCGCAGACCGGGCTCATTGGCAACGTGCGTATGTAGTACTCGGCTTTCTATCTCAGGCATATATCTGGCAAGACAAGACGAAGCCTTCAGCTATTGTTCCCGCCAACCTAGCGGAACCTTTCCTCGAAGTCTGCGAGTACCTTGGTATGAGACCCGTCTTAAGCTACGCTGGGATCTGTCTATGGAACTGGACGCCTCTATCTGAAGATGAGCACGTGCATCCAGCTCAAGCACTGAGCGACTTTCAGAGTATCAAGTCCTTTGCTTCCTTTACCGGAACAAGGGACGAAGACGCGTTCAACCTCGTTCCTGTGATGGTCGAGGCGCAAGGTGCTAAGCTCGTGCCAGCGATGCTCAAAGCGATACTGGACGATCGGAAAGGCGTCGCGCAAGATCTTTTCCCGGTCTTTGACCTCTGTGCAACGACGCTCTCGAAGATGGGAGACCTCCTGTCTGTTCTACACAAGAATTGTGATCCTACAGTTTTTTATCAGGCGATACGACCCATGTTGGGCGGTAGTGCAGGAGCGGAGGAGCGAGGACTTCCCAATGGCGTCACCTTGCAACGCAGCAACGGACTCCACGAAACTGTCCAGTGCGTGGGAGGTAGTGCGGCGCAGAGCACTTTGTTTCAATTCCTTGATCACATGCTGGGAATCCGTCATGAGTCCAAGATGCTGGTTGAGATGAGAGCCTACATGCCTGGGAAGCACAGAGACTTTCTAGAGGCAGTCGAGTTGTTGCCTTCGCTGCGTGATGTGGTTGATCAGCACCCAGAGGAGCCAGAACTGCAGGCGGCCTTTCAACCCGTCATCGAGGCATTCCAATGCTTCAGGACAAAGCATATCGCCGTTGTCTCGAGATACGTTTCCCTGCCTGCTGCCGCTCAGGTGCAAGGCAAGCACGCAATTGAGTCAAAAGGGACCGCTGGCTCGCTACCAATACCATTCCTGAAGCAGTACCGAGATGAGACCACTTTCAAGCCCGCACACTGATACATCCAGCATCAGATGGACGTGAGGGAGTGGCTCGTGACTAGCTGCTATCCTGGTGATCTGGTCAGGCGACGCCCGTGTACTTTGCCTCGGCAGCTGATTCGGCAGTGGCGGACGGTCAGAGAGTTGTCTAGAGAGTACATTGCCTACACTGTCGATGCTCGGCCCCACGAAATAAAATGAATCTACTTCCCTTTAAATATTGCCGCTTTCAATCTCGGCGCCATGTATACAGAGCGTACCTGATGCATAGCGGAGTAGACTAGAAGCCCGGCGATAGGTTCGAGGCGTTTACCCGGACTTAAGCTGCTTAAGATCGTGTACGATGGACTTGCTCCCACGACCATGCACTCTTTCACGAAGATAGAGCCAGGTTCTGCGACCGAAAACTATTCAGCTGTACTCCGATGACTGAGTTCGTAAGCTCGCAAGCACCGATCGTTGCATGCCTGCTGTCTCGCCTGGGTTCGACCGAGGACTGGACACAGGTGCACACTACTTCCTGTTACAATACGTACGGGCAATTTGCTGGCTCGTGACCTGATATGACAGACCTGAGTCTAGTATTCTCGAGGGTGAGCACAAGTGCAGGAGCAGGTTGTCGGACATGCAAGCTTCGGCGGATCAAGGCAAGAGAGTTTCTCGTCTCATCACCGACTCCAAGTAACTCGATCAGTGCGATAGAGGGCTCCCGGTATGCCACAGATGCGTCAAATCCCGACGGGTATGCGTCAAGGTCCATGCGACAAGCGACGACTTCGCCATCCACGTCGAAAATCAATATGCGAGTGGGGTGGTAAAGCGACCAAGAGGTCCTCGCTCGAGGGTTGCGCGGGCGTTGGACGTCGACCTTCAGACCCGTGCCCTGGTATACTACCTGAATTACCATCTGCACACGCCGTCAGACGTGCGAAAGCTGGTGGGTAACGTGCAGAACAGTATTTGTCACTGGGCTTCTGTTACGAAGCACTCAGTTATCGACTTGGCGATTTCATCCATGGCTCTCGCCGTCTTTGCACGAACTCAGAGCCTTTCTGCGGCAGCGGCAGAAGCTCGTGAGAAGTACGACCAGTTACTGCGAACCGCGCAGGTCGCGCTGCCAAATCTGATTCGACGGGACATTGACGCTGCCTTGCTTGCAATCTTCCTCATGAGCCGGTACGAAGACTCGATGCATGCCTTCGATGAAGTGCTGTCCACTACAGCCTTCAGAAGTTATTGCCATCATGACGGCGCAACTGCCGTTCTGAAGACCTGGCACGAAAACAGTCTCATGATCATGCAGCCGGCCTCGGACATCATCAAACACTCGCGCCGCGGAATCATCAGGTCGTTCCTCTTGCGGCAGATGGCAGTGCCGGTCTGGCTGGCAAATGGCGCGCAGTTTGGCGAGCATGGGCTGGAACTCGAGTACGACCAGCTCCTTGTTCAAGTGGCTGGCATTCGACACCAATTGAAGTTCATTCAGCAACAAAGACTACCACTCCATCACCATACCCAAGCGGTGCACTGGCGAGCTCGGGCCCTGAACATCGAGGCAGACGCGCTGAGTAAAGCATTGCGAGACTGGTCTTCGCGGCTGCCCAGCACGTGGTGTCCCAGGCAACACCTCATCCCTGCCCATGTTTCGCTACCCAGGCAACATTTCTTCTCGTCGATCGTCTACAGTTACTCCAGCGTTGCCTACACGTCAGTTTGGCTGAATTACTTCGCGACAATGATGCTGCTCAACAGAGCACGGTTGAGGATCCTTGAGCTCATTCGACCTGCACCGGACGATCTAGCTGGCGAACAACATCGTCGAGAGGAAGACTGCTGCCTGCAGATCAGGGTGATGGCGGATGCCATGTCATCGAGTATACCATTTGCACTAGGAAGGTTCACCGTTGCACCGCCCTCCGAGACAGCAGAGAAACAGGAGTACATCCTGATTGAAGACGAAGAGATCAAGCCTTACCATGGGAACCTCACGGCGTGGCCTTTGAGCGTCGCCTCGAGCATTGGCGGCCTGGATGCCGAGATGAAGGACTGGCTGAAGGCTGAGCTTGTATCTGTTGGGAAGACAGTCGGTGCGGGTGTACTTGAGTGCGCGCAATCGTCCGACTGGCTTGATCTCTGATAGCAGAAAATAGTGTCACACCATGTACTCCGTACAAAATAGAATAACCTAGATGGTTTCTGGTTACATGCGTGACATGGCGCGGTAAGGTACAGTATGTATTGACCGAAGTCGATCCGAGGTTCCCCGGATTGAGCACCGCGTCGAAGCCGCTCACCGTCTCTCTGACAAGTCGACAAGGTCCCTGCATAACTGAGACCGAACTTGCCCGCCGACAACATGGTCAATTGGATTCTGGGCGAAAAGTTCTACCAGCGCTACCCTCATCTAGACGGGGTAAAAGCTCTCTGGGAAACGAAATGGAAGTTCCCCTGCTCGCTGGGTGTCTACCCCTTCCACGACGGCAAGCTCGAGGACTTTGAGCCAATCTTCGAGAGCCTGATCCGAGATGATGTGAACGATGCCTACACGGACAAATACACGGATTATTTCTTCCCCGTGGCAGAAAAGCTCACCGACGCAGCCATGTCAGCTCAGGGATCCGACCGGTCCAAAGCGGCCGCGTGGTTCAAGCGAGCCGCCTGCGTGTACCGAATTTCGCGCTACCCTTCGCTCGACGCCGGCTCAGGAGTCAAGAGGAAAGCATTCGAGCTGCAGAAGCAGGTCTACTTAAGGGGGGCCAGCCTGTGGGATGCTCCCATGAAAGAGGTCAAGATTCCACACACTGCAGCGCACGGGGCAGACGGCAAGGAGATCCCCCTCTTTGTGAGACTACCCGAGGGGGTCAGCAGTACGCACAAGTGCCCCGTCGTGCTGCTGATAACAGGTCTAGACGGTCATCGGCCCGATAACAGGTGCGCAGGCGCGCCCCAGGTTTTTGTGAGTACAGCACCACTGACTAGCCTGTGTTCGACTTCATAGCGAGCGCACAGATGAGTTCCTCGCCCGAGGCTGGGGCTGTGTGATTACCGAGATCCCGGGCACTGCCGACTGCCCTGCGGATCGCCGCGACCCGACATCTCACGAACGACTCTTCACGGCGATCCTCGACTGGATGGACAAGCAGCCCTACTTCGACATGCGGAGATGCATGGCCTGGGGCCTATCGGCAGGCGGATATTGCGCCAATCGACTAGCACACACGCATCACGCGCGCCTCGCCGGCGTGGTCGCGCAGGGAGCAGGATCCCATCACTTCTTGAGTCGCGAGTGGCTGGACCGTGTCGACGACCACGAATACCCTTTTATCCTTAGCGAAGCGTACGTCGCCAAATACGGCTACAAGGACTGGGAGGAGATGAAGGAGAAAGCGCAAGACGAGTACAGCCTGGTCACGAACGGCTTCGTGAATGGACCGTCTTGCAGGCTGCTTCTCGTCAACGGCACCCTGGACGGTCTCGTGCCCATCGAAGACAGTATGCTGTTGATGAACTACGGGAAACCAAAGGAAGCCCGGTTCTACGAAGGCATGTTGCACATGGGATATCCGCCTGCAAATGAGAGTATTTGGCCGTGGATGGAATCCGTCATGGCGACGGCGGCAGCATGAACTCCGACACTGGATCGTGCATGTCGCGCAGAATCAAACTTTGCATTTGCCTCTGAGGCTACGATTCAAAACCCCTGAGAGTAAACCAACTCCCAAGCTCTCGCGACAAACGCCTTACTGTCCCTGATGTGCTTCTCCGTCCAGGGCGTGCTGTTCGCAGCCTCGGCTTCCTTACTATCCATCCCCGCCAGCCCATCCAGTTCATGCACGGCCAAATACTTCGGGGGCTCTCCATCCATCAACGCCGTCTTGGGGCCGATAACGTACCTCGCCGACCGCCGGTACCCAGGCAATTTGTGCAGCATGTCCAGATGTTCGTCCTGATACCATTTGTGAAAGTCGGCCTCGTCGACCGGGTCCATCTCGACGGTCACGCAGAACGGAGGAGCAACTATTGGGTGACTAGTCAGCATCACACTCACTCAGGAGCCCACCGGGCAAGAAAGGCCTACCTTCCCCCCGCCCATCCGGGTCATAGTCCTGGATCAACTTGTAATTCCGGGCATGAAAGTCGCCGACCTCCGAGGTCGGTTGGGAGCCCTGCCACAGCTCGCTGGAGTGCCGCACCCCGTCGAGATAGTTCTTGGACTTTAACGGTTCCTCGATATCCGTCTGGTATAGGACCAAGTATTTTCGGGGGTGGTGCTCTTTGGGCGCGAGCGGGAAGTCAAACGTCTCGCGGTACATGGCCGCTCGGACGGCCGTCTTGGTGTTGACTAGATCTGGGACCTAAAGCATAACGGTGAGAAGAACATTCCTGCGGAGTGGAGCGTAGCAGTTGCAGCACTCTGGAATTTGACACGCACATGTTCTTGGGTATACCATCTCACCCAGAGGTCGTCGTCGACCCCCGACTCGGGCTTGGGCCGGGAGTTGACCCACAGGAGGTACGGTTGGGGCATGCCTGCAAGGCCTGCTCACTCAACGACACTGTACCTAGGTTGTATCTCTATAGTGATTATGTCAAAAGTTACTGCGACGCCCTCAGCTGCATGCAGTATGTACTGTTCCACATGGCCGCGGAGAGGTATCTCCAAGCACTTTATACTTCCCTCGCTAATCTACTGTACCCATAATTACACCACCCCGCATTCGACAAGTCCCGGAGACTATATACCCGAGGCAGTCAGTCCCAGTCCCCCTTCCCGAAGGCATTGACCACCTGCAAAAGTAGGCCACGGGGACTCGGACGAACACGAGGAATTCGGTGGGCTAGTATGTAGCTTGCCGGTACAGAAAGCCCCTGTGCGGTCAGCCGAGGGTGCCTGTGCCCAAGCCGTGTAATTACGAGGTATGTCGGACAGCCCCGACCTTGTACATACAGTATTCATTGGGCTGTGTTACAGACACGATGAATGCGCGTGCTGTACATTGGCGTGGGCAGCAAAGGCATACATAGCCAATTGCAGAATCTTCCTCCTGTATGTTGAAGCAGTGCGTGGCACCCACGTGGATATTCTGCATCATCTTACTGTAGCTGGTCCTGCGCAAGTACTCCGTACAGTCCAGTGCATTCTGGCCGACCATCCGGACCGCATTGATCTAGGCATTCGAGGCTTCGCGAAGCAACAGGCGAGCAGACCGCAGCTGCGACCGAATATCGTTGGTTTCAGTCGTCGATTGGGGCTGGGGTGATATACAGTATATGCAAGTCCCCTACCCTGGATGTTGTCATCCTGCGACCGGCCGATTGATAGAGGAAACGTCCATGCTCCCGCTACCTGCTCGCCATTGTTCCAAACTTCCAACTCTGCTCGACATTTTGGCCTGCTCGACGACACTGATGTTTGCATGCAGATGTGGACACAGGAAAGAAACTATTTCACATGGTGCCACCGTGCAATTCACTTTCTGCTTTTGACCTCGTGCATACTGTTCCCCACGGCCCAGAGAGCTCGACACGACTAAGATTCCACAATATGCCTGGGCCTCCCTCTGCTTCATGAACTTCTCGGCGCATGGGTACCTCGAAAACTTCTTGACATATTACTACATACGTTGCCATCTCATCGCCACCAGACAAGCCAATCTACAACTCGCAATGCCGCATAATTCGTGGATCAGAGATTCCTTTGTCCCCGGTCCTGCGCTTACGGCGCCAAAATCCCCGCCGCAACCTCCACGGCCCTCGCCGACTTCAGCACCCACGAACCAGCCAGCGTCAAATTGCCGTCTTGGACTGCTTCTGTAACGCCAGGCCACGTAACAGGAGCGTAGCCCGTGTCCAAACCAGGCGCAAACGCGACATGCTTGTAGAACTCTCGGGTCGGCAGCCCGCCTTGAGAAACAAAGCCACGGCTGAAATCCCTCAGCTTGGAGTTGATGAGCTTGAACTCCACTTCAGTGGCGGCGGTCTGTATAAAGGCCGTGATTGCCGCGGCGGAAGCATTGAACTTCGCAATTGCGTCTTCAAGCGGAGACAAATTCAGCGCGGTGGTCGCGTTCTCCGACTCCACCAGGTCGCGGAGATCGTTCAGATACGACGTCAAGTGGATGCCGTAGTTCTCAACGTTGAAGGGGATGATGTCGTCGTTGGCGAGGTGGTAGACCAAGATGGCCAGGTGCTGGCCTATGGCTTTATGCGTGGTGAAGTAGGGGTCTCCAAACGTTTTCATCCAGTGAAAGGTATCGTAGCTGGAGTGGTAGTGGTAGATGGGATCATTGGGGCCTTGGCCGGCACCGGTGTCCAGCGAGGCAATGCCGTTGTGCAAGAAGGCCACATAGTCGCTGCCTGCCCCTAGAACACCGAATTCGCCGTCGCTCAAGCCGTACCACACGTCATACAGTGTCAGGTTGCTGTAGCCGTGATATGGGTAGACCACTTTCTTGAGGGATTCCGCGACAACATCGTGCAGTTCAGGGGTGGCTGACAGACCGGGATCAGGTCCAGACACAGCTTGATCGACATTGAGGTAAGCGATCGCCGAGCCTTTTAGCCATGGGACATACTCCTCCACCCACTCTGTGCTGCCGACCGAGGCATACTCCTCGGCGTCCCAGCTCGCCAAGATGATGGTCCGCTTGGGCTTCCATCCAGTCGCGAGCAGTGCCCCAAATGCTTTGGCCAGCTCAATCAGCACAGCTGAGCCAGAGTTTGGGTCGGATCCTCCACCAACGATCCAGGCGTCCCGATGGTTGCCGAGGATGACGACTTCGTCCTGGTTAGTTCCGTTGATGATGCCGATGCTATCCCAGATCCAGGTGATTTCATCTCGCGCCACGTTCGAGAAGGAAATTGTAACCCCCAGTGCAGGTCCCGTCGAATAGGTCGCGTTGAGCTTGCCAACCCAGTTCGTCCGATTCACTGTCTTGCCATCTACTCCATGACCGTCCAGAGCTTGAAGAAGCGGCTGCGCGGTTTTCCACGAAATCGGCAGAGAGGGTATTCGTGGTATGACAACAGACCTATCAGCACGCGGAGAGTCAAGTTTGGAAGCATAGCCTGGCGTATCGGGGTCGCCAGAGTAGGTGGACACAAACTCGACACTTCCGCGTTGTACGTACGTGGGGTTCCGTGCCGGGCCGTAAGGATATGCGGCGTAGCCATTTGCTTCTGTGATGTTTCCGTCGTCTGCCGTGTCGGTGAAGAGAATGACACCGATCATGCCATAGTCCTGGGCATTCTTCACCTTGAGGCCGCGGAAAGGACCGCCATAGCGTGACAGGGCAATTTTGCCCTCCAATTGCACTCCCAATGTCCTCAGGCGCTCAAAGTCGACCTTCTGACCCCGCCCGACATAGACGTACTCGGCGCTCGCATTGCCAGAGGGAGAATAGCCGTTAAAAATCGGAACCCTGTTTGGATAAGACGTGACTTCATCTTCCGCTAGCACTTCCTCCTCAAGCAGAGGCGTATACGTCGACCCGTTGGCCAGCGTCGCAGTCAATGAATGTGACACCGGATAGTTCAGGTACACATCTACCTCGATCAATCATGCAGCAGGCGGCGCAGAAAAAATTACCTACAATATGAGGCCAAGCCGGAAGTGAACCCAAACTCACTCCAACGATCGGCCGTCCATTGAGATTGTGACTTGTTCGTTCCTGCTAGATGTAGGCCGTGAGTATAGTAGTAGCTCCAGCTCTCGATGGTAGCATTGTCGAATGAGTTGAGCAAGATGGCCTCGTTTGGTTCGAGGATGGGAGGAAATGGTGCTTCTTGACGCTTCGAGAGAGCTCGATGAGGGTCAAATACTGGGGGATTGGAATCCTCTCTTGTATGAGCAAGCACTGAACCTGCCTGAAGAACAAGCAAGGGAAGGGCTTTGTTTATCTTCATAGTGAACCAACAAGCAGCATGACTGGGATAAGAGAGCATACTTCCTGGAAAGCCCTCCGAGGAGCTGCCCGGATTTTATTGCTCCGCTCTCGAACGAAATCATTGTCAACCCACATAACGCAATCTGTGTTTGACCGTTGCCTTCCCCTTGAAGTATGGCGACAGATCCTCCGCCAAGTTGCTGGCGGGAGAGAGTCGACACTCTGATAGGTACCAACAGACGGGTGCAGATACAATGCAACACAAATTGACATGGTATTGAAGCTAGTTATGCAGGGTGATCATTCTTCGCCCTGGTGAGGTATCTCGAAGTGTTGCTTTCAACGTCATTGGAAGGGAAGCATCTTTCTAAGCTCGCGTGTGCCTCGTATTCGTAGTTCGGAGGGTGTAGTATCGCTAGGGAGACAAGCTTCCATGCAAGGTGGTGCTACTGGAGGAGGTGAAGCTGTGATCTGCGAATGACCTCGAGGGGACCGTGGGTTGTAACTGTACCAAGAGGAGGCCTAATGAAAGACGTGACTGCCGCAGGGAGCCGGTCATAGGAGCTTGGGAGTTACCCATCCACGTGACATTAAGAGGCACGTGGTACGTACGGGGAAGCAAGCGGCCGTCAACGTATTATACTCTCCACTCGCCCGTACCCGGATCTTGGCATCAAGCCACTGTGTCGACTCGCGAAAGGGGCTAATTAGAGTCGCCTGATGTTGAACAATATGTGGCATCATCTTCTCAGATCTCTTTCGAATCCGGTCCCGGTCGCTTACGAATATCAGTCTTCAGACAATCAGAGTCAACAGCTACGGCAAGATTGAATCCTAAGGGCAACCTGAAAGAATAGTCGCCTCTCCCGTCAGAGCTCGAAACAAGCATCGACACATCTCTCTCCAACACTTTACTTCGACCTTGGAACAACCACTCGCCGTTCTCATACATATCATCCGCGACAGCCATGGTACGTTGCGTTCTCTTTCTGTCCATGTGATGTCCAGGTTCTCATAGCTGCAGGCCCAAACTCCCGCACAACGCCGCGCCAATGAAAAACACGCCAAAGGCGTGGAGCGCCGCATGGGGAAGCCCGAGTCCGCCATCAAGAAGAAGGAGGTCAAGAAGAGCCCTGTCGGAATTGCTGCCGTCGGTATGTTTGACCCCTCTGCCTCGAGGCGAGCCAAAAGGTGGGACCCAAATCTTGGGCCCATGATGTTTTGTCCGCATTATCGTCTGGCTTGTCTCGAGTTTGGCTCATCGCAATGCTGACTGTCGAAAGTGCTGCTCATTTTCGTGATCATTGCGCCGTTATTGATCGAGCAGTTAAAGGTGCTTCCCTATATGTGGAATTTGATCATGGACATGTTGGCGAAGATTGGCTTGGTTTCACGATGATCTCCACCAATGCATCTTCAGCCGGTGGTGTCATGAGCGAAATATTGGTTTGGCCTCGGTGCTGGGTCCAGTCCGTGCTAGACGTGAGGAATACTTCAAGAATCATCGAGCGTGACACGTGCTTCTGAATGAAGGAGCGACTCTAACTTGCTTGCCTCAGAGAGTCATACAGTATATGTGTACAGATTACTATTGCCCCCCTTTCAGCGCTGTTAAACTCGCGAGCGCTTCGAACGGCCTGTCTTTTGCTCCTTGCTCTTTCTCACCAGGATTCTAATAAGGAATCCCATTAGTGATCAACTGGAACTCATCATACACCCGGGTCGTCACGTTCGCCGCGCTCTTCTTGATACACCCGAGCATGAAATCTGCCGCATCCCTTTCGCTTTTCTCCAGGACAAACCGGTTCTTGAAATTCCGCATCGTCTCCGGTTTGAAGCAAGGCAGCCCGGAGTCCAACATCAAACTCACCAGATGACTCAACTTATCGCAGTAGGGACGAGATGCGAGGAACGCTTTGATGGTAAGTTCCTCGAACCAGCGGTATGGCTGAGACGTAGCCGGATCATCACCGCCCATCACAGCAATCATTTCTTGCGTCAGCTTAAAGGGAGCGCGCTCAAATTTCACCCCTCCAGGGGCAATGTCGAAGCAAAATCCAAAGTCAATGTGTAAGATGTGACCCTTGTCGTCAACCATGATATTTCCATTATGCCGGTCCTTGAACTGCAGCAGGTACGTGATGACAGAGTATGCAGCCATGGATTTCACAAATTCAGATCGTGCTTCTTGATATCGTACCGAATGTTCGCCACCGTATTTGGTGATGAAATAGTCGTGGAGTCCGTTGACCGCTTCGCGGCCGAGCATGTCCCGACTTATTGAATTGGGGAGCACATCGATGACACCGCAGCCAGGGGCGGTGGCGGTGACTCGGTAGGGGAAGACGTAGACGTCTAGGCCGACAGAGTTGAAGATGCCGCGGAAGGCGGCGATCATCTGCAACGCGAGGACGTCTTGCCGACAATCGTCTCCGACTTTGAAAATGGCACTCTGCCAGACCTCATAAGTCGACGAATTGCTGTCAGCTAATTCCATGTTGGAGATATCGCTGGTATTCCTGCGACTATGACCTTTTCGAGCGTTCTTCTGAGTCTGATCCTGTTGAGCTGACTCTATCAACCCGTTAATCTCCTCGGTCGATGTTTCCTTCTTTTTCCGGATCCGGAACGTCGCCATGTATGGCGCCTTAGCATGGGACTGCAGAGGCTTGCCGGATTTGCGATCGATGCCTACCACAACACCATCCGGATTACTGGGCAGGTACACGCCGACATCGACCTGAATCTTGCGCAGCTCTGCTTCAATCTTCGCTTTCTTTTCCGGTTTGGATTTCTTGATGAATGGCTTGAGCTTGCCCGAAATGTCGGTCACTTCACTAAAGAATGCAAACTCTCGCTCAAAGAAGTCCTTGTCGGCCCCAGAAAAGCTCGAGATCAGGCTATCCATGACTTTGTCCAGGGTTGGCTTCACCGGGTCTGGTATCTGTGAGTCTTCGTCTTTGTAGGCGTTGGCCTTTATGTTCCAAATGATCTGGTGAGCAAAAAGCTGCGAGAACTTGCCAGTCTCGATGATGTAGCGTTCAACGTAGCCTAGCGTATCATACCGCAGGCTCTGGACGATCTGGGGAACGTAGAAAAATGTAACATCGACGGAGTGGCTCTCGACCGCTCTCATGGCATATTGAAGGACGAAGGGATGGTTTCCAAAGGCGGGCATGAAGTAGGTGACAGCCTGGATAGGATTCACTGGGTTCCAGTATAGCAGATACTTTAACTGGAAGGACAGGTCCGACGAGAGACCGTCTCCGAGCACTAAGTCAACCGCGTTGGCTTCGTGTAAGGCCTTTTCTGGCTGATTCAGGAGCAGGAATCGAACATCTCGGCGGGTCTGCTCATTCGTGAATCGGCTCACCAGCTGGATGGCCAACGCAGGATCCTCAGCCCATGCGACACGGACAAGAGGGGCGATTTGGTGGTCCAAGTGGGCAGGTTGTCCGGCATGTACAAGCGGCGACAGCCAGACGCTGAGCCGCGTCACTTCGCTTGTGAGGAGTGCTTCAAGTAGCTCCTGCTTCTGTTGAGGGTCTTTCCTTGTAGTGGATGCTGGCAAGATGGGTCCCCGACTGGCCTGCAGCTGCGCCAACACATCCTGCATAACCCGGATCTCGGCTTTCAGTTGCAGACGATTGCCGCCGAACGACCAACAGGGGGCCTTTGCGAACCAGCGCAGACCCACCGACAGGATAAGGTCCTTCAGTCTCCATTGGGCCAATTTGTTCAAGCATGTACCAAGTTTAAGTACCCGAAGCGCAAAAAGAACCACGTGGAATTGAAGGTCACGCAGCAGTGGATGTCCGTGGATGTGAAGGAAACCACGAAGAGTCCGCTCAAGCATTCGGATGAAGGTCCGTTGAGTATTGGCACTCGCCAGCCTGATGGCATTGAAATGACTTTCAAAGAACTGCAGCAGCCTGAAATGCGGCGAAATGGTATTGTGAGTTGTCTGTGCTTCTTTTTGCAGAGCCGCCCTGTCGGATGGAGCAAACTCTTCTTTGACGTAGAACGGATCCATGTGCTTGAATTTGGGGTTGAAAATGCCTTGCCCTCGATCGATAGTCCTTTCCCAGGCTTGTGCGACCTCAGTCAGAATCCTCGGCTCCATTCTGATGTTCTCATGGATGACTCCCAACCACAGCGAGATTCCAAGCTTAATGGACTCCTTGGTGAAAATCGCGAAGGGTATATTGACCAAGAGATGCACAATTGCGGTCTGAGATTTCTTGCTTTGGCAAAGGAGCGCCGCCGCACGCCGCAGCACATCTTTGACCTCGGACGTTCTCACATGCACCTTCTGAAGTATTCTTTTCTGAAGATCAAGAAGCACATCATGTAAAATCGCTGTCGAGTCAGCAGTGACTCGTCCCATTGACGACCTCCGCCCCGTCGCGTCATCAATGTATGTGTTCTCTCGTTGATGATCAGGTACTCCCGTGAATCGGTATTCCTGCCTTGTCGTGTATTGAGCAATGAAATCGGAGGCCATGTTAATATTGGCAGATTCATTCTTGTGGTCGAGTGCGTTCAGTCGGTAATCCATTGGAGGGATCATGGAGCCCATTTCGAGAGCAAAAGACCTGCCAAGCGAGATGTGGCCGTACGCGCCTGTATCATCGAACTCGGAGAGGTAGGTCTGAAGGAGGCCTTTCACATCCAGAGGCGCCACCCCCATGATCATTGTAACCCATTTCCGAGCATCGCTATGCAGATTTTGTTCAGTACGTCGGCGGAAAGCGTAGTCATCGGACAACTCGACCGTGATTTTGCCTCTAGTGGATGTGAGCGTAGGACGCCACTCGTACTCGTCAGTATCAGCTTCCAAACAACTTGACCACATTAACGACAGTAGCTCGAGTAAGGCGAACAAGGCCGATTTCTGGCACAGGGCCGAAGGTGCAAAGGTGATAATGTGGTTGGCCGCAGCTCTGGCAATTTCCTGCATTTTACTGCTCCGATGACAGCAACCACTCAGAATTCGAGCAAGTTGGCGAGAGACGTACGGTGCGCTGAAGTCGTCTTCCTTTGCACTAACAGCCTTTTGGGTGTATCTGTCCACGACTTTGTTGGCTATCGAGCTCAGACAAGCTCCCATGTGGCTTGTCTGCGTGCTCGGGTCAACGAAGTAGTCCAATATCTCTGCACAACTCCCAGAAGAAGCGCGAAGACTTTCGACCAGGAAGACCGCATTCAGAAAGACGACTTTCTGATAGCTCAGCCTGCCGATCTCGGACTCCTTATCTGGTATGACCGAGATCAAGGCCTTCTTCTGAGCTTGCATGTGCTGTGGATTCATGCCTCTCCTCAGGACGGTGTTGATTTCTACATCTGACTCCAAAAGTTCCGCACGGTCGTCGTCGACAAGAGGCATGGAGTTCATTGCGAGTACTCGGAGTTCCTCGTAGTGTTGCTGCCCGATGCGTGATTGTAGAGTGATTCCATGCACAGCCACATTATACCAGACTTCCCGCGCCATGCCCAGAATATCAGTGTCTTCAGCAAGGGTGCTTTCAACCGTGAGAGCAGGTTTCCGGGAAGCCAGGATGGACAGAGGCTTGAGAAGAGGTGCTATCTCCTTTGCAGCCTGTTCCACCTCTGCGGATTGCTTGAACTCCCCCTCAACTACATCTCCTTTGCTGAGAATTCGTTCCAGCAATTGCATGGCATAGATCTTGAACAACGGCGAACGGTTGTCCAAGTTCAATGCCAGGTATTCTTGTGCGTTTCGGACAGCTTCCACAAGAGGGGTGTTGTTCTGAGCGACAGCCTCGTGATGCAACCGGGTATAAAGCTTCAACAGGGTCTTGAACTCGTTCTCCTTGCCAAAAATGGAAAGCTTCGCCGCTTCTTGAACAATGTGAGCATCTACCACCACACTGATCCTGCCGACTTTCTGTAACATCATCATCTGCACGAGTGCGATGATCTTACTGTCATTGCATTCGGTAGCTATGACCACGATGGCATGGGCAACATTGCCACACACCAGTGATGTCTCTTCATCTCCACTCAGTGACAGAGAGATCACGCTTCCAGTTTGGAGGCGGGTGGTAGACGACATGGACCCAGTGTGGCCGTTGGATTCTGCGGTGCCGTGAGGCTGATGGGTCTTTTCTGCGCCTGTTTGTGAACTGAGAACGTTCCCCAAGGAGTATATTGTTGTGATTACGGCATCTTGTGACAACATGCGTAGAATATGTGACAGACTTTGTGCAGCGATGGTCACTGCATCGGGTCTCGAAGTGCCCCGAACAATGAATCTCAGCAGGATTCGAGCATAGTTGTTCGCACCTTCCGGTACGTACTTGGCAACAACGGCTAGGCTCTTCAGCACAACATCCGCGAGGTCGGTATCTGTCATTTGGACCTGGTTTGCAATCGAATCTTCCAGCCATGCAGCAAGATCTTCGGCATCCGCAATGTCGTCATCCAGGACCAGGCAGTGTAGGTATGCCTCCAGTGCGTATGCTTTCACAGAAAAAGCAAGGCGCTGCTGCCAAACGGAGCTTAATTGCAGGTAGTCAGAGCCATCCTCCAAGACGCGCATTTGCTCAGTGATGGTATCCACCAGATATTCAATCATGTCGTCGGTGATACTGTCATCTTTGGCGCGGTTGATATCAGTGCCAGCTATATACTGATCGAGGATATCTCCGCGTTGCACTGTATGTTCATCGCAAAGCATTCTGGCAGTGCATGCCAGTAGCAGCTTGACAAAGCCTTTCTGCAACATCATAGCACCGACAGGCAGGCCCTCGGCAGCAAAACGCCTCAAGTACTTCCTCCAGTCTCGTTCACCGGCGTCGGAGGAAGTCGAGTTTCGAATGGCTGACGAAGCAGTCTCGAGAGCTATGAGGAAGCGCTCTGACAGGGCTTCCTTCAAGTTTCGGACGAGTTCGACTCTTTCGTAGGCAGTCCAGAAATTCTCATGTATGGCGGCCGCGTTCATAAACCCAATCAAGGATACCGTGGCCGCTGCGATCTCCTGGGTCCCGTTTTCTTGCTCCTCATCTTGTTCGCCAACATTCAAAGAGGTCAGGGCCGACACTGAGTGAGACCAGTTTTGTACATATTCTGTGATGCTGGCAGACACAGCTTCTTTCAGCGGAGGGAATCGGAGGCCGAGGACTAGGAGAGCCGTGGTGAGTTGGTACGTGAGAGCGGTCCACGGCGCGGGTCTGATTTCCTGAATGAAGGGAGAGGGTAAGAATAGTTGCGAGTAAAACTCCGGAAGATAGGCCGCCAACTGTTTGACGAGGCGGTCGGCATGTGAGAGATCATGTAGGTCGTGAACGCTGGCACATAAAGCAAGCAGTACGTCGAGCTCGCGATGGCTCATGGGCACCCGAGACGTGGGCGCAATCGAGCGGAGGACTCCATCGAGGATGCCACCGCTTTGCTGGGGTTTGGGCGAGGGTAGCGACGAGGTCAGTCGTTTAAAGTCGGCTTCTCGCGTTGACGACCTCACCGAAGAGAGGGCCGCGAGTTTGGAGAAGGCCAGCCGCCGCAATCCTCCATGGCTGCTGTAGTGGCGTTAGTAAACAATAGTAGGCGCGAACGAAGCGACAACGTACACGTCCATCTCGCCGTAGCTAAGGCGCGTCAGAGCATAGGGCGCGCGCCGACTTGATTAGGCCACATTAGAAGTTACAAAAGAATCACAGGAAACATGACGATGGAGTCTCCACTGCTATATTGTTGGCCTTGGCCCGAAACGGCAATGCCCGTACCTCGTATCGATGGAGCTCATGGGGAGCAGACACATTTCTATTGGGCGTGCCTATAAGCTGGGCTCGGGGCAGGACTGTTACTAATTAATTAAGCGACAAGCGTGGCCTAGGCCTCCCACCTGGCGCCCAGGCCCCAACACGTGATATGCTCACCAACTGCTGGGGCTGTGCTCCAATTGTAACTTGCGGGTTGCGAACCTCCTCGTTTATGATTTCCGGTCTCCTTTGGCAAGCATATCAGTCTTAGTTCATTGTCCCGCTCGGACCTCAATCACTGAAGAACGGCGACAAGCCAGGCTCAGAAGCTGGACTGTCGTGGCCCGAGCCTCACACAAAGCACGGACCGTCTCAGACCTGTCGAGTATCCCTTCGAATACTCATCTGAGGCTGAAGAGGTTGATCCGAAAGGTACTAAATCGTCCTCGGTCACCAAATAGGGGGCATGTCTCCCAAGGCGGAGAGGAGCAGCCTCAAGCGCAATAGAGTGAGAAGATCGCATCTTATATGTCCCTTTGGGTCTGACACGGCTGGAACAGCGCAGCACAGGCGATGACCAGGAACTCAAAAAGCCTCGTCGTTCACAGAGAATTTCCTCTCAGTCCCAGAAAGATCCGCAACAGCAGACACCGCTCAAGAACCATTATCTCCCTTCTCCTCTGACGAATCACGATTCCACCGCCACCGAGTACAAGGAGCACACAGCAACTCCTCCAGAAGGCCGACCAAGCCAAATCCGTCATGTCACACCCTTGGCCTCACCGACGCTTCCTCAGTCCTCGCCTCCCCAAGACACGCAGCCGTTATCACAATTTATATACCCTCCGCGGGATATAGAACCTGATTTGACTGATGAGGATGGTACCTGGGGTTACTTGTTCCCGTTGACGGACAATGGCCATCGGCTGCAGATGAAACGGAGAGCGTTCTGCCCAGCTCCAGCAAGACCACTTGAAGTATCGAGGCAGACTGTCAAGAGCAAGAAGCGAGGCAAGAAGGACCTGATTGAGGCAGAGAGTGAGTACGAGCAGGGGAAAAATGAGAAAGGATTCCCAGCCGGTGGATATTTAATCGGGAGACACCCCGAGTGTGACATGGTCCTCGATATCCCGACCGTGTCGAATCGACACTGCTTGCTTTTCAACGAGTCGCGCAACGGCGACATGATAGCTATTCTTGAAGATTTGTCAAGCAACGGCACCTTTGTCAACGAAGCATTGCTGGGGCGCAACAAGCGACGGGAGCTCGAGGATGGCGACGAAATCACGATTTTGGACGAGGCGAGGTTCGTTTTCCGTTACCCGAGAAATCGAGACTCCAGTGCTTTCAACTCGCGCTACAGGATACTACAGCAGCTAGGAAAGGGTCATTTTGCAACCGTCTACCTCTGCGTGGAACGATCAACAGGATTCAAGTTCGCGGTCAAAAAGTTCGAGAGGCGAATGGGAGAGTCGCAGAAGTCACAGACTGAAGGCCTGGAGCAAGAAATTGCCGTGCTGATGAGTGTCAGCCATCCAAATGTTCTCTGCTTGAAAGAGACCTTCGATGAGCTGGATGGAGTATATCTGGTTTTGGAGCTGGCTGCCGAAGGGGAACTCTTTAACCTGATTGTGACCAAACAGAAACTCACCGAGGCCGAGACGCGCAAGGTCTTTATCCAACTATTCCAGGGAACGAAATATCTGCACGAACGAAACATCGTCCACCGAGACATCAAGCCTGAAAACATCTTGTTGACCGACAAGAACTTGTCTGTCAAGCTGGCAGATTTTGGTTTGGCGAAGATTATAGGAGAGGAGTCTTTCACGACAACGCTCTGCGGCACACCAAGTTGTAAGTATATGTCCCTTGGAAAGTCCAGGCACTTGTTGACCGCTCTCAGATGTGGCACCGGAGATCCTAGAGAACACTCGACATCGGAAGTACACCAGAGCAGTAGATGTGTGGTCACTCGGCGTGGTCTTGTACATCTGTCTGTGCGGCTTCCCACCCTTTTCGGACGAACTATATTCACGAGAGAACCCATACACACTTGCGCAACAGATCAAGATGGGTCGCTTCGACTACCCTTCACCCTACTGGGACTCGATAGGCGACCCGGCGCTCGACCTGATTGATCGCATGTTGACGGTCGACGTCGAAAAACGCATCACCATCGATCAATGTCTGGAGCACCCTTGGACCCGAAACGCCGGGTACATCAACCCTGCAGATTCCCTGGACGGGCTCACCGGCCAAATGAGTGCATTCGACTTTTCAAAGCGGAAAATCCAACGCGAGCGCACCTTGCTAGCCAACATCAACGACATCAAAGTGAGCAAGGTCGTTGAGCTCAATGGCGGCCATCCGATCCAAGGTCAACCCACGCATATTGATGGCTCACCCGCTCATGTCAAAGTATGGGAGAAGAACCCTGGCGGTAAGAACGTCATGAGTTCAGTGGCGGCCAAGAAGCCAGGCAAAATGTCCAACAATGAGGAGGCGATCGCGAGAGAGGAACATCCCGCGGCAAATCGGCAGCAGGCAGAATTCATGGGCATGGGCGGCAAGGGGGATATGCAATTATTCGCCGACGATGTGACCTCGAGGTATCACCCGGAGGAGGTACCACAGCGCAGGAAGAAGTGAGCAAAAGCACCCACGCGAAAGTCGGCTTTGTGAGCAAAACGCTTTGGAAATCACAGTTTGCAACATGAACCGACATCGCCCGCTCACCTGTTGCATATCGCTATAAACCTCGAATGGTGCATAGTTGGATTCCCTGCAATTGAGATCCTGCCACTTGTACAGGGCGCAATCATTGGATGAGACGACACGGGTCAACGAGTACTCTATATACGAAAAACCTTGTCCGTTCGTATCAAGCACACGCCGGGCCCCTGCGTCGCGCTTCCCACCCGCCGCCTCAAGACACGGACGCGGCTTGATCAGGTCAAGGTATCTGGCGACCATGCTGTACTGTGTCTATACCGTACACCATACAGCTTCAGCTACAGCTACAGTACAGTCCTGCAACGGTGCAACGAGCATCTCCCGTCCGAGGCCACACCGACACATAGGAAAGGAGAACGGGCAGGCAGGATCACGAACGGACGGACGGCATGGAAGGGAGTGGAATTGGTCTATATACTTACTTATGGAGTATACCTACCTACAGTACAGTAATTACTGTATATCAAAAGTTGGAAAAGGTTCGGGCATACGTACGCACGCAGTCTCGGTAGTTAATGGATGATATCAATATCAATGGCTTATCCATGCCTTATCCATGCATGCTCGATGTCGATATCCTGTTCTAAAGTAAAGGAAATTTTCGACAGGGAAAAACATACAGTACAGTATCATGTCTTGGCACTGAGTATTCCGTGATGCCTCCATACACTGTCCCAGCTGCGCTTCGTCGCTGTGGCTGTTCGGCCTACTGTACCACGGGCTGTTTGTGCAATGGCGTGGATCGCATGATTGACGCTAGGTTCGGGACATGCCAAATATCGTGACGGTGGTGAGGACACCCTACAGTTATTACGACCACAACACGACCACTGTCTGAAGACGTTGACCACACTCTCGGATGACAATTGTCTGAGGTGACCAAGTCAGACAGTCTTGATTCTGCAAAAGTCGCATTGTACCTATTAGCTCCCACCCTCGCTTGCTTCCATGTGGGGACAGGGACAGCTTCCATGAAATACCTAGGTACTTTTCCACCTTCAGATCATCCCAGCCCAGGTTAAGCTCAATATGCCAAGCTCAGTATTGATTGCGTCCATCATTCGGTGCTCGTCCCTCCATCTTCAAATTGCCCATCATCTTCGTCATCCAACTCTTCAACATCAGGAGCCACATCCGGATCCGGCTCATCCGGCAGGATGAGTTGTCTGAGATCGTAGTTCTGTGCCTGGACGGAGGCAGGAGCGTTCGCATTTTCACTCGCCGCCGGGATCGGAGCGAGGCGCACAGCATGATGAGGACCGACGATGTCCGCGGCCATTTGAACTGCCAGAGCCTCATGTGCTAACCTTTGAGCTGCGGTATTAGCTGCGTGAACCCCATCTTCCACGCGAATATCTGGGAGTGCCTGAGCCGCTAGAGATCCGGGACGGAATTGATCTCTCAAGCGCTGGATGCGCCGGATCAAGTCTCGAGCCAAGGCGCCCATATCTTCTAGTTCCCGGATCTCATCGGGATTATTGCTCAACACGTCAGACTGTGTGGCCGACTCCGGCTGCGATGAACTGCTCGCCTCGGCTTGTTGCGGTCCTGCCGTGCCAGGATACTGCATGTTCAAACTTGTAAAGAACTCGACCAACCCTTCAATGGCCTGTTCCGTGGCCGAGAGAGTCCCTGTAGCCCCCTGACTCGTTCTTCTCTCCTCCACTGGTTTCCGCATCTTATCCTTTCTCTTCTTGAGTCTTCTGATCGACTGCGACTGAGCCTTTAGGAATGCTTCAGACTTGCGTTTGCATTTTCCAGAAATCATCCTGTCCCAGCGGCAGTTGGGGCAGAAGAACAAAGCAGTCCCAGGCGCAGGTGTGGCGGCTGGCATAGTGGCCATGCTATGATCTTCATCTGCTGGTGGTCGCTGGCACCCTTTGCAGGGACACGGCGGCTCTAGAGACCCACTGCAGTCGTCGCAAATGTAGACCTTGCATCCGACACACTGATCTATGGGTGCTGTGCAACGCCTTCTGTGATCGCCTGGAGCCGAACGGGTCGCTGGGCAGAAAAGTGCTTGACAACCTCGCCATTTGGGGCCCGAGGGTATTGCAGGACGTGGGGGTCGTCGCGGTGCCGAGTTTGGCTCGGGTGTCGCTGGGATGGAATGGGCCGAAGGCGCAGGAGAGGTTGATCGGGAGTGTGGACCAGTGCTATCCGAAACGGGTGATGCTGACCGTTGCGGCCGATCAACCTCTGCCATGGGTGTTCGTAGCGGTCTCGACGCGATGCTGGCCTCAGCAGAACGAAGCGGCTCCGGAGTATCTGCCACGACTTCAGAAACAGCCAGTGGCGCGACAGTGGACGCAGGCATTGTGGCAGCTCGCGCAGCCCTTGGAGTGCTGACAGTGCTTTCTATTTCTATAGGGTTCCGCTCTTGTGCAGGTTGCTTCCCTTTTCGTTGTTTCATCAGGGTAGCAAGTAACTTCGCGGCCGTCTGTTTCGACTTGTACTCCTGCTTTTCAAGCACAAGGTCTTTGTATCCACATATCCTAGCTTTCAGTCGATCGCTAATGTCATGCTTGAGACAGATAGCAGTGGCGCAAGCCTTGCATTTGATTTTCCAGTGGTTCGCGTTATAACAATCATCGCACAGGACCCGAGGCACAGACACGGCAGGATGCTCCCCCGTAGCCAGAGTCGCAGCCGTTTGGAACAAGCCATCGATGGACTGCCAGCGGCCTCCGGGGCCTAGTTGGTTAGGTACATTTTCTGGTCCAGCTGATCGGTCAGGGTTGAACTCAGGGTCCTCCCATCCGTGTCCACGCGGAAGCGGCGCCGCTCGTATGCGATCAATGTCACGAGCTGCATTGTTGCTGTAAGTGATCCCACCACCTCCGGAAAATAAGGGCTCTGTGCAGCACCACTTAAACTTGAGATTGGGCAGACTGTTGGTATTGGCAAGCTGACCCAGGTTGCTTCCTCCAAGAGGAGGCAGATCTTGATCTTGCATGGAACAGGGCGACACAGCACAACCGGGGGCCCACCAGAACTTGTTTCTGTCTTCTTCGCGGGAGTTCCTGTTCCGTAAATAAGGTCGGTCGAAGGCACAGCTGGCACATAGTGTCTTTCTACATCCTGAACAATGCATCATGACTGAACACTGCTCACACCTTTCCAGTATTTGGGCATCACAGTTCTGGCAGGTGATGTCGTCGACGAACTGCCGGTGCGAGTGTCGTAGGTGTGCAGGAGTAAATTTGGCCTCTGGCCCTGTCCCAAGGGGCTCGCCATTCATGCCTTCCTCATCATACTCCCAGCTTCTGCAATCTCGTTTCCGCTTCTTGCTGGGGAGATTACTACCTTTGGGGGTTTCAACGGGTCCTAGCCAATTCCGACTCCTCCATAGGCGGTCGTAGACCACCCACACTTCTCTGGGGTCCTGTGGCATGCGCATCTTCACGTAACCTCGCCGGCGGTAACATCGTGCTCCGGGAGTAGTGCACCAGGCAGTATCCGTCCAAATCCCGAGGGTGTGGCACGTAGTTACCAGTTCATGCGTCGGTTCACTATCGCTTTCTTTGCGTGCCAGACTGCTCGGGAGGTAGGGCCTCCTTCTGTGGTGTCGACATCTGTAGGTGTAGAGACTCTTCAAAGCCAATGTCTCGAAGCCTGGGGGGGGACCTTTGGAGTCTGGCGTGTTTCGGGCCAAGGCATGCATCGTTAGCCACGGGTTGATATGGTATTTCAAAGAGACGTTCTTGCAACCCCGGACCGAGACGTGTAGAAGTGTCTCTCTCCTCAAGATAAGTACGGTTGATGTCAAGGTCGTCCCGCTCACAGCCGTGTTATCCAACTCCAGACTAGCCAGCCTCGTGCTGAAAGGGTTTATGACCGTCAGGATAATCTGGTCGAGGGCATAGTTGCTGGACTGCCTCTGGCCAATAGTCCCACTGGCAGTGATAGTCGTCGTGGTAGTAGCTGGCTGGTAGAGGCGCCATGAGATATACCGCCACGAGGTAGGAGACCGTGCAAAGAAGTCTCGGAGGTAGGGTGAGGTCTGGTATAGGCGGAAGATGGTCTCAGTCGGTATTTGTGCAAGGAGTGATCGGAGAATGGGTGGATTGCAAGTGATTAAGAGTTCGAATGGAGACAGGGTCGTCCGCGCCGGCACGGGATCCGGCGGCAATACCGGTGTAGGACGTGTTGTTGAGGCCATCTCGAGTGGATTTGTAAAGATATCGACAGGCCGAACGTCGATGATGTCGGTATCTCCGAACACATATTTCGCTTTCAGTGAGACAGACGATAAGGCGAAGACGGCGGCGAGGGAGTGACAGCCTTAGTGTCCGTCGACAGCCACAGTCCGAGTTGTAGCTGGTTGCCCGATATACGTGAGTTAGCTGAGTGAGTAACGAACAAGGCGTTTCAGTGAAGAAAGGCGCAGTTCAGACTGCCAGCGAAGACTCCAAGTCACGTGACGCGCTAAGTTCTCACCGGTCCTGACGCCCTGCACGATGCCTAAACTGGTCCGCATTCTCCAACCGGACTTGTCTTCGGATGGCCGGGCACTCCCAGCCATGCCCGCAGGTGCCTCATGGGGACCTACGAATAGGCAGGGCTTAAGGATGTGTACGTACTCTGTACACAGCACTTCCTGCAGGATCTGAGCTTCGACACGGCTGATCATATACCCTCATCCCTCCTCATGAGTCCTATCCCCACAGTCCTCGCTGGATACCTCAACAACTCCCTCACCCTCTCATCCCGATCATGCATCAAAAACGTTGTGATAGCAATGCACTCAGCCTTGCATCTCACGCTGATCCACCACTGTCCCACTTCGCTCATCATCGCCAGCCAATGTGCCAGAATCAGCAACGCTCGTGTATCTCTACTCACAAGCAGACGGAGAAACTCGCCTTCTATGACGGCAACAAATTCAACCAATTTGTTGAAAGTAGTCACGCTGGGTCTGAGTCGCCGAATATAAAGTAGGTGTTGCAGTGCTTCGTAGTAAGGGTTGGTGTCGCACGAAGATTCTGCTGTCACTTCACAGATTTCTAAGAACAAACTGTGCGCCTCGTCACCAGCCTTTGAAGTCACGTAGTTTGGTACTCGCTGGAATATTGCCGAGTCCAGGAACACCGGGCGCCAGATGGAATTCCAGATAACGTCTCCCAGTTGGCTCCGTAGCGCATTGATTCCGTGTTGGATGGTCAACCATGCGAGACGTTCGCGCCGTGCTTCTGGTGGCGCGTATATGAAGCTTTTGCTGGGGTCAGGTAACGGCTCGCTGAGCATGAACTGGTGCACACAGATCAGCATAACGGTAGATATCAGGCCATCCATATTCTCCTCGGTGGCGCCATTGGACAGCTCGTCTCGGAACAGCTGCAGTGCCTTTTGCCAATGATAAAAAGCAGCCAACTGGCTTTGGCCATGTTGAACTGGATGCTGAGCTGCAGGAAGAAGATAACAGAGGTGGTCGGCAGATACTCCGTTGATGGCATGCATCAGGTAAGGCTTTTGAAGAGCAAGCTCCATGGCAGCACCACGCGAAATCTCTTGACCCATATCCGATCCGATACAGCATACCGTGACCGTACAAAAGTGCTGGAACGTTTGCATAAATGGCGTCATTTTGTCCGGAACTTCCAGGGGGAACTTCGGAGGCAAGCTGCGCGGCAGGCTGAGCGGAGTAGAAAGTCTCGAGCTTGGTTGTGTGCTGCTGCTGCTCGCGATCAAGCAGGTCGTTTCTAGGCTTTCCGCTGAGGACTCACGAGAACTCGTGTTGTGGGCCTTGGATAGAAGGGCACATTCTCTTCTACCCCTTTGCTGGTTTCTCTCGTATGAATAGTCACAATCAATCCCGCGACTTTGGCATTGGAAGCAGCCACCGTTCCTGTTCTCATCGCACTGAAGGCAAGAACCTGATCAGTCTTGGCCCTGCCTCAATAAGTGGAAACACAAACCTTGATTCGTCGCTGCTTGCAGGACTTGCATCCTGTGCGACTTTTCTTATGCGACCTCCTTGTGTGGAAAGTGACTCTTTCTGGTGTGGATTCGCCTTTGGACACCCGAGATGTCGAGGGCAGTGTCACCTTGAAAACTGACTTCATCTTGATTCGCTGCCTTGTACTTGCTGTCCACGCCGGCCTGAAACGCTTCGATCCTGGTCGCACCACCTGCGGCGTCCTAAGAGGTGAGAAAGGTGGGAGAAATGAGATTCGGGTCAGTACGATATTTGCCATTCCGGAACAACAGGCAGCCACCTTCCTCGCAGCTCAAGTCTCGTATCTCGACGCTGATACGAAGTCGGGCTACATCCGGCGGTGGGTTTCGTTCTCAAAAAGGAAATCATCGTATTCGGCTGGCAGAGGCTCTTGTGTTGACCAACCGAATCGTGGCACCTCGTCTCTGCCACGATCCGAAATAATCGCCGAGAAACCTTAAGGAAAATAATCATGATGAATTGAGGTCGTGCGTCTGCTTTCAGGAGCCTAGGTAACTCGATCCGTGCTATACTTTGACGCAGCTGCGCCTCTATACGTGCATCCATAAACCATCTCCTCGTCCTGTTGCTGCATAGATGCAGAATTAGGTTGGATCCAACGCGATCAGATGCCGTCGCTATGCGAAACCATGTCTCATCTACTTCGGCAGAGTCTGAAAAGTCCCTCACCCCAAGCAACAACCCTCGCTTGCCCGTTTAAATGCTCCTTGAAAGAACTCTTGCATGGCAGTGTAGTGAAAAATAATGCCGAAGACAACCGCCACGTGCCAGATATTGTGGCTGCATCCAATGTAGTCGAACGAGCCGGGCCACCACTTCTCTGGGACTTGGCTGGCATAAATGAGTGCGCCGGTGAAGTATACCATCATACTTTTGGCAATCGGCGCATAGAAATAGAAAGTCCACTCCGGACCCCGTGTATAGTTCAGCTGGAGCACAGGAGCAAAGCCGGTCACAGCTAGAGTAACAAAAAACGTCACTCGGAACCAGGCCATGTCAGCTCGATTAAAGCTCTCTCGCCAGGGGAGGATGGCTCCAGCGATTCCAAGCACGGCTGTTAAGGTCATGTATATCGTCCTGGACACTGGTTCGCAATAGAAGGCCGTCCATTCACTGCTGAGAATGCTCGCCGCTACCAGAAGTGAAATGCCGGTATAGTCGACGCACGCGAATCGATCGTACAGGCACTTGTCTGAAATGCTGTTCATGGTATGCCACATCGTCGAGCAAATCAGGCATTTGCAAGCTGCGGCGAAGAAACAAGCAGCGACCAGGACATCCATCTTGCTGGAGAGAGGAAATGCTGCCGACGAGGGATAGAAATAAAATGCCACGGCAAGCACGACAATAAGGCCAATGCCGTGTGACCAAATGTTGACCATCTCGTTGTGAGCGTGGAAGATTGAGCCAAGGCATTCGAGCGGTGTTTTGTGGAAGCGGTAGCCCTTGAGGATATGTGGGTTGTTCCTCCACGGGACAGGGAGATCTTCGTAGTGAATGAGCCTTGTCTCGGCAGCGCGTGTCAGAGCATGTGAGACCGACTCCGCAAGAATGTCCTTTGCGCGCAAGGCTTTATCAAGGCCATCCTCGAACATCTCCCTCGTGGCGTTGAGGGAATCATCGACCTTCTTCCACCCAGTCTCCAACAGTTGAGTCTTTGTCTCGTGCACCCGAGATTCCAGTTCGGCTAGATATGTCTCCATCAATCGCATGCCTTCTTGCGCCTTCTGTTCGAGACCTTCACGAGATGGCATAATGTCGTTGTACCGGGTCTCGAGGGTGTCCACCAATATCAGGGCACGTTGTCTGGCAGCACCCCATAACAGCTCTCCGGAGATAGTCGGCGCACAGGAATCCCGAACATCTCTCAGCGCTTGGTAAGCACGCTCCAACTGTGCGTCGAACGTTGTAAGACTCTCTTGTCGGCGTTTTTCCAACCTGTCCAGCCTATTCCTCAACTCGGTGAGGAAGAGATCGACGCGAACATAGACGGCATCAGCGTTGCAGACGCTCGACTGCCGCCGGCTAGGGATCGCATTGTAGGAATGTCTTCTGCCCCGACGAAGCAGGCTTGTTCGTTCGTCGAAGCCGCACGGGCTGCACTCGCGGCTGGTGGTTGTAGCGTCGAAGGTAACCGTCTTTGTTGCGCACGACATCTTGTCGGGCTGGATCTTAACAACCATGCGGCAGCCTGTACGCTCTCGGACGAGGATTTAAATGAAGGGGAGGAAAGGTTCGGCCTTCTATCAGAGGATTCAATAGTTCGATATCAGGCGTCGATCGGCCGTCAGCGGGAGCTTGTCTATGTCAGTGGCGCAGTGAGCGTGTCGCGTGCGTGTCAAATGGCGGAGTCCGATGTGGCAGGAAGAAGTCGCCTTGGGAGGGAGAAAAGCAGTAGGGACAGACGTGAAGAGTGAACAATATACACTACAATTACATGGAGCAGATATGCAATGTCAGTGGTCGAGTGGGGGAATGAATGAGAGGATACCACCAATGCGTTGGGAAGGCCACAGAGGTACAAAGTGGAGTGGCGATTCATGTCTGATGGTCATGTCAAGCGCTAGAGTCTGAAATGCGCACAGGGGGCTGGAAGATGACAGCATCGGCGTCATTTGATTACCGTGTTGGGTGCAAATTAGTCGTGAGGTCACTACGGCAATCGACAGACACGTGACTAATATCTTCAAATGACTGCTGTCCGTCAGGACGCCTGGAGGTGCAGCCGAGGCGGTCTCTTTTGGCGCTCTCGCTGCTGTCATGCAGCTCATCTTCACATGCGAGGCTCGTAGAGTCCAATTGGTGGTCGTTCTACAGCATTCGCTGTATTCCCGCAAGTACACTGGTTGACTTGAGGACAAATATACTGGCATGTGGCCGACTGTCTGTCCACGCCTGATCGCATTCCCTCACGCGTGCTGCTCTTCAGTGTCCCGGATTGGCTCAGGCGTCATAAT
The DNA here is from genome assembly GCF_000585515.1 of Cladophialophora yegresii CBS 114405. Lineage (NCBI taxonomy): Eukaryota > Fungi > Ascomycota > Eurotiomycetes > Chaetothyriales > Herpotrichiellaceae > Cladophialophora > Cladophialophora yegresii. The sequence continues at coordinate 4,538,560 of NW_006913045.1, forward strand.
CTTGTGTACAGTAGCTCTTAGTGTACCTTTGCGAAGCAGAGATCCATGCTCTAGATTGCTCCATCTGCGTCCGAGATCGCCTTTTTCTGAAATCGTCCTTGAATCCAGCAACGGTACATCTTGATGCGCCGCTGCCGGTTCACAATCAGCCGCCGGTCCACGTCCAGATTCATGATGTCGAATCCGTTCGCCCAGATCTCCTCGAGTTGCTCTTTCTCAAAGAAGTAGACTCTGGTGCCATCTCCACGAACGTAGAAGTTATCTTCCATCCACCTCCCCGCCTTAAACCGGACCTGGGCCAGATCCCCTCTCCCGTAATCCCTGAATAGCACTTCTCCGCCGGGCTTCAGAACACGCTGAATGTTGGTCAGTGCCTGCTGCCACTGTTTCGGACTGAGTGCGGAGAAAACAAATATCATAATCACAATGTCGACACTGTTTTCTGCAACACCCGGGGGTAGGGTCTCTCCAGCAACATCCCAGGTCTCAGCCCTCATGATCCCGTTGGAGTCTGCGTAATCTTGCGCATTCCTCATTGTCTCGACGGCCTTCTTGCTGAAATCGACTGCAAAAAGCTTCAACCGAGGGTTCTCGTTCATCCTCAGGATAGGAAACGCAGTGTTCCCGGCCCCTGCACCTACTTCGAGGACGACTTTGTTCCCTGCGTCTGGGTTTGTAACTTCTTTGAGTACTGGAAATTCCTGAGCCAGCCACTTCCTATCCTTGAAAAAGGTACTGGTCTTCTGCTTGTAGAATAAATCCCACCATTTTTCTGGGTTGTCGTTGAAGCGCGCTCGGTCAAAGTCAGAGACGGGGGCTTCACGTTGTGCGGCATATTGCGCCTCGCAGAATTCATAGTGAGCCGCGTCTGGAACTACATGGTCCCATGCATTGTACTGGAAAACATCGTCCTGCTCTGACAGATAGCGCTGCCCAAACTGAAAGGGATCTGTCCGCTTTGCGTTCGTAGCAGGGTCATGCGAGAGGTGAGGTGGAATTGTCTCTGGGATCGGTTGAGGATCGCACAAGTCAGTAACGTCTTTGGTGCCGTTAACTTGTGGTGCTAAGTCCAGCGAAGCGACCGCGTCCTCGGGTCCCCTGTCTGGCGCCATGCTTTGAAGGCTCGGGAAAGAACAGAATGTGAGCAACCTCAGAAATATTTCTCCGTCGAATGTCCACTCCGATTGGCTGCGCATTTACTGCGTCGCCTGCGATCACCCAAGACGTCGACACAGCTTCAGCACCTACACCCCAACTCCTTCCTGCTCACGCAGCTCTCGCAAAGACGTCTGGACGCTTGCCCTAATACGAAAGAGGCGCGACCATGGCAGTGGGCGATCAGATCAGAGATCCGAGGCTACAACCGCTGCTAGAAACGTCGCGCGCCACGCTAACAAAGACACTTTCCGTCCTCTCATGGCTTGAAGAAAATGCGACAGTCGCGACTCCCTCACCCGAGCAGAAGCTAGAACTTGCACAACAGCAGAAGATACTGAATGCATACTTGGCAAAGTTACGCGGTCAACAACGGCAAGCGGCCTTTGGCGCGAGAGCAACCAAACAAGAGACAGCAGAAGCGAGGCAAGAGGTTGACCGGTTACTCCTACAACTCCAGAATTTGTATTATGAGCAGAGACATCTGATGGGTGAAATCGGCGCTTGTGAAGGTTATGATCATGCCTACACACATCTACCCCTACGGCCGCTGGATGAGTATCTGGCTATGTTTCCTGACCAGGCTGAATCATCGGAGCAGGAGTTGATGCCGCTGAGGATCGAGCACGAGAAGCAAGAACGAGAGAAGATGGAGCAGGAGAGGTTGGAGTTGGTCAAAACCAAAGAGGCCTTGGTCAAGGAGAATACGAGGAAGAAGGATGAACTCAAGAAGATGGATGAAAAGCTTGAGGGTATGATTGATGGGCTGAAGCCCTTGGAGGAGGCTCTGCAGAAGGATCTATGAAAGACGACACTTTCGAGAGCGCGTTCGCTATCCATGCCACGGCGGGCCCTTTTCAAGCGGATCTGCTCAGATACCTCCGTGGCCAACCACCAAGCAGCCTTACTGCGAGCTAATCGCGCGTTCCACATGTTGGGGAATACTCTCACCAGTTTGTGAGGCATACTTGAGCAGGCACGACAACACCGCAGTGACAAATGATCCGCCACGCTCGAACCAGGAGTTTCGCATCCCGTTTGCGATGTCACAGGTCTTATCGAGCATGCAGTCAACACGAGCCCCACACGGGTGCAGGGTACTCGCTTCCCTCAGAAGGGCGCCGTGCTGGAGGTTGTGGTAGATGATGCTCTGTATCATCTGGCGGGGCAAAAGATCTGCACAGAGTGGTCACTGACCTACGAAGAGGAGCTTGTCGGTGTCTCGGTGCACCAAGTGACGTGCAACTGTTGGGTTCCAGTTTGCCCCTTTGCGCCTTGCTAACTGGAAGACTGCGGGCTTCGACACATCCTCAGGACAAGAAAGGCCGAGTTTGCAACCCCCGCCACAGTGCTGGACGTGGAGATACCGGTGGTCGAGACTCAAGGAGGAGCAAGACCAGATTTAGAGAGTGCTGACCGTGTCCGTCGCGCTCTTTGCGCAGAGTTGCTTAAGCTTGTCGTTCATTGCATTCATCTACGGCGTATGGAGCAGGGAGGATACGCGCATTCTTGACCGAGCTCAATATTGGTTAATAATGAGCAGTTGTTTCACGGAACTGAACAAGACAAGTGCCGGCGGCCGAACCATTCCAGAGGAGTAGCAACGGTTCCAATATTGCTTATCATGGCTAAAAGGAATCACTATACCGTTCGAATAACTCGATATCGTTGATTTGGAACAAGCAAGTCTAATTCTCGCCAATTTGCATCCTCTCTGTATCTATGTTCAATCAGCCCAGGTGCTAGCCATAGACATGTTCACTACCTCACTGACCCGGAGAAAAGACTGCAACAGCAGGAACCATTGAGAGACCTCCAAACTTCACTAATGCTCACCACTTATGACTGCGTGTGTTGGTGATTCACAGACAACACCGGCTACACCTCAAGAGAACGATTGCTTTGGTTGGAAACGATTCAAGGACAGGCTTTGCAGAACCTGAAAGGATGAACATCGTACTGTGTAAGGCGTGTGTTGGAGAATGTCTCCAAGATGTCGCCGTCGGTTGAATCTACAGCTTTCATCCCGTACAGTTCTTGGGGGCTGAGCCAGGCAGGCGGTTTTGTGGCTGGGCAGGCAGCCTGATCTCAACCCATCGTCTTAAACACATCTGACAATCCTCCTGGGTCTACCTTGGGTGCTGGAAGCTGTCTTGCCTTGTGCCTGGCTAACACATGCATCAGTAGCACCGGCAGAAATGCCTTCCCTTTCCTCACTCTGCTGCTCCTCCAGTGACAGGCCAAGCAAGCTGGAAGCGGAAACTCGTCACGCTCGCATTATTTCCGTCACGAATCAAACACGAGCAAGCAGCACTCGTCACCTCCCACGTCGCTGGGACTACCCACTAGAAGAAAGCCCGCCAGCATACGAAGACACCGTCCAACACTCGTTGCTTGTTGCGGAGGAAAAGCAGCCCATAGGCTTCCAATTTACCGTGGAAGCTGGGAATGGCACCCATCCTCCTGCGTCCCCACGATCCTCTGTCGTCTCGATCCCCTCAACACGTCTGACAGACCTCACGGCAGCACAGACTGGTGAAACAGTGAGAACAAGCTGGCGGGAAAGTCTAGCGCTGGACAGAACTTCCACAAGCGGGAGTCTCCCACCTTACTCTTACTACGCACGAAGGAGTCCGAGCCCGGCATCGTCAGGCGTAGTGGTGGGCGAACGCGAAAGAGACGGTGTATGGCAACACCCAGTCATGGCGAGTAATTGGCTCGAGGTACTGAGCCAGGGTTCCTTGCCGCAAGATTCGCGGCAAAGAGACGATCGTCGGCAAAATAGAGAGAACACAAGGGGAGCTGGATATGGCTGATCAAGTCAACTCCTGGGTCATTGCCTCTGTTGGGTGTTCATGTAATTTCCGCGACAAGTTTCCTCGTTCATCAAACTGGGTCGAGATTGAAGCCTGGCAAACAGCTCAAAGTCGAGTTGTCCGATGTCTGCCATGAAAATGGAGCCCGTTGCGACCATCTCCATCTATAGCCTCGTGGGCGCTCAACCAGGCACTGAAGTTGCCCGATTCCAGTCACCTATTCGATACCATCCGTGGCACTGGCAAACAATCCCGCTGTCTCGCCTCCGAACCTTGATATCCAGGGCAACCAGCTCGAGCTCCATCATTGCCAGGCTGGTACAAAGGAATTCTTCTATCTTCAATACAGCCTCTCGGCTGGGGTGATATACTGCCAAGAGCATATCTAGGTGGTAGTCTGTCAAACGCTCGAAGCAGTATTCGGAATCGGCTCTACTTTGCAAGCAGGGTCGGTATACGAGACGCATGCAAGGCAGCGAGTGTCAATGGCATCTCCTTGACCACGGCTCTGAATGCCACTTCCAGAGTGGGCTCGATTTCACTGCCAGTGACAAGCGCACGCCATTGACGCTTTCCAGCTCGTGAGAGTTGAATGAACTTGGAGCCATCTGAGAGGAGTATTGGAAAATCGGACTGCCCTCATTTTCATTACGCTCTAAGCCGCCAAAGCCTGTTGAGCCGCGTAGGGAAATGTACGGCTCTTTGCAACATGTTTCCGGCGTTCATTCTGATTTGAATCCTCCCTCTGCTTTCTTGGGCCAAGTCTGCAATCGACACCGCCTTGATGGGGACACGATAAGCTGATACAGCCTTATGCGGATATCTATCAGCTCAAGCAGCCAACGACAATAAATCGGTTCAGCCTCCGTCTTCCACCGCCCAGAATCTGGGGAAGAAGCGTGACCAGCATGATAGGTGTATGACGTAGTGCGCCTGGGACTCAGCGGCTCGTTAGTTACTCGTAGCACTTGTACGGGCGCTGGGGCCCCAATTAGCTACTGCCCAAGCAGGGAATAAGCTCCTGGAACGCACACACATCGTCGCAACCCAAGAATTTTCACGCAAGAATCGTCGCGGGGTTGTCAATGATCGGCAGTGATTAAGATCTCCACACGCAAGGTCTTCTTCCGTCAAGATGCGCCGAGCAGCCCCAGCAAAGCTCCTTCCATGCCGAGAAAGAGGAGGTGGTCATTGGCGCTACAAGACGAATCTCAGTTCACACTAATTTCGACTCCTGCGCTGATGCGACGACACCAGTCGACGCCGAGGGGGGCCGTGTCGTCTCTGGTTTAACAATGTCATCCAGCGCCACGGCATCGTCCAGCTCATACTCATCAGCCGGCCGGGGAATTGAAGGTGGCTATGAAGGTGACAGCTTGACCCTCAAGGTCCTAATCGCATTCTTCCTCGGCCTCGCATTGTACAATGTGGTCGAACTGCAAGTTCTCATCTTCGGCACATTCGCCAAGTTCAAGGGCTTGTATTTCTGGAGCTTGGTCATCTCCGGCTGGGGCATTGTTCCCTACTCTGTCGGGTTTCTCTTCAAATACTTCTCGATCCTTACCGGCGGAGCACGATGGTTCTCGGTCTTCCTGCTCTCCATCGGATGGTATCCCATGGTGACGGGCCAAGCAATTGTGCTCTGGTCGCGCCTTCATCTTATTGTCACCGGCGAGAAAGGCGACAAGATCCTCCGTTACACCAAATGGATGATTATCGTCAATGCTATTGTCCTCCACGTCCCGACGACTGTCCTCACCATCGGCTCAAATACCGACAGCCATCCACAGGTCTATGTCAGTGGATACAACGTCATGGAGAAAGTACAGATGTGTGGTTTCTTCTTACAAGAGGTCATTCTGTCGTCAATCTATATCGCCGAGACCATTCGCATCCTCCGCACTTCAGTCCAGGATAGCACAAAGAGACTGATGTATCAACTCATGGCCATCAACATATTGATCATTGTCATGGACTTGGGTCTCCTGGGTCTGGAATGTGCTTCTCTGTATATCCTTGAGACGATCACCAAACCAACATTCTACTCGATCAAGCTCAAGTTGGAGTTCGCCATCCTCGGGAAACTAGTGCACTTTGTGGAGGCAACAAATCCTCACTTCCGCTTACTAGCGACGAGAAGCGCAAATCTTCCCCACTGAATGGTGAATCCGATATCGCCGACTTCGTTGACTTGACCAAAATCAACACCGATGTGACAAGGACTTCGCAACCGAAACGGTCAAGTACAAGCAGGGCTGGTGCTCCAGACCTCGACCTCGACCTGGAAATCGCAAGACTCGAGCATGTCGAAACGCTGCCGTCTCAGGTCGGGATGCGAAATGGCGATATTGCACCTTCGAGACAACGAAAGCCCGAGACTCTGGAGCACAATTACAGGGACGATTGATGATCTGGCGATGTCCACGACACCCTTTTCACGCATGGACATCAGTCGCTTGTGTCGCGACTGCTCTTCTAGGGTCGAGACTGCGTCTTCAGCGCTTGCGAACCAGTCGCTGTAGAAAGACCAAAACGTGAGGTCGCACTGCGTCCTCGACTGCGACCCCTGGCATAGCTGCGTCTTTTCACTACCGCTTATGGCCTTTCGTACGATGAACACACCAGCCTCAGCATCGCGGTCTACCCATTTCTGCCGGAAGCTTTCAAGATCACACTATGGCTCCACGTATGACTGCAAGCCGGAAACATCAAACATTCAGGTTCCATCCAGAAACCTCTGGGAAATAGACCAGCCGAGCGTAGTCACTGCCCGAACTTGCCAACTTGACAGTTTGAGCGCAATTCAGAAACGTCGACAGCAGCCCGCTTGCTCAGGGTCGACGCTTACATACAGATTGAGGGCGAATGGACCCTTCCCTTCAGCAGCGCAGCAAATCACAGTCAGCGAGGGCAATGCAACAGTGGATGTCTCTTCCTGGTCATTACAAGAGATGTGGAAGACATGATATCGACCGAACGCCACAACTTGGCTCTCCGTTTAACGTCAACCGGAAATTCAGAGTTGAGAACATTTGTCACCAGGACACTTCCGATCCAACGCCAGCCAGCGCCCTTAAGCGTGTTCCCGAACCATAAGGCTGCATGTCGGACACGCACTCCGTGTTTGAGCAGTAGAGCTTACATGGCGGTAAATCTGCCGAACCGCCAATCTGCACACTGATCTTGATCATGGAACATCACACGACACATTCCACTTTGAGGGACACGTTTTCCTTTCCTCCACCGGTATCAGACCTTGCTCGGTGTTCGTCCCATGCCCATGACGAAATAACGCATTGATGCTAGACTACCCGTGCGACTACACGGTTCTTTCAAAGGCAAACAAGTCGACATAGCCATACTTGCCCTCCGCCGTGCCACACCCGCGAGACTTTGTCGCCGCATATTCTCGTTGTTCAGCCGTGCTTCCTGGTCCTCAAGGTCGGTGGGCTGATACCTGTTTGCGAAGCCGCCTATGTCACAACGCTCCACGTTAGCATCAGTCAGCAAACCCGAAATCGACTGGCAGTCTAAAAGCGCAAATGCCATACCTATTCCCGTATGATGACCACCCTCGACAAGGACGATCCCGGGCGCCGAACGGTCATATAGCAACCGCGCCATGTCCTCATTTTTGCCCTCTGCGTCCTTGGCGTCGTCGACTTTCCTTGGGAATGAGAAGTTTCCCGTGCCGCCTATGCCTGTCGAATAGCGTCGACCTATGTTGAACTGAGCGGGTGTGGATGCAGATTTCGAGTCAGATGCCCAGAGCGGGCGACGTGCGTCCCTCGCTGGTGCGTCGGTGCAGTTTCCTTTTTGCTCGAGAGTCAGAGAACGGTTCTAGACAGGAAGGGAAAGTGGCGAGTGCCATAATGTGTGCGAAGGGGTAAGACAATGCCAACATACCTGCACCGCCGCGTCCAAAATGGACATAGCTCACTTTATCCTTGGTCTGGACTGTCATTTTGCAGTCGAGAACGGGTCTCGAGAGTTGAACGTTGGTTGATTGAGATATCGATATCAGACCAGCTCTTACACTTTAGAATGGAAAGTCCCGAGCTGCGACTTGTTTGCTGTGAGTACGTACGCAGCCACAGATCGAAGATCACGGTATCCCAACGACAGCAGTGCAGCGTGTCGCAAAGATCTTCAGCCCTAAAGCCTCACGAACTCACCCGAAATTGTGTGTGCTGTGTCTTTGTCTGTGTCTGTGTCAACGTCGATTCGGCTATCCGAAGGAGCTCCCGAACATCGCCCTCCGTGTTCACAAGCCACGAGACAACGCGCTTATATCAACAACTTCTTTCCATACGCGGACACCGACGGGGAATTCGAAAATGCTAATCATCTCCAGACCGAACTGGACCGTACGTCGCATACCATGCAAACCAGCGGGGTGGATCGACAGATCGACGACCCCGATCGACTCAACCGACTACCCTGCATGTCTATCACCCTGCAACTACTCGTCCTGCGGACATTTTGTTGTGTTCTATCATTCTACTGGCCCACACTTCCCAAAGATAAGGGAATTAACGAAGGCAATACGAGCATGGGAGCATGTCGAGCCCTTACGAGTCAGCCACTACCAATACTGTAGACAAGGATAGCCTGATATGAGCGGACAGGAATCCCGTGTCCACGTCCTCGTCTTCGTCCTCATCCTCATCCCCGAGAATAATACTTGGTACTTACGATGTAACGGCCCCCGTCTAGTGGTTGCTACACGAGTACGAGCAAACAGTTTACTCCTACGTGGCGTAAGCTCGTGCTCGTGCTCATGCTCATGCATGATAACATGAGATCAGAAAGAACAGGCAGTGGGTAGCAGCGGCAGGAGCAGGAGTTTTGAGGAAATGAAGGTCCAAAAACGCGGGTCATGGCATGCCCTAAACCTAATCCGTAAAAGTCTCTGTGAGATTGCGTGCGTTCTGATGGGCGGCTAGACGTGAGACTCATCACTCTCACTCTCGCTCTCGTGCGCCTGGCCAGCCAGACTGTAACACGTCCAGCTCACCTCGTATTGTTATCAGAGTCGGAGTCAGAGTCAGAGTCAGCCTTGGCCGCTGGCTGGGCATACTTCATCTCAGTCAGATAGTCTGACGGGGGGCGACATATCTCGTAAGTACTGTAGTATGCGCATCGCGTCGCGTCGGATTGGGATGCATTACTGTACCTGGGAGGAAATTGAAGCATTGATTACAGGATGATGTACACTGTACACTGTGTCTCTAAGTATAATTACATACGCATGCGGGATGTTAATGGCAAATGCGAGTTGAAAGTCCGACGACTCACTAATTACAGTATCTACGATATCTACCGTACTAGGCCCACGCGGGCGCATTGTACGGAGTACATAGTAGGCAGGAGCTTCCAGTGCGAGTATCGTACGTGCTTCATTACATACCCCGGATAGTGGCGCGTGTACGGAGTAAAGGGAGGGGCACAAGGCACAGGGCAAGGGGTGGACGGCTTTATCACTTTGGGACGTTCATTGGCCGTTTCCCCCGCATGCGAGATAAGCTCAAAGTCAAGGTTTGGTCAAGAGGTACCAAGCTTTGCTCTAGCGTTGGGGATGAATGTGCAATTCACCACAGTGTCACACCTGCTTGCGTATGTGGCGGGTGGGTGGAGGGGCACGAAGATGTGCGCCGGTGATAAGGGTCGGTATGGTTATTGGTGCCCCCCTTCCCCCCCGTACAGTAGATCCTGTCACGGTAGTGAGGGAATGCAGGGCCTTTGAATGTCGTATGCGGTACTGTGCATGGAATGCGCATGTCCGTATTCTCCTGTGCCTTGGGTGACTGACGATACACAGTACCAGGGGGCACGTTGGGTAACAGAGTCTAGCGCGTAAGGTAAGGGCATATATTTGTGCTTGGAACGTATGTGCTGTGCACGACATATTCCGCATGGAGAGACACCTCAAATTCTCTTAAACCTCACCTGCGCATGCTGTGTAGTCGTTCACTGTAGCGAGTTGGGTCCGAGCCGACTCGCTTGCGGGGTACAGTATCTGTCCAACGCGCTGCGGAGTGGCTGGGAAGATGTACATGTAGCTGGAGGGAGTACGGCTCGATGTGCCTTTTAGTGCCTCTTGGTTTGCCCCGCGGTGTATGCATCTGATACAGTAGCGGGGTAATCTGAACATACGAGGACGTCGAGCCCTGCTTTCTCATGACCTTGAGCTTAAAATATTGCCCTCGCAAGAACCAGGAAGAACGGAGGAACCCATGGCGATGAGAACAGTGGACGGGCTATCAGTGAGATCGCGTCACGCACCCACTATAGCCCAGTTAGGTATCCGCCGAGATGTCTTGAAGAACGTGGAGGTCAGTGCCAACGCTGACAGTGAGGATGAAACTGCCTGCCCTGTATGCCCTGAGAATATGGAGGCTTATCGCTGAGCCGAGCTTCGAGCCAAAATCTAGGTATGCCGATGACCACCAAGACTCGCTTCTTACTCGCCGGAGCCCCTCGTATGCAATATGCAGCATAACAGGCAAAGGCACGGCGATCGTTTCGTCGAATGGTCAACTCACGAAGCGACATGCAACTCAACGGTCTCAATCAGATCGTGATCGCATTGTAAGAGTGACTGTGACGGCTTATAGAGCCCAATGGTGTCCTCGCCCCCCGAAGCCACGGTTTGGTATCATGAAACAGACATGGTTTCTGTGCTTCAACTCGATCCGAAAATATACACCAGGAAAACAGCTGTGGCCGACTTTTAATCCAACATGACCTTCTTTTGTTCCCCATGGTTGTCGTTATTCTCTGGCTCCTGTCTGGAGATCGGAGAAGGGGCTGAAGTTAGGCAACCCTCACAAAGAGCCAAGAGGATCCATCGCGCATGCTGCAAGTGACAATTGTTTCCTCCGTATACCAAGTCGCGGAGAAGACTCATAGGGGCCTCAGCATCAGCTTAAGCTTGAGGACACGGCGGGGTGAAGGACGGTCGACCTTGTACTGGACATCCGGTTTGGTGTAAGTTACCACCACACATCAGGTCACCGCAGCTACTCGCGCATAGAGCCCGTAGCATGGATGTAACGGCTGTTGATCCAGGTCGATGCCAGCCTTGTCCTGCACGGGCCAAAGTACTCGGACGGCCAAACAATCTCTGATGATGTCAATCACCTCGGATGAGAACTTCTTGCCCCTCCCGTGAAGACAACGTGCGATTCTCGTGCTTCGATGATATGGATGCCGGATATGGCTTACCAAGCCCGTGGTTCGCAAGACAGTGACTCCTCTTTGCCGGCTCGCGTTGCTTGTGGCCCGGGAAAGAGAAGTGATTGGTCATGCACAATTAAGACATACAGATTTGGATGGTGCCCACGAACGCATTATAAGCGAGACGCATACGGCAAGGCCGCATGTGTGGACGTACCTTATACTTGCAGTGGGAGGGTGATAACCTCTTTCCCGTCACGAACGTTGAGGTATCTCGAGTTGGCCGACCACGCCAGATCTCCGTGAAGATGTGGGGTTCTCGAATACATGTCCGGAGAGAAAAGAGGATAACCCATGTGCGCATTGAGAGTCGAAGCAGGTCGCTGTGCCATCGCGTCTAGGAACATCGAACTCGCGTTCCAGTATGTGGAGTCGTGATCTGCATTGACTTGGCTTGCCTATTTGCCGGAGTCAAGGATCTGTTGTCGTCGTAGCATTTGTGGCCAATTTCGCGTGCGTATCTCTTCCGAGTTCCCCAGCCAGGCATGTCTTAAGTATAGTGTGGTGGATGCTGCTCGAATGCTTAGCACTGTGTAACATCGGTTACTCGGGGAAGTGTGTAGGCCTGTCTGGAACTGAGCAGGAAGGGGTAGGGCCATAGGGAGAGCAGGGAATCAATGCGAGGCGCGGATGGTCTCAACCAATTCCCCGTGCCGTGCCACATATGGGAACGTCGCTTGGAGATGCAATTACTCTTGCTACAAGGTGCGAGTGATGTGAGTGTGAAAAGAGTGACCGAGTGTGGTGAGTGGGTGCTGTCGATGACGCGTACATAATACTAGGTGTGTACGGAGTACAATCGCAGTCGCGCTATTCTGTCGCTGCCTTCGGTTCGGAAACGATATCCATCTGACCTCGCGTAGAAAAGCAGGTGGCTTTGACGTGACAGACAGCGGACAAGGGTAGCAGTCCAGGATACCCTGCAAAGTTCAGGTTGTCGCAACTTTGTTGGTGGCAACCTGCGCAGTGACGGCCGAGGCTTGCACACCCGGAAGATGAGAATGGCAGGGGTAGAGTGGACAGTACTCGTAAATGGCAATGGTGCGATTCTCAGCGGAGGAATCCTATCGAAGACGCAGGTGTAGGGAGTCGACGACAGACAAGGCGAAGGTGGGAAGCGGCTGTGATGCTTCGAGAGGAAGTCGAGCACCGTGATGATGGAGCTGCTGCAGCAGCGTGCTGAGCATGTGCTCCGTAGTCAGGATTGAGTAAAATTACCGACTCCCGCTCAGCATCCCATCTTCGAGATTAGCACGAAAAAAATTGCATAGAAGATGCATGACTCGAGGTCACTCCTGGGAGGGCCTCAGGGAGGCAAAGGCCACCGAAGCCAAGCGCGATGCAGATACTGTAATTAGGTGACCTTGTAGGCTGGGGGAATCCGCGCAGAGCACACAGGGCAGTCAAAAGTACTGTGTACCCCCTGCCTGTCTACACCCAAGTGCGTCCGCGGGCATACATTTCCGCAATCCCCTGGCGCCACCCCTGCCTCGCCTCCAAGCCGACTGGCCGCCCTTGTCCACCATTGCCCCTGTGACAACGCAAGATCGTCTCCAACTTCATTCCCCGTGCGCCCAGTTGAGGGTGAGCTACTGGGTTGCCGCCTTGAATAATGTTACACAGCGGTGCGGGGCTACCAGTTGACTCAGCAGGTCCCTGGGAAACAGGGCGAACGGAATTGGAAGACGCGTGCATGCACACCCTTGGTTGGCAACAGTGTCTCCCGCTACGCCAGCCAGCCTGGTCCAAGGGCCTTTGGCGCATATGACCTGTCAGATTTCGACACCACGGTTGACACCTCTACTATGTACTGTTTACGTAGATCTACGGACACGCCGTGGCTGTCTGGTAGCAACGTCTTACCTTTCTAGGCATGAGTAAGTATCCCGCTTTAAGCCGGACGTGGCCTGTGTTTCTGTGCACGAGGAGCTGTCAACGTCAATGGAGCGTGACTCCTGACTAAGATCCTGACCCTTTCGAGGCACCAGTTACGGGACCACGGACGTGTCGGCACGGACGAAGAAGAGCCGGCATCCTGCCCGACTACCCAGTCCAAAAGACGGAGTCATAGGACTGTGGATGGAGGAGTCCTGTGTCTGGAATAATGGCGGGAGGGGTAAACAGTGCTCGGTACCCCGGACTGGGTACCCTAGGCATAACGCCAGGCAAGCACCTCGACCGACATGGAGCGGCGTGACGGTCCGTTCCATCAGCTACTTTGGCTCCTCCTCGCAGAGAAATTGCCTGCTAAAGCGCCAGTCGATGAAACAGAACCCCATCCTGTGAAGTCCGTACTCGGACGGGTACTCCGTGCGCTCTATCCGCCAGGAATCCAATCCTTGACTTTGGTTGCAACATTTGTTGCTGAGGGTCGCTGTTTCAGCGGCTTCGCGAATCGCAGCGGGCCCGCTTGGGCGGGGATTCGCCGTCCGAGAAATCAATCAATCGACAATCATCAATCAGTCACAGCAGACACGGAGGTCCACGCAAAAGAAGGACTTCGGTACGAGTACTCCGTACACAGTACCCATCACTAGAGGCAGTTGCGGTGGCGAAAGCAGAAGTTCCACCGTCTGGGGTACAGGGTACTAAGTACATTCGTCGCCGCCTGCAGAAAGACTCCGGTTTGTACTACCTAGACTGTGTCCTCAAACTGCTTCTGGTCCGCCGCTGACATTGCCCCACAGGCGGCCACGGCCAGCAGAAGGTCCATCAGTACGGAGTACTCCGTAGTGTGCTTCATTTCCCCATCAGGAGATGTTCGTCCGGGCACCGAAGGATTGCTGCCGCCTTACTGTACCTCGCAACGCCAGGGCTGACTGTGGCCATGGCATGGAGCGCCTGACACCCCGTGAGCGCCCCGCCGCGAGGATGATCAACAATATTAATTAGAGAAGTTTATCATGTTGTGGATGTAGAAAGTTTCTGGACCTCTTCGGGTGCTGACCCGCGTGCGTTAGGCCGCTCCCGACGGGTAACCTCTCGTCCTGTTGTGCCTCGCATGGAAAGATGAAACCATGAGGCACCCGTCGGAGATCAATCAGGAAGTCAGGCTGTGAAGATCCGATTGGATCGTTCCTGACGTGGCCCAGATCAACGTCATGGGGTTCCCCCTCCGACAGAAGCAAGCAAGCACACCAAGCAAGCACCATCCCCAGCGTCAGCCTTGCATGCAAAAGGTCACTTCTGGGTCCGGCGGTTGGCCGTTGATCTCCCCTATTGTGTTCCTGTACATGCCTGGAGGCAACCAAGATGGCGATCACCCGCAGACGAATTGAAGCTTGGAAAGTACGCAAGTACTGTACTGTGGTACGAGTACTCGTACGGGGTTTCAGAAGGTGGTCGGTTCTGCGTACGGAGTACTGTCGTAACTATGCGGCCAAATCAAGTGTCGACTCCGTGCTGTGGAGTACAGTATTCTGCTTCCCAACGCCGTCGCAATATTGCCCTCATGAGTAATAGCCCTTGTGGTGACTTGCTCTACTGTCTACTTGCTCGAAGCGATAGGGCCGGCACAACATGCGGCACCGTCCAGGGACGACTTGTCCGTTCACGGTTTATGCACATTGCTTTGCCCTCGGAGAAGCGGTCACGGGGTAGTCATCATGTTGGCAACTGACAGCCTGCCGGTCTGTCACCTACAGTAGTATGACAACTTATAATCTCGGTGAATGCGTCGCTCCAGGTCGGCGGTTCCGACGCGTGGCCGGTATGTGGCCGTGTATGTGCACCGTGGGGCGGAAGTAATCACTTACCAGTGCCTTGCCATCACCATATGCTTCATCATAGCTCGTACTGGTGGAAGAGTAAGCATGACTGTGGCTGAGAATACGCGGAGTCGACTGAGAGAGACATGTTCAACGCAAAAGCTTCGGCGGCAGTAAATGACAGGACGCTTCATGTTGAGGGGACATGGCTTGGTACGTGTATAGAGTGTAGTGGTCGTGGGGCATACCCGGGGCGGTAGCCCTAAATCGGCATCGTCGGATCTAACGGTGTTCAACTGCAACCGCATCGGGTTGTCACCATTTCCTGCCTTTCCTTCCGAGTAATCAACCCATGCTTCTGCATCTGTTCCATTTCTCCCGATCGAGAGAACGTCTCAACAATTCGTGGCGTCGCAGATCCTCCCAGCGCCGTCGCTAAAGAAACGCAAAGAAACAAGAGGACTGCACAGCCCTTGGATGGTTCCCCTACACCCTGGACGCCATGCCCGGGATATGTACCAATGTCCACCTCGGACACAAAAAGATACTATGTATACTCGAATGATTGTTGTTTCCAGTGGCCGGAATGCGGTGCTGTTGTACCCGTCGTGCATTGGATGTCGCGTGTGCTGAATCAAAATCGTGGCTGATAGGAAAATAAAAAGGTGATATACCTCGTGTGAACTGTCATAAGCCCTCTGGCGGACTCCATTGTGACAGGTTAAGCAGAAGCTGACAGTCCTTCTCAAGTTGACAAGCATTCCGGGGATCTCCTCGTGAACGGTGCCTCGGTGGCTTTGGCCGTCGCATTCTAATGACTCTGCGAGTTCGGACGGGCCCACCCTCACGGGGCATTTGTTTGGCTCGAGGGTATGTGAACGGGGGCGGGTTGTTGGGACCGTGGTCATTATCAATCTCATGCCTCCCAGGGCACCCCTCAGCTTGAATTCGAGGCATGTCGTCGTCGTCATCGGACATCTCTCTTTTCGACTTTGCAGCCGGTGGTGGGTCAGGATTCATGAGTTCGTGGAGATTCAAGATAGACCGCGGGGGCTTTTGCAGCGGCATGATAGGTGGCGGTGAGGAAGACGCAGCTCCAGACTGAGCATCTATCTCCAAGGTTGGTAATGGGCTGAAGGAGCGAGACCGTATCCGCAGGTTCATCAGGTCTTCGACGTGAGGTGAGGTTGGACGACAAGGCTCCTCCAGAGGGTGAGTTGCAAAGTGCTGGTTCGAAATCCGAAAGGCCGACTCCACGCGCGCAATATGGTCGGCTTCAAAACCACCATTGCGAGTTCCCAGCTGAGCGATGGCAAACTGACGTTCATGTGTCTGTTCAAGCATCGACGAGTCCGAGTACCTTTGTAGTTGGCTCGGGCCTATCAAGGCGTAGAAAAAAACATTCTGCTCAGTGAGATCCGTATACCAGTGAGGACCTTGTTCACTGAAAGCTGTTGTTAGCAACAATCAAAGAGAGGTTTGACAGGGCTTGGACATACTGCCGCGTGAAAATATTCCATGGGACCATCGTTTCGCGACTCAAGGTCGAATCATGGGCTTCGGTCAGATTAGGTCTTGGTCGAAGCCGGGGTCGAGGAATGGACTGGTGTTATACTCGCATCAGGCTGACATCAGGAGCGTCGAGGACCAAAGGCCGGAGCATTGAGTTTCGCAACAAAGCAGGGGGAAGGTTGCAGGACACGGTGATACGCCTGTCAGCCCTATCGAAATTTAGCAGGACCGGTGTTTTAGTTGATTCGCCCGGCTCCGTGTCTTGCCAGAATGTGGTGTCGGCTGATAAGACACACAAATTGTCGGTCCTCGTTATTGTCGAATCCAGGGCTAAGTATTCAAGAATGTTCTGAACGAGGCTCGTGCGGTCGTGGAGCGGGATTGACAGGTGACGGATGGCTCGGGCGGATGAGAATCCGGTGTCGAGCTGTGTGGAACCAATGAATGCTGACAGGGCTGTGCAGTACCGCACGACAGCTTTGCCCTCCGTTCAATCCAGAAATTAAGCTCGCTCGGGATGAGCAGCTTTGAGGCGCGCCGTTTGCAGGAAGAGATTACAATGATGACGGCAGCTGCTCGATCTTAGATTGAGGGTAGGCACAGTAAACATATAGGAGTCGAAGACGCCAACGCACATTGGAGGAGTATGGACGGCCGCGCAGACTCCAGGGTTGCAGGAAGGTCGGGGCGCGAAATGGTGAGTGAGGATTGGAGGATGCCGGCTGAATGGTATTCCAATGTGATGTGAGTTGCAGCGCGCTGAAGCTGGTAATGTTCTCGAGTGTCAGGTAGCGATGTCTGAGGACAAGATGTGAGATTCGAGGTACAATCGGATCGGGCTGTTCCTTGTCTGCTGGAAAACCAGGCGAAAAGCAGCGTCAGATTGATTACTGAGGACGACACAGTGGCCCTAAATAATGAGTCCCTCCTTGCAGGCAACCTTTGAGGAAGTTGCGGATTGTTGCGGTGATAGCGGAGCTTGCGCCCAGCTTTTGACAGCGGGCACAGCGGGATCACCACATGGCAAGTTAGACTTCCCTTTGCCTTCTGGTTCAAAAAAGGGCGAGCTGCAGCACTGGATATGGAGATCAAGCAGCTGCACGCAGGACGCTTGGACGGGTCGTTCATGGGTATTTTGGGACGCCCTCCATCATCATTGACTAGGGGGCCAAACACCCATGCGTGCCGGGCGGGTTTTGGTGGGGTTTGGTGCCAGACGGTGCTGTGCGGCCCGGAGCAGTGGATGGGGCTTCCTGAGACCAGCGGCACGATTGGGAGACAGGCTCTCGACCAGTCCAGAAGGAGTTGGTGACACTCTTGCGACACATTTGCGAAGAGCGCCGTTCCTTTGGATCATCGTGGAGTCAGAGGGATTAAGCTGGAAGCAGTTTAGCGTCTATTTGGAGCTGCCGAAATGTCGCCGAGGGTGGTTTAGCTTTGTGGGGCTGATGCAGGAAAGAAACTCCAACAGCGCGGAAGGGAGGCCAAGCGCCGAAGGGTTACCAGTTTGCCCCATCAGCTTTTCAGTTGGCAAACCATCGGGCCCGGGGCCCTCCTTGCTTAGGCCCAGAGGCCTTTGAGCTTCAGCGTTAGGGGGCCCTGCTCCCTATCGAGCCCAGGATCCCGTTGCACCACACACACAACCATTTCTCTCCCTCCCGGCGCTCCCACTCATTTGCCTGCCAGCCTCATGCTTTTAAGAGAGAAAGACCACCGCATAAGGAGCCTCTGAGCATTAAACGAAATACCGTCTCACCCCACTCATTCTGGAGTACTGAGCAGCCGTTCCTTGATCACTTGTAGCAGTACTCCGTAAGCATGACAAAGTTTTAGGACACTTCGTCGCGGTTCCCATCAGCTCTTGGTGGTAGCCTTGAACTCTATCTGAGTGCCTAATCTCTGCAGGCTGGTGGTGAAGAGCTCCCACCGTCCGATGAATCGGCGATTGGTACGATGCTCGAGACACAAATGCTAGTGCCCCTCGAGCTAGCTGCCGGAAATGTCAAAATAGCGAGGTTCCCCCTTCAGGCCTTGTCGCAACCCAGACTAAGGCACGGCAAGTGCCGTCCAGAGACACCCATCGTAAAGGTTGCAGATTTTAGCGACGGCCCGCAGGTGCGGTGTCGCTGCTCCAGTTTCACAGACAGATTACTCACGCATTGAGCAGTGAGTGTCTCTCGAGGCGAAAGAAGGCGCGGGCCTTTTTAACCAAACTCCTTCCGAGATGCAATCATCATTGGCACGGGTAACCACGAAAACCTTCCATGGCCCGTGGGCAAGGAAACGTGTGCATGAGCGCATTATTACCTGGCACGCAATCAAGTTTCTAGTTTATGGAGATCGAATTCCTTCGTGCTGAAAAACTTCCCCACGATTATTCACGAGCTAAGTCTCAGATGCAATCACGGCAGTTCATTCCCAACGAGACCCTCACCGAAGCGAAATACGTACTCACTCCGTATGGTTGCCGACAATATATGGCCACCAGAGGGCAGAACTGTGGACGGGAAGCGAGGAAAAAGGAAACAAGATGTCACATTCTTGACGTGAAGCTCGAATCCATCTATCCTCCAGTCGTCTGTCTCCTGCACCTCGAGCGGGCCTCCTTCGCCAACACACGACCAAGCAGATGTTCGCCTCGCTGCGCGGAAGGCGGACGTCCCTGAGACCAGCGCAGAGACGTGCGGTTAGGGCTTTTCGCCCCACAATTTCAGGCTAGCCACATTCCTGGACGATCGAGCCCGACCACTCCTCCTGCCCTCGCAGCCGCAATCCTATACACCACAACTCCCATCCGGAACATACCATAGTGTTATCCGGCCGCCACCAGAGCCCTGATAGGGGCTCCCAGATGCAGAAAGTTGACTCGTTCGCATTGCTTCGTCAACGCGCCTGAATGGGCCGAAGGAGGCTTGCCGCTTCGACTATGAGGGAAGCTCAACGCGGTTGTGAATCTTCACTGACTATGCGTGGGATATTGTTTAGCGACTAGCTATGCTGTCCTGTTGCAGGTCTTATAATTCCTACACAGTACAAGATGTGCCAGGGGTACTGGACCACCTCAGCTGTAGCAATGACGGTTCTCTATCTGCACCTTGTCACGGCTCGCTCATGAAACACGACCGGCCCCGTTTTGATTGAACTTTTGCATCAGCATGGCGTAGCATTCCTGCCAGATGACTCTAGAAAAAGTACAATTTGGCGCCACATTGAAGAGCGCGACCTGACTATAGCCGCCGCTACACACGCCTACACAGTACGAGGTACCTGCTGGACGTCTGTGCTTCGTCAGAACCTGGCTATGCGACACGGCAAGCACAGGCGACGCCGGAGTCCGAGTCTGCCCTTTTGTATGGCAAAGATCACCGCGCTGTTGGCATGGTGCTGTTGGAGCGGCACGTGTGTAGCTCGTGTTGCGTTCTTTCTCTGGGGATGGAAACGGTATCTGACGTCAGGCTCGCTTGTCTCTGATCTGGGGTTGAGTTAGGGCTGTGATGCGTTGTCACTAAGACGGTTCTGGCAGTAGAAGCGAACGCACTACAGTCGTTAGTGCACAGTAAGAATCGGTCCCTTTCTGTGTACTTTGTACATGAACCCGCGGGTCATAGTAAAGTGCTGCAGGAGATCACATTGGACTCGGAACGAAACAACACTGCGCGCAGGTGGAGACCTTCCGCCTTCCGTCACCGCAGCCTGAATTGACCTTGTCAGCAATACCTCACTTTGCGGCCACTAGACTCCTGCTTCCTGGTTCAAATGCAACCTGAGGTGGATCCACCGTCGTAAGGCCCGGTCGCGGTCGCACAAATTTACATACCAGCTGCTCCTCTCCGCCTATTTCAGGGCATATCCTGTGCGAGGATAACGGTCCGCTCCTGGCAAGGCAAAGGCCGCAGATGGACGTGACGTTCTGCCGCCGTGTCGCGCATCAACGACAAGGCTAACGACGTTACCCGAGAACAGTCTGCCGCACTACGAGTTCGTGTTGCGATAGGCAGAAAGCAGAACGCGAGACGAAAGCACCACCGCCAGCAATGGCTGACGATGCTTTGCAATCCCTTCAACGTGCTGTGTGGCAAGCCCGATTGCCTCTGCAGATCAGGCTAGCCGCTTCAGAGTGCCGTACCTTTGATGGGGCAGATCCCTATTTGGTAAGAATGTGTCTCCGTGGTCTGTCGGGCTTTACGTTCGGAGAGCAAGCACTTCGCGGACTGACTGACTTTTGCTAGATTTCTCTACCACGACTGTCGTACCTACCCCTGCTCCTTCCGCGGCTCCATACCTTCTTCTCAAGCTCACTTATCGCCGAACCCGACTCAATATCGCCCTACTCTGGCGTATTTACCTATGACGATGTGCCCTTGAAATGGCATCTGCCTTTGGGCCTTCTCTACGACGTCTACGTCGCGTCCACCCAGGACGCCCGCCAAGACCACCTGAGTCCGGCCCCTCTGCCTTTCAAGCTGGCTGTGCATTTCACGTCGGACTCTGAAAAGCCAATGCTTCCGGAGGCAACCCCTGTGGTGTTACATGACTCTTTTATCAACTCGGTCAAGGAGGCTGATTTTTTGAGGTCTGGCACTGCAAAACCAATTATGACTCTCTCTGCCCAAGAGAGCAAGGCTCTGTGGACGTCGACTCAAGAAGGCGACCTATCAAATTTTTCCAAGATTCACAGCTCTCTGGTCCCACCACCAGGGCAGATGCGCCATATACCCCTGCGTCTCTACTTACCGTCTGCGCCAGATCAGGACCCAAGTAAAGCTCAGATCAAAGTCCTTCAGTCACACGTTTCCCCAAAGATTACAGGTGCAAGTCAGGGCGCTTCGCCTGCGACGTTGCGAGGCGGTACAGGGACACAGTCCCAAACCCTGGGAACGGCATTGCACCAGTTGGCACCCAGTTTGTTCCCGTCTAGGAGGACTCCGATTCTTGCAACACCGCTTCTGCATGGTGCACCAGTACCAATGAGTGCGCTTTTGGAGGAGCTCGTCAGATGGGGTTGTTACGCGGATGGCTGGGTGTCTGTGGTTATAGCCATGCGCAGCTGATGTTTCACCACCAGGTCAGCTTTGTCGACGGTTGGATGACAATGCTTTCCAGGAGTAGGGTACGGAGTACTCCGTACGAGTAGTACTGTATGATAACCTGTGGCCTCACGGGCCTGCACCGGCGAGGCCGGGCACCGCGGGCACAGTAGTGTGAGCCCCACCAACGTCATGCGGTGGCTGACCGTTGAAACGTGCTCAGCCACAATCGAGTTGGCAGCCACATCAGCCTTCTCGATGGCCTTCAATAGCCGCCCCCCGCAACTGACGTGCGAAGGAACTCATCACACGTGGTGCAGGCAAAGCATCTTGTCCTCCCTGGCAAAGCGGATCCTCGATATTGTTAATGTAGCGCGAGCGTGTGTTTGTAGCGGCCAAACTCGAAGCGTCGCTCATCCAACCCGATCGTCAGCATGCCGCCATTTCCAGGCGAAGAAACACTGGCTACAGTGTAAGGCGCAACCTCGTTTGACTCTGCCGCAATCTAATTTTGACACTCTGCAACCAGGTACGCCGATTTACATTCCTACTTCACAGCTCCCAGCCCTCGGCCAGCCCTCCATCGCTTCGACAAAGCCTCCTACTTCTACATCTACTACAATTCCACCAGGCAGACCAGTCGGGTCGAAGCCGCGATCAATGCTGGAACACCTGACCAGACCGCCTTCAACGGCTTTCTAGACAATGTCAAGGTGATTCATTGCCACAGATTCCCGACAAGAGTGACGCTGTTGGTCGATGGAGACACCACCAACACTTCGCCCACTTCTCCCCGAACAGCGAGAGATCCGGACGAATGGCGTCTTGCCAGTTCAGATCCGCGAGATCCAGGCACCTCCAAATACAAGATACACACCATCGACATCTATCTCTGGAATCAGGATGACTCGAAACTGGTCCTGGACATCTTCAAGAGACTCCTCCGGCGCAATCAGCTGGACATTGGAGGGGTCGAGGAAGAGCTGCCCCACCACGACATGGTGAGTCCAGTGGTTCAAAATCTGGAGAATGTGGCTATATCCGATCCGCCGTACAAAGATTGGCAGTATGAACACGCCTCAGGACCTCTACACAAGCCCGTTCAGTCACCATCCCCGGCTGCCGTTGCTAACCGGCTCTCTGCTACCGGTCAAGCACCGTCAATCTCGCCCGCCTCAGCCGCTGCCAAACATGCACCAGTGAATGACTATACACCACTGGCTTATAATCCAGCAGCGCCAGCCGCACCAGAACCTATTGCGCATAGAGAGGACACGCCTCCTCCAGTCGACGCCGCCGACGGGACAGGCCTGACCGCCGCCGCCAGGCATGACAACCCATACGCCCTTCCGCAGCATCCACAAACGTTCGGTGGTCCACCAATTGTGGCTCCTGGCGCGTATGGGCATTATGGCTCTCCGCCACCACCGTCGGCGCCCTCATTTGGGCCTCATGCGACCACATCACCCGCGCCGTCCTTCGGACCTCAGGCCGCAGCGACAGTGCCACCACCATCCTTTGGCTCTCACGCTTCGTCGACGCCACTGCAGTCCTCACCTCAGACATCTGTGTCTACAAACTTCGCACCACCCCCAACAAGTGCGGCAGGTTCCGACAGTAGCCGCCATCCATCAACGGCTGCCCAGACATATGTACCGCACGGGCAGGATCCAAACTCTCACATCTTTGGCCAGCCGCCAGTGCAGACCCCCGGCACACAATTCTACCAATCAATCAATGACCAGCCGCATAAACCACTGCAACATGTACAACCACAGTATCCAGACTACCTGGCCGCCGGGCAAGCCCCGGCTCCAGCCGCGCCTCCGCTAGGGGGATACTCTACGTACAACTATGGCCAAGCGCAACCGCCCCAACCTGCTGCTACAGGTGGCTACGATATCCACAACCAAGTCTACCGACCTACCGAATCGGAACATCACACCCACCACCACAGTAGTAAACCCTCGAGGAGTTCGAATTCGCAGCGCAAGCCCACTCACACGGAGAAGATCGAGAAAGGGATCGGCAAGTGGATCAAGAAGGTTGAGAAGAACTTTGGATGAGACCGACATTTTGGATGATTTGGCACCATAGTGACTTGGCTTTCTGGCCCGGACACGGAGTACATTCTGAAATTTAGCAAGCGTAGCGATGTGCAAATTGCAATTTTCTCTTCCACCTGGGCAGCTCTTTCCTCATCATGTGTATTGTGCCCTTGACAGACGCCTGGCGATCAGCTTCCAGCTTTTAGCTTCCAGCGCTTGACAATCTCCTGTCCCTCAGAACTCCCTCGGAGCATTTCCAAAGCGGATACGGAGTACCTCGTGAGGTTGTCCTTTACTCAACACTGCGCCGCTCCCTCTGCCACTCTCTCGTCGGTATTCACCACCACGAAGGAAGGGTGACCGAATCTCCGCATCAATCTTCCCCTGCCTGTCGGGAGAATTTGGCCGTCAACAAGGGTGACTGACTGTTGAGATTATTCAACACCATGCGACCCCACAAAAGGGCGAGCTCATTAGAAGCAGAAGCAGAAGCATTGTGGTGATATATGTAATCGACCGGCTGGTTTGGCCGCGCGGGAAACCAAATTGTGCGTCTATAACGTCTCACTCTCATGTCATGGCCGCTCCAAGGCTAGGCCCCATCATGGTGGTGGGTATCGGACGGAACGGAAAGATGATGTTTACTAGCCCTCGGGCTTTCTTTCGCGAATCCGTTCTTGTTCTTCTGTACTTCTCTTCACGTAGGTGGGGTTAGTTCCAATTGTGGCGGTGCCTGACGATAGCCCGGCTGCGTGGTCTGCCGGTGTCTAAGCTGGGAATAATAATATGAGAGTGGCA
The DNA here is from genome assembly GCF_000585515.1 of Cladophialophora yegresii CBS 114405. Classification (NCBI taxonomy): domain Eukaryota; kingdom Fungi; phylum Ascomycota; class Eurotiomycetes; order Chaetothyriales; family Herpotrichiellaceae; genus Cladophialophora; species Cladophialophora yegresii. Next base: position 4,562,862 of record NW_006913045.1, read on the forward strand.
TACAGAAGCCATAGGTATATAGTCACTCAGGCAGATAGGCAGGGGTCGCCAGTCAACAGTCAACAGTCAACAGTCAACAGTCAACAGTCAACAGTCAACAGTCAACAGTCAACAGTCACCATCAGTCGAGGGTCAACAGTCAAGCTTGATACGTAACACGCACAAGTACGGTGACGAATCAGCTAGACTTCGACCCAGCACGCAAAGCCAAAGTAGAGGCGTGATGTGGCGTGGCATTCATAGTATTATAGTATTACAATCCATACATGAATGTATATTTCTTATCCGCGTACCTCCGCGGATTCGTCATTTCGTCCTCAATCTCCTCCAGCGTCATCTCCGCAAGCTTGGCTTTCCGTCTCTTGTTCACGGCTGCCAGTGTGAAGCGGTAGGCGAGGTAGCCGGCCAGCGCGATCGCAATGAACGCCAGCGTGACGTAGAAAGGGCTTTCAGCACGCAGTCAGCACGCCGGTTCGATACATAGGCAGAGATATAGACACATAGACAGACAGGCTGGGGTGCAAATATGTTCGCAAACGACGACTCAACTCACATGAGGTAATCGGGCGCGTATGACTTGCGAAACAGCTGCGAGCCAATGACGCCGGAGAGGTTGCCGAACCCGTTGACGCCCAGGACGAGGGCTCGCTTGCCGGGCTCGGGCGTGTTCCCGCTCAGCCAGGCCACCGTCAGGGGTGCGGAGACGTAGCTGCCGAACAGCAGGATGCAGAGACCCGCGTATTTGGAACCGTGGGTTTTGGCTGTTACGGTGATGATCAGGCCGACGAGCGTGATCAGGAGGCCGAAGAAGATGTGGTAGCCTCGTTCCTTCCTAACGCGTAGAGGTCAGCTCATAGGTTTTGTATGTGCGGCACATACCATATGTATGCTTGGGTGGCAAAGCGAGGACGTCTCGTGTCTTGCTGTTGATCCTGCACATTCCACTCCATGCTACGGTTGTGGTTCTGGTTGTGCTTACCTCCTATCAGAGCTGACCGCGAAAAGGTACAGCCCGACGGCGCCACACACATAGGGCGGTACTGACATCTGAGGACAGTCAGTTGAGCCAAGTCGAGGCGGACGATGCTAGCACACGTACCAGATTAGCCTCAATCGAGGAATATCCCAGTCCACCCACCACCAGTGGCAAAAACACCGAGAAAGCCTGGCCCGGCACGCTGGCCAAGATGTTGAAGAACAGGACATACCACAACTTCCAGTCCTTTGCCGTCTCGACTACGTCCCTTTTGTTCAATCGCTCGTTCTCGAGGCCGCTGTCCCCGTAGGTATGTTGGGCGTACATGGCGTTGTCTAGTCTCATGCGCTCTACTGCGTACGCACGATCCCTCTTGCTCAAGAACCATGCACTGCCCGGAGCGAGAGGCATCCAGAACCATGCGACCAGGGCGATCAGGCATGTAGCACCGCCCTCGATGATGAAGAGGTATTGCCAATTCTTCATGTCGCCAGTTTGGATGTGGAAGACACCATAGGCTGCAGTGGTGTTAGTGGTTGGTTTAGACTTTGAAGGCATTCATGTACTCACCTATGCAGCCGGAAAAGGCTCCCGCGACGGCGTATTGGCCGTAGAAGAGGCCGATGCGCACAGCGAGGTCGAATCGCGTGTAGAATGTTGAAAGGTAGAAGACGCCTAAGACAAGACACGGCACGGGCGTGACGGTCAGCATGTGGTCAATCATGTACAGCTCTGACGCGCGAGACAGGAGGAGAAAGCCTACAGCAAGGGTAGAAGCCGGCCTCGAAGAGCCCGATCAGCAGTCGCGTAGCGATGAGTGCACCTGGTGGAGAGTCAACAGCGATGTTCCTACAACGGGCTGTATTTGCTAACCCCGGCCCTTGACCCATGCTTGACAAATTGTGAGGATCCCCCAGCAGAACATGATGATAGGGACCCAATACTTGGCGCCAATCCATCGTCCCACTGCCGCGGAGGGAGGTTGAAACAACACGAACGTAATGAAGAACAGACTGACAGCCAGGTTCAGGTCGTCAGGATGGGCTCCAATGTCGGTGGTGAAGCCTAGAACGAAGTGATCATCAGCCGCGTGCGAAGGGCATAACTAACGGGCGAAGGCGACTTACCCTGTGTTTCGGCATTTCCCACGTTGCCCTGCTCTGTCTTAGTACCCAAGAACTTTACGAGCACAATCAGTCATTCAGACTCACCCGGTCCAACCCATTGAAGAGGTACAATAAGGACAAGAAGGGCAAGAGGCATATGTCGAGCTTCCGATTCAAAGCCCGGCTCAAGGCCTTCTCCTCCTGGGTCGCTGGAATATGTCCAGCTGGGAGATTGTGCTTGCGGTGCGGGTCAGTCTCAATTGTTGGAATGCCGGTTTCAAGGTGGTTTAGCTCGTGCTTCTCTGTCATATTTGCGTTGTGCTGGGTATCTAGTTCCTGCTGGGTCTAGGCGGAGTAGATGAGGATGAACACAACCAAATGCCCGTCTTCGTCTGGAGCAACTGCGCCTCACTTTATATCATAATCGTTGCGGTAATGGCCCAAATTCCTGGTCACGGGTACAGTAACCGTGCATTGACCGATCTTATGGTAGCGACGTCCAGAGATAGTTGGAGAATGGGGCAGACAAAGCAGGTCAGAGTCACCTTCGAAAGTCGTGAATGAGACGTCTTTCCCCATGATCTTGCCTGGAGGCCGGAGATCACGGTAAGCTTCTGTGCGGGGTGTCGCCCGGTGATGATACCTTGGCGGACCGGGAGCAGTTAGAACCCGACCCTGTCGAATGTGCGGCTAGGGTACCCGGACGATCTGCACGAGCGGACGCTGATATGCCTTGTTGGGTAGAGCTCCGGAGTACTTTAGTCTGAGTACTCTCTGTCCATAAAGTACCGATGCGTGGCCGTGGGCAGAGCGAAGGCAGCGTCGAGTTATTGGCAAGGAAAGACTTGCTTTCCCTCCCTGCACAGATTCACGATGACGACAACAAATCTGCGTGCTTATGCAAACCGCCTGAAGACTCTCGATATAGGGTTCAACGGCGTATCACTGTCGACTGATCTCTGGGGGACGGTAGCAGGCTCCTCAACATGGCTGATGGCGATCAGCTGACAAAAGCTGCAGATTCTGCAAATCAGTACTTTCCACCCCAAGCACGGCATCGTCCTTGCAGAGCCTTATGAACAGTTTGATGGGTCCAAATTCCGAGATACTCCGTATGTACGAGAATATCGCTCTCGGATGCTAAGATCAGTGAAGAACGGTGTTCCCGGGTTTGGCTTGCGATTTAAAGGCGAGGCCCAGGACCACCAGATAGATCTTGACGGTCTGGGGCGGGCGACAGTATCTTACCGCACGGGTGGATGTCTTGCAATCACGGTATTTCTGCGGGTCGGCGAGGACGGAGAGGTCATGCAATCCGCGGAGATCAGGTCATTGGCAGATTTGCCGTGCAGAATCAACTTCATAATGGACTTTGGTATCAGTGTGAATAGGGCGTCATATGGACAACTCACCGAGGGTGGACCCATTCCAATTCCAAGCTCGGAGAACAAATTTCGCACCACCAGAGACCGGCAGGGCTTCGTCATCACCAACACACCATTAGGTGCACATCTGAGGGGATGTCATGAAAGCGACGGCCAATCAGTCGATACGCAGAATGCCAGCCATGAGGAGACATTTGTCAACTGTCCGGTCGTCAAGAAATATGCTGGGTGTCTGGAGATTCCGCCTCGAGGGACCCGTGTCCTAACAGCAAAGTTTATCTTGCAACCAGGAATAGTCCCTCATACATACCGTGACACAAAGTACCCACAACGAGTCGGTCTGCCGAAGCTCTGGAGCACGCGGGAAGAAGCCGGAAGGTTCATCGTCCGCAGAAATCTGGAGTATATCCTTGGAAATTGCGCGATTCCAGTGCCACCGTCCAGACAAGCTGTGTGCCTTTTGACAGATCATGTTGCTTTGCCGCTAGGGTGGATGCGAGACAATTAGTAAGTATCATGATCCTTCGCCAGCCGTAGCTAACCAGTAGTAGTTGGCAGGTCCGGTTCCTGATAGACACCTACCTCAACCTCGAGGACTTGACTTATCCAAGCAACGCAGAAGAGTACGGCCAGGTGATCAAGGCGACAGTAAAAGGTCATCTGATTTGGGTTTTCCGGTATGCGCAGAGGCCGCACAAGTTCTGGCACAGATCGTACTTGACGACTGGCCGACCCAAGGATGGGCCGGTATTCCAGCTTGACCAACAATGTTATCCCCTCCTTGAACTGTGTGATGTGGGCGAGAATTTTCCAGAGGAGCATGAGCTTGTTGAAGAGATTTTGCGATCAGACGCTGTGTCGCAGGTCCTTGACTTGATCGAGACAAAGCGGGATGTTCGAACTGGTTTGTTTCCAACGGATGAGACGCCCGGTGACGACGCAGTCGAATATCCCTTCCACTTCTCAAGTCACGTTTTGCTGTGGCATTCGCTATCCAGGCTCGCCAAAGTTGCTGCGCATTTCATGGCTGGATCTGCCTTCGAAACACGCCTGACAACTCTGGCTGTGGCTGTGCGTACATCGACGCTGGACCACTTCCTCTGTCCAGATCCAGCAACAGGAAAGCAAGTCTTCTCGTATCTGGTTGATGGCGCGGGCCAGCGGACATTTTACCACGATGCTAACGACCTCCCAACCCTTTTCGCTTCTTCTTGGGGATTCACTGGGACGGACTCCGAGGAGCAAGCGTGGCACAACACAATGCACTTTGCCTTCTCGACGGCCAATGAAGGTGGCTATTATGCTGGGGGAGCATTTGAAGGGTTAGGCAGCGTACACACGCGAAACCCCTGGACATTGGGATATTTCCAACAATGGAGGTATGCTCAGATGAGCGGAGACCGCCACGCTGAAGCTATTGCATGGAACAAAATATGTGGCGTGATGCTCTGGGACGGCATGTTTTCAGAAGCAGTTGACGGGCATTCCGGCGAAGTAACCAGTAAAGCATGGTTCAGCTGGCCTGGGTCGATGATCGGAAGCGGGCTGCTCGAACGGGGCAATCGAGAGCGGTATCTCTGAGATGCTCTCTTGCTTGAAGACTACATAGCCGCAGTGATGATCGAGGATAACGCAGTCAAGGATGATTGAAGAATCAGTGAAAGGAAAGTGAAATGAAGAAGAAACAACTGTACCCTAGGTGCCCGGTGCGAAAGGAAAGTTTGCCGACACGCCAGCTTCAACTGCCTGAGCGCCAAGCCCAAGTTGTAGACTCCTGCTCAGCTGTAATTCTATGCATTCGCGTTCATGTCGAGGGCTGCAGACATTTGCTTGGTCATTTCTCTTCCTCGTCACCGCTATGTCGAACGCGAATGGAGCGTCTGCCTGTCAACCCTCGTCGGAATAAAATTGCCCCGGAGTTGAGGAAGCGGGTTGCTCAAGCGTAAGGGAGCTCTCATCTGCAGCAATTGCATCTGCATTGGGCTTACACGCAATCTCCTGTTCAAAGGTGCAATAGTTGCAACATCAGGCGAGCAAAATGCTCCGGAGGACATCCGTGTGAACGATGCCGCAAATCATCTCGAGACTGTGTCTACCCTCAGGCCGAGCAGACAGTGTCCATCCCGCGTAGGGAACACGATGAGCTCAGGACCAGGTGTGCTCTTCTCGAGCAAGCACTCGCAGAAGTGGTCCCATCCGAGAGGGAAAGGGAGAAATTGCTCCAGCATACACAAGCCAGGACCGCCACTGCAGAACACCCTGCACCACATCTCGAACATGACGTTGCCGCAGAGAGTCAGCACTTGCGAGAAGGACGGATATTGACGGACCCGGACGGCACCATACGCTATCTAGGTGAATCTTCCGGTGCCACTTTTCTAAATCACTTACGAGAATACATGGCAACCGTGTTCCCGTTGGCTTTTGAGGCAGCCTGGCCAGGGTCGTCGAATCCGGAGACAACAGCTTTCATTTCCGCGCTCGGCAGGTACCAGACCCACGACAGTCGCCCACTCTTGACCTCAGCCGTGGATCCTCTCATACTAGCCACCAGGGAGCAAGCTGCAGCGATGCTTGCGGAATTTCGAGACTCGGCTCAGGACGGTCGAGGCGCATTCGGTTCTGGTGGGATCTACTACTGGGTCGATATCGAAGCTGTTCTGAAAGACTACCTAGCGTATGTGGACGGTGGTCGGGCACTCGAAGCGAATCAGAATGTTGTGGCTGCCAACGCCGTGTTCGCCGTTGCCTGCCAGTTAAATCCACACTGTGCGCCTGACTGGGAACCCGGCTTTGGACAGACCTTCTTTGCTAGAGCCAGACACCTGGTTGGGAACCCCCTTGATGCCTCGATGATCAGCGATGCCACTGTGCTAGCCCTTCTCGGACTCTACCTGCTGAATAGCAACCGTCGAGATGCTGCATATATCTACATCAGTGTGTCCATGCATATCCTTATCGTTCATGGAGTTCACCGCGCGTGGATGGTTGATGAACAAGGTAAACGGCTGTTCTGGACCGTCTATGTGCTTGACCGGTGGCTGAGTTGTCTGATGGGAAGACCGGCTCTCGTTCCAGATGAGGCGATCAAGTTGGATCTGCCTCGAGAAACCGCCAAATTACCACAAGCCGCCGGTCTCCGTGCACACGTCGAGCTTGCCCGGATTTCAAACTATATTGTCTCCAATGTCTATGATGTCGCACGTAAGGAGCCTCTCATGAGTACTCTGTGCATTCAAAAGTCTCTGAGCTTGTTGACGTCTTGGTCTGACACTCTTCCGGCACCAGTGCAGGGCACGGACGAAAACTTTGATAGCGACCGAGCTGTAGTTGAGTTGCACATGGCGAAGAACCAGCTGATCATTCTCGCAGTGCGTCCTTTGCTCTTCATCAACGTCAAGACGGTCACTGCGGACATGCTTCTCAATGCCCGAACAACTGGCCATCAGATATCGCACAAGCCCGAGCTCGCTCTCTGCGCTGACGCTGCGAGACTCAATGTGCATCTCTGGAATAGGCTACCAAGTTTGCAGCGCCCTGCAAGACTGTCTGTTTCGAGCGTGCACTATCTGTTCAATGCTGCTCTCGCTTTGCAACTGTATCGACTCCTGGCGGACAACGATCCGCAAGGTGACTATGATGCAATCAGCTTCATTGTTTCTGTGCTTGATGTGGATGAGGGCAGCAACAGGGCCTATGCCAAAGATTGCGCACAGGTGCTTGCAGATTTCGGCTCGCTCATGAACAGACTAGGCAGTGTCGACTTTTCAAAGACGGCTTCCAGGGGAGGTGATATTCGAGGTAATGGACAAGGCCTGCCATCGCATTCCGCCATTGTCCTGTCTCCGAGCAATGGGGCCGGCTCAACAAGCTATGCAGAGTCGTATCGTCACTCGCAAGCCAGCCCTGGGTCCACAAGTGGCGACATAGACGCCACACGATCAAGTGCATCAACTAGCTCGGTGTATGGCCGCCGTGCCTACAATGAGTTGCTTTCATGGTTGGAGACCGACAATCTTCAGCAACGTTTTGACTTTCCACACCGCTTCGGATGAATGATGCAAATCTGCCACCTGCTCGGAGAGCACAGGTATGACAAACAATTGACCAGTTCCGATGCTTGGGGCTTACCATGATTGAGACGCAATGTTCGATCGACTCCGCTGGTTATCTACCGACTTGGCGATAAGTTGCCCTCAGACACTGTTCTCCCGGAGCGGCTTATCGAAGGCCTGGACAGCATGGCTGATTGTCACGTGGACTCGGTCAGCAGGCTTGTCCCCCGGCACCCGGCACAAGCCAGGGGGCACGGGTTGAGGGCTCATACAGCCCACTCCTGGCGACGCCGTGTTGGCATGCAGCCGTCCGTCTTAAGACTTACCAGAAAGGGTAACGTGATGGCGGCTCCACAGACGTCGCGATTAACCGGATGCATTTCTTTATGAACCGACCCTTCTTGACTGGAGTCTACACAGAGACAAGGGAAGACTTTGTCCACCTCTTGAACTTTGTGTCCTCCTAAGGCATCAAGCCGTACATTGGCACGATCCTACCTTTGGAGCGGGCAAGCGAATGGCTACGCGATATTCAGGAAGGAAAACTGACGGCAAGATCGTTGTCACCATATGTGCAGACTCCCAGCTGGTTAGATACAGTGAAAAGCTGTTTTGCTTCTAGAGTGGAAGACGGACCCCCAGCTGGTGATGCTGGTGATGCCAAAATTGGCTTAGTCACATTCGTATTGGCCGAGAGAGTGTCAATGACAGAATCCAGCTGCTTATCGCGCCATTGTTCTACGGACACTGCCTCACCCACGCTGAATAGATCTCGTCGGATGCTTTCGGCTGGCCTAGAAGCCCTTGCTGCCACCAACTGTGAAGAGGATTAGGGAAAAAAGGGCAAGAACCATCGTTACGCCCCGGCTCCATTATCCCCAAGCACTCCCTTAGTTACGTCACTCCCTCAACTACCTGGTACTATCATGGCTCTCTGGACTGGGTTTCCTGCCGGCATTGGATTCAAAGAGAAGACGACAGAGTCATCACTGCCGCCTCGAAGGCCGCTTACCTGCCGAGCCAAAAGCGACGACTTTGAGCGGAAGCTCTCATGCCGGTTCATCCTTCCCGACGACGTAGGTACCAGAAATGAAACTTATTCCTGATGAGTGTGATCTAACTTCTGCAGATCCTTGACAATAGACTACTGCAGGACGATGAATCCGATCCGATCCTTCTGAAAATGCCATACGAAATCCTGCTGGCAGTCTACGACACCGTGGCCCACGCGCCCTCGCAGGTGGCCCTGGCACTGACATGCAAACGCATGGCTCGAGCGGCGCGAGACATCCAACTCTGCCTTTCCCCCACTTCGGCCAAGTACGCGGGCTTCCTTCCCCGGGCCGTCTTTGACGTTCCGGAGCTCATGACCCAGCTGAAGCCATGGATGCCGCCCGAGCTACGTCTCTGCAACCACTGTCTGACCAATCGGCCTCGGCACGAGCAGTACTGGAGCACCGTGGCCGGGTGCGAGGTGAGCAACTTCTGGATCACCAAGACAGGATGGGAGTTCCGCAACGCCAGCTGGCACAAGCAGGTCCACGACATCTGTCCGGCCTGCCATGCTTCGTGCAGCTTGAGTGATTTTGTCGACTGCGACGGGTGTCGAGCTCTCGGCCGGCTTGGGGACGTGGACTGGTCGCGCGTGTCGGATTCGTGGCGAAGAAGGACCGAAGAAGAACTCCGGGCCGGTAGGTTTGCTACGGGGCCTTATTGAATGAGGTTGACGGTACATATGCGACTGAAGGAGGCGAAGAAGGGACGCTGGTCCCTGGCGTACGATCAGTCAGAACTCGGTATCGAGGAAACCGCGGCCACAGATCACAATAAAGTTCTTGTGCGCGACCACACTGGCTTCGAGCCATACATACTCTTGAATGGACGGTGTGTTACTTGAGCTTGAGATACTCGAAGCAGGCAACACGAGCGAGACTCTCATTCGTTCGACAAGGCGTTGCGCGGCATTCGAAAACAAAGACGCTCTTCTACGCGGAGTCATGGGTCTAACATGTATCAGTGCCCCGAACTACGACCCGTGCTTTCGAGGATCCACGACGGAGATCACAGCAAAAAGTGATGCGCTTTAGTATACGCAGGCAGCACGAACACGACCGCCCCTGGTCTGAAGACTCTGAATGGATGTTTCTGACGAGGCTATCACTGCAGTCCTGGTTCCAATCGAGTCGAGATAGCTGGAGGGACAACCATCCGCCATCCACGCGGGAATCTTCCATGGCTAGCGGTCCAGCAAAGCTCTTCATGCCAGAGAAAGACATGGAGCGAAGATGAATCAAGATCATAGATTATACATCCCTGGAACAACGCCTTAAGAGAGATCACAAGGCATGGCAGCAGATCGGTGCGATAGACGAGCTGTTCAACATCGCGACCATCGGACAGGCTTGGTAGGCTTCAAGTCCACAGACACAACGGACCAGAGCAGAAGATGACAGAGCAATATGCACACAGTTATTTGTGCTGCAAAGACCAATGCGTGATGAAATTGAGCTGTATGTAATGTACTGTGTACATATGTACCGCGTCCACGCATCCGAAGCCGAGGTCCGAGAGCAGTGCCCCGGCTCTCACTGAACGTCTGATATAGACTATACTACAGTATTCCCATCTACCAGTCCACCGCGTGATTTCCGGAACTTCTTCCTCTTCCTACGTACCTATGTCAGTAGTAAATACTACGGTTCACATCGATAGATACGGGAAACCCTCTTCGTGCAATGGCCAACATGTCCGGCCGAGATGAACCACGACCAGCAGAAGCAGCGGAGCCAGAAGCGTCCCCAACACCCCAAGCAACGCTCGACCACTTCCACTCCATCTCCTGGGTCGCATCCCGTCTCTCGGACCAAGCATTCCGCCCTGTCCATCTATCCCGCACGCTCACGCACGCAGGAAAGGGCCACACATTGATGGCCTCCACATGGAACACCCCAACCACGCTCTCGCACATCTTGTCGACGTATCGCGCTCCGACAAGTGACCAGAGGGGCGAGATTCGCCGCTTCTACACCTTCGGCGGCGGGTTGAACGCGCACCCGAATCTCTTGCACGGGGGCGTCATCGCCACGATCCTCGACAGCACGATGGGCAATGTGATTGGGCAAGAGTTGCCCGCGGACGCTGCTACTTTCACGGTCAAGTTGACGGTCGAGTATAAGAGGCCCGTAACCACGCCGGGGACGGTGATGGCGCGGGCGTGGATCGTCAGTGTTCAGCAACGGAAGGTGTGGGTTGAGGGGGTGGTCGAGGATGGGAAGGGGAATGTCCACGCGCGGGCTGAGGGTTTGTGGCTTCGAGGGAAAGGGAAAGGGAAGCTCTGAGAGGAGAGGTCTGATCTCTTATTCTTGGAATGAAACCGAAGTGAACAACTACCAATCCAGGACAAGAGCCCGGCCGTGCCAGCTCTACGTCCGTCTAGGTCACGGCAGGACACGATGGGACGGGGACGAGAGAATATCGCGTGTCCGCTGTCTGCTATCTGGTGGCCTCTCACGCACTAACCTCGAACTTGCACTCGCATCCGCACCCGCACTCCCGACGAGTCATCCGACTCCTTTACGCATTGCAAACGCCTGCTGAGTACGCATCGTACTCAGCGCACCGATCTCAGCTACTGAGCCCCAAGTTACAGGCTCGTCAAAACCCCGGCCTCCTGCATACTGCCTCCCTCTTCCGTTCTGCCACCTCGCCTCTACGGATCGTTTGGTGGCCCGACCGCATCCACGTTGGAGTCCTCCGTCTCCTTAACCTCGTCGATGTGATATGTCGAGCGGAGATTCTGCATGAAGTACTGAAACTGCGGCTCCGTCTGCGGCATCCAGAGCCCGCACACGGGCAGTTCGACCTTGAACTCCCACGCGTTGGGCTTGATCACCTGGCGGAAGAGCCAGTCCGGATGATCCTCCCACACCTGGTCGACTTTGAGGTAGTCGTTCGGGGAAGGCCACACGTAGAGCTCTTCACCCGTCGCGAGGGGGACTTCTTCGCCCGTCTCTGGATCGCGCATCTAAACCCTGGTCAGCACAACGCTGGAGCATAAGTAGGGACAACTTACTGTGGGATAATCCTGGTAGTACGGATCCTCGACATACACCCAGTCGCCGCAGCACCAAGTTATCTCAGGCCACTTAGGAGTGTTGATGGGCGTCAGGCACATGCCGTCCCTCTTCTCCTCGCAGAATTCGAGGTAGTTGGCCTTTGCGGCCAGCGCCATCCGTGGGCATGTGTGGGAGTACTTCGGGCCATTGGCGTCGACAATCACGTCTTTGATGGCGCAGTGGTCGTCGTTGCAGCCGATCATGATGTGTTGGAGGTTGTAATCGTCCCGCTCGTTGAGGACAACGGGGCGGGTGCCATTGAAGACGCCTGGCCAGGTGCCATTGAGAATTGGGGGATGGGAGCTGTTAGGGAAGGTCGGGTGGGTGCTGTTAGGGAAGGTCGGGTGGGTACCGTTGAACGGCAGGGCAGCGGACTGCTGCAGCGGGAGGACCGCTGCACACAGCACGAGCACCAACTTCATAAACATGGTGGCTTCAAGGGGGTTTGGTGGTGGTGATAGTGGTGTTAGTGGTGCCTGAGCAAGCAGATGGGCGGGCGTCAGGTGTGAGAGGAGAAAAGCCGAGTCAGTGTGACGAGGAGGAGAACTTCCAGCACACAGAGAAGGGAGATAGTGTCTTTAAATACTTGTTACCTGATGCTTGAAGGTCCTCCATGATGTTCTAAGTTTTCATACTGTGGAAACAACATGGGGCTGCAGGTCCTCAGACACATCATGGCGGCAAATGGGACAGAGGTGTTGATACAGGAGCCGGCTCACGTTGAAGCAGAACCCGATGTTAGTCACCTCACTACTCTTTGGAACTCACCGGAAGTAAGACATGTTGATATTGCTGTGGATGGATGAGAGCAATCTCTCCGCCGCCAACTCACAGGAACACGGTCTAAATGGACAACCGTCTGAAGACAAGCTCGGAGGGAAATCGAGATGGATGCTGTGTCGCAAAAGAGGCCCTCCTGAGAGGCAGTACCAGGTTCACCCTTTGAGGACAGATGAGGACCTGGTAGGCAAAGAGCGTCGTGCTTCAACCTCAAGGGCATGAGCCACGCCAAAGTTCCTTTGGTCGACCGTAGACAGTACGGCGGGTTTGGAAACAGTATGTGCAGCGTAAATTGCGACGCGCTCCGACGCGTCTCCCGCTCAGGTCGGTCCATGTCCACTCATCCCAGCCTCAACGCTGCACGACCGCAACGAGGTCTCTATTCTTGACGCACGCCAGACAATTACCTAGCCCGAGCGTCAGGCGCCGAACATGGCTCCTGTGAAGAATCTATTGCGATCATGGCAAGAAGACGAGAAATTCGAGGAGCGCCGCAGGGTCTCGTCCGGCTACAATCCGCTCTATTCCTACCGCACTGCTCGAGGCCAGGCGAAACACTACCTGCAGCAATTCGCGGACATGTACTTCTTGCGCCTGGCAAAGCTCAAACCAGTGGTGGAAAAGGTCGCTGCAGCCGACTGGAAAGACTATGAGATTGCGGGAGAAAAAGCACAACGAGTGGAGAGAGTGCTTGATGTGCGACAGGGTCAATTGTGCTGGGTCGTCGGGACAATATACATGGACCTGCCATTGAAACCCAACATCCTCGAGGACATATCGAAAGAACAGTGGCTTACCGGGCTGAAGCTGCAGCATACATATTTGTCACAGGACCGAGAAACGCAGGTCATGCTGGAGGACGAATCCGGCCGGCTGCGTTTGACTGGTCCGATGTTGAACAACAATCTACTGGTTACGGGCGTCATTGTCGCAGTCATCGGAACGGAGAACGCGAACGGCGACTTTGAGGTCTTGGACATACATATTGCGGACTTGCCTAGACAACCCAAGCGATGGGAACGAGACGAAGAGGAAGGGACAAAGATGGATGTTGATGAACCGGCCAAGAAGATCGCGCTGGTCAGCGGTCTAGAAATGTCCGGCACAGACGGCGACGCGCTGCATTTCTCGCTTCTGTCTGAGTTTCTGCTGGGAGAGGCGCTGGACGAGGAGGACCGACAAGCAGCTAGCAGGATCTCCCGGCTGATTATTGCCGGGAATTCAATTGCATCAGAGTTGGCAGAGGATACGTCCTCCGACGATGACGAGAAACCAGGACACCGCAAGTATGGTTACGATGCCGCAGCGTATAACCCGGTTCCCACCGCTCAGCTTGATCGATTTCTGGCGGAACTTCTGCCTAGCATCCCTATCACGATAATGGCGGGTGAACAAGACCCGGCCAACGCGAGCTTACCGCAACAACCTATCCATCCGGCATTGTTCCCCGTTGCCCGAGCTTACTCAACTGCAAACATCGCCGATCCCGAGGAAGAAGAGCCAGGCTGGCTCGACAGCGTCACAAATCCCTGGGATGGCGATGTCGAAGGATGGCGTTTCATGGGAAACAGTGGGCAGCCCGTCGACGACATCCTCAAGTACATCGACCTCGGTGGGCCCGATGGGACTGGCACAGACGGACGGTTAGAAGTCCTGGCCAGCATGCTCAGGTGGCGATGCGGAGCCCCCACCGCGCCGGATACACTGTGGTGCTATCCCTTTCAAGACCGAGATCAGTTTGTCATTGATGAATGTCCCCACGTGCTCTTTGTTGGCAATCAGCCCAAGTTTGACACCACAGTCATCCATGGCCCTGACGGCCAACAAGTCCGACTCATCACGCTTCCACGATTCCGCAAGACCGGCGAGCTCGTCTTGGTCGATTCGGAGACCCTGGAAGTCGAGGTGGTGAAGTTCGACATTTATGACCCAGATCAGACAAACGGGTCGTGACGACGACCACCTAAGACGTGCTGCGCAACTCCGGAATTCTCCGCCTAACTGCACAACAAGATTTTCTGGTTGCTTTCTAGATATTCACAACAAGCATGCACAGCCACATTTGTCTAATGCGATCATGAACTTCAGATGACCTGGCGTCATGATGGACAGATCGATAACATGCGTATTAACGAACACACCTGTAAGTCGAACCATGGCGTTGTGTTTCAAACAGCGCTCTCGTTCTGAACAGTCGCTCTTCAGGTGTGTTTACGGAAAAAGTGGTCCTAGTACCATACAATGCGCACCAAGTGCCCAAATATCACGAATGGATGAAAGACCCGGTAAGTCAGCGCCATCTCGACTCGACAGGACTTGATTGCAAAATGCGGATTCTGACGATCTGCGTCCGCGTCTACAACAGCAAATCCAAGAAGCAACGGCTTCAGAACCGCTCACCCTGGCAGAAGAGCACGCCATGCAACGAAGCTGGCGCAGAGACGGCGATAAGCTTACCTTTATCCTTTGTCGGCCGTTCCACCGCGGGCATACCAATCGGCATGACGACGATGTCGCTTCTGGAGATGATGCACGCCTACAAGATGAACTCGCCGCCATGGTCGGGGATGTGAACCTCTTCATCTCGACCGTGGAGGCGGAAGAAATACGCCCCAACGACATGGATGAGATGCTCATACACACTGACCCGCACGCGGCCTGTAATAACTCTGGACCCAACTCCTCGATCGCGATCGGCGAACTCGAACTAATGATCGCCGAACCGGCCCACCGTCGACAAGGCCTCGGTAAAACGGCCCTGCTGACCTTCCTCGAGTATATCATCCGGCATGAGAGGCAGATTCTCGAGGAGTTTCACCGCGGAGGAGGGTGCACCGCGACGGCAGCAGGGCCGGTTCCCAGATCTTCACAACTGGGAACCACCGATGCGCCTCGTGTGGACCCCAAGTTCGGCTACTTCACAGTCAAAATTGCCAGCTCGAATCGTGGAAGTATTGCCCTCTTCGAGGCGTTGGGGTTCACCAAGACCAGCGAGCAGGAGAGTTACTTTGGGGAGTTTGAGTTGCGGTTGAGCAGGGAGAGGCTTTTGGAAAAGCACGGGATGGAGATCCATCGGACATACGCAGAGGAAACTTACGCGTGTTCTTGTCGTGAGTGCTTGAGGTCAGAGGAGCCGGTGCCATGATTGATTAATCTTCTGCAAGGGCATGGCGCGCAGATAGATAGATAGACAGTCACCGCCAGTGATAGAGATCCGCACTCGTACGAACTCGTCTTCAAGGCCTCATTGACGAGCGACCGACCGTGTTTGCCTGATTGGCTGCACAGGACAGACAGAACAAAAGAGTAATGCAGCGGCTTGTTTCATTTCATCCCATTGTTGCCCAAGTCATCTACGCATGCGTGATACAAGCAGCCTCTTTGATCCATACATTACGGTATGAGTAGTCATGATGCGTTGTCCGACCATCATCCAGACACTATCTGCCCCCATCGAGGTGCGTAAATGCGTCCGCGTTGTGCACGCACATACTTGGACACATACAGACGCAACAGATGGCTGTCGACTCCTTCAATAGAATCGTATTCACACAGCATCCGAACCCGTTCGCGTGGCGAATTTCCTCACAAACACCACGCCCCGTTGTCTTGTTGATCGGTCGGCCGAGTGACGGCTAAGGGAGGGACGGAGGAACAGAAAAGAACGCCAGAGCTCAGTTCTTCTTAGGCTTCTTGTTCTTCTTGCCGATCTCTTGGAAGTCCATCGCTATACGGGGAGGGGATAAGTTAGCATGGTGTTACCGATTGCAATCCTCGTGCTCAAAGTCAAAACCAGAGCAGTGCAGAGGCCTAAGGCATCGCACTTGAGACACAAGCACAAGAACACTGGGCTCGAACACGCAAATCCCCCGGCGCAGATCCGGTAGCACCTTGCCATGGGCCTTGTACTGCATTTTCTTTTTGGGTCCACCGCTTGCCCCAGTCTTGCGAACCTCTACCTCCACGGAATTGAGCCCTTCTCTTCGATCGCGCAACCTGCATGACAGGCCCTCTCTTCGCCCTCTCTCGCAGCCTCCAACTCGGCATGACCGAATAAAACATATAGGAAAGCACCCAGAACTTACTAGGCGGCAAGCTCTGCTTGATCTTATCGGCCTTGTCCGAATCCTTGAGGATGAGCGTGTAAAGGAACCGCTTGCCCCGGAGCTTCAACTTGATATCCTTGCTCTTGGTGGATTTCTTGAGGCGGGCGCCTAGCGATAAAGAGCAGATCAGCATTGGCTCCTGGACCCAGAGCGAACAGAGCGGCATTGGGCTAGCACAGATCATTTGGACTGTAGAGGGGTAACGAAAGAGTTGCAACCGAGCGCACCTTTGGCATCCTTTCTCCGTGCGATTTCGAGGAATTGCTTGATGTCCGTGACTTCGGATGGCATCTTGGCGGCTTTGTGTCGAGGTGGTCGAAAGATTTGGGCTTAGGAAATGCGCTTCGAGGGTGGTGTGTCTCTCACGGTCGCAGGTTGCCCTCAATGTGCGAAAATGCAATTGTGGGCGGGGTTTCTTCGGGTGATCTGCTAGTGCCGGCCTCTGGACGGAGATAATTTTCCGGAGGGAAGATTCCTTGGTTTCAAAGTGAGGCTCACCTCAGGTTTCGGTTCGGCTACAAGTACAAGAACACATAATGTCGAGGACTTCAGTCTTGTTACTGTGTACGAGAACAGCTCATTGTCAGATTCGGCGAGCCGATGCATTAGTCGACTCAGACGGAAGCTTATGTCGAAATAGAGTAGACGGTGGTCAACGCTGTAAAGGGTATCGTATTTTGTCAATATCTCCAGGTCTACCACCACATTCCGACCTGTGGCCCGATCGTCAGCCAAAACATCTCGTGTGACGAGCTTCCGAGTTGCTGATATGTGCCATCCACCCGATGCTCACGACCATGAACTTGCACCGAAGCCAAATTGATCCCCGTTGTAGATAAACACTATTTCTTGCTCAGGCCTTTTAACCACTTAGGCATCTTCGATTTGGACTGGCCACCGTCTTCAGAACCACCGGTGTCCATCTTTCCCACATTGATTTTGACCCCAGGGTCTTTTCTCTCCTCGACATCGACCATGGTCACGTCTTGTACTTGCAGTTCTTGGGCGCGCTTCCTCAAATCCTCCTTGAGAACAGACTTGGTATTACGCGCCCCACCGCTGGCCTTCTGATCGTCCCAGGCGAACGTCAAAAGCACTCGGCCTTTGAGCTGGAGGTCTCTAATCAGCCTCTTGCCACTATCATCTGGAATGAACTCGTTCTTTCCTCTAATGCCTGGATTTCGGAGTAGGAACACTTCCGACCGCCATCGGTCTTCCAGGCACTCTCGTACAAAATTATACAGGTCTGCCGCAGTGTCCGGCTGGCTAAAGGGCGTAACAACAGTACTTTGATCTGGAAAGCGGATTTTGACCTCGACATCCTTTACTGCTGCCCATTTAGCAGCTTCCTCTTCAGCCTGAGCGGTCAGCTCGGCTTCAGTTTTCAGGCGGATATTCCTGGAATTCTGCTGGAGCAGTTTCTGATGGACTTGTGCATGTTCAACTGTTGGCGTGTAATCGGCTTCGTTGTGAGATCTTAGGGCGGCTGAGGGTGTAGATGCGGTGGGGGGCCGGAATACAGAGATCGGACGACCGGTTGCTGATGTGGCAGTCGGTGATAGTGGGGTAGAAGCGACAGGTTCTTCTGGCTGAGATTGAAGAGCTGGCTGCGAAGGGAAATCTTCCGTCCATTCTGGTTGCGTTGTGACTGCTGCAGGCTGCGGTTCCGTTGCAGGAGCAGTTGTCTGTGGTTGTGATGGTGGAGCCGCTGGCCCTTCGCCCTCAACAGAGGTGAAGTACTCTTGTATCTCGACCATAGCCTCTTCGAGCGGAGTCTGAGTGGCGCGGAAACTCAGCCTCAGCAATGCGGAACCAGTGTTGAATCCCAACTGTGCTAATGACTTTTGTAGGTCTGTGAAGGATGCCAATTCTCTATTCATGATCTGAATTACCGGCTGTTCGTAATATAATCTGCCCCCACCCGAATTACCCTGGGTGGTTGATGGTACTCCTCTAGCAGTAAAGTTCCGCGGGTCTGTACTCCCAGCAACTCCAGCCTCGAATTTTCTGAGTAGCTGCCATAGTGTCGTTGAACTGGGAAACTTGTCCGTGAGTCTGGCAGTGGGAACACCTCTTGCTTCCGATTCTGGTAGTTGAAGGGCTATCGAGACAACTCCGGCGGATTTGGATAGCTGGACGAGCTCAAGTTTCGCACCAGATGAGAGACCTGAAAGGCGGAGTGGTTTGGAAAGGTCGACTTGCTTATTATTGTGTCTAGAAAGACATGGTTAGAGAATTGACTCCCGGGGCTTCACGCTGAGAAGGAAACTTACTTTAAGCCGTACTGAGCAGCATTGAGACCTAACTTCGCGCAGGCCTCCTCGAGAACCTCGCTCAGGTGCTTCCCAGGGGTTGTCTTGATTTGCGTTCTTCGAGCGGTGGCATCGATGACCACAACATGGGAGGCCATGTCAAATGCTCAAGTGGGAGCCAGGTATGGCGGGGTGACAGCAGGCTGTCTTGGTCGCACCTAGATTTGTGGCTGGTGGAAAACGGAGGGATATGAGAGACAATATCGGTATTATGTTGCGGGCGAGTGAGAAGATAAATAGAATAGTCTAGAATCACTTTCTGGTGTGGTGAGGTCGATAATGTTGATTTGATATATCAAACGCGGAGAAGCAGGCGGCGAGAAAGCATCCCACCTGCAGGCAAGGCACGCCCGCGTCATTGCTCCTAGTGCTCCTGGTTGGCGGGATTAGGTAAGATGCCCGCCTATTGGTCCTTGGCCGGTCTCCGTCTTGAGCCTCACCCGAACTGCGAACGCGTTTGCTGGCGTGCCTGCGCATCTACTTTCACCGGAGCATTGTCACTTATCCGACCACCGTATCTCGTGCTTAGGAATCGCCTGCCTTCTCCTCTTTTCGTCTTCGTCTTGATTGTTCTATTGAAAAAGTCCGTCATGGTAAGCTTTCCATCATGGCGACAGGAAGAGAGTCAATACTAACATTGGACAGAGCTCTCCGTTCGATATCAGTATGCTCCCCCATAAGCCAAACACGAGCTGTCTCTAATCATTTCATCAGATGGCGGCGCCTGTGTCGCAATGGTCGGTAAAGACTGTGTGGCCATAGCCTGCGATCTACGTCTCGGCCTCCAGGCCCTCACTGTCTCGAACAACTTCCCCAAGATCTTCAACTATGCTCCCTCAGTATTCCTGGGCCTTACTGGTCTGGCCACGGATGTACAGACTGTCAGCGACACCTTCCGATACAAAGTCAACATGTATCGGCTACGAGAAGAACGCAACATTTCACCGCAGACACTGGCCAATCTTGTAAGCAGCAGCCTGTACGAGAGACGATTTGGCCCTTGGTTTGTCTCCCCGGTACTTGCAGGTATCAATCACACCACGGGGAAGCCCTTCATCTGCGGATTCGACAGTATTGGGTGTATCGACTTCGCAAAAGACTTCATTGTGGCCGGCACGGCGAGCGATCAGCTGTTCGGAACGTGTGAAGGATTATGGGAGCCAGACTTGGTAAGGATATCGGTGCAGATGTCTTGCGCAAGCCGAGGCTAATCGAAGTCACAGGAACCAGAAGATCTCTTCGAAACCATCTCACAAGCACTTCTAAATGCCGTCGACCGGGACGCTCTCTCTGGTTGGGGTGCGCATGTCTACATCATCGAGAAGGACAAGGTCACCAAACGATTACTCAAAGGCCGGCAAGATTAGGCAAGGGGTCTTTCTGAGAAGTCAACAGATTCAAGTGATGACAAGCATTTGCAGGGGCGTTCTGGTATCTCTTGGCGGTGACTGCGTTGTCTTGCGCAGAGGGAAAATAGGGATTGCAAGAGAAATGTAGATCAGGCACAGCATGGCTTGGATTTCTGCAGGTAAACAGGCGAACCTGGTCAGGTTCCTAGTCTTACTCTCGACACGTCCTGGAACGTCCCCGACTGTATGCGCAATCCCTACCTGAAGGTACCACGGTAGACTTACCCGAACAAGCCCGTAATCTGTCACCGCGGATCGAACCTTCCTGTTAGGGACCTTGTACACTATGGCTGATGCAATATCGCATTAAAAAAATGGAACCTTATGGTTCTCGCAAGTTCAATTGTTGAGTAGCTAATTGCAATGTCGGATGTCGTTGAAATACTTGGCCGCGCTTTGCGAATCAGCCCGCGCCCTTTCCATTGAGCGGCCACTCCTCTCGTTTCGTCTCTCCTTCTCTTCTGGTTCCTTTCCACTCAAGTTCCTTCCCAACGAGAAGACGATCCGGAGAGCGAGTGATGACCGCACCGGGGAAAAAAGGTGCAGATTTCTCATTGCCAGAGCGAAGAAAGGTTATCAGCAGACACCAGGGAGGGGTTGAGGCGAAGCGGTTGTTAACATGCCATGTCCGCCAGAGTCGTGGAGCTTCTTTGAATCAATCTCCGACGACCACATTGCAGAGTTGCTAATGTGTCAAAGAGTAGAAGGTGAGCCGAGGAAGAGCAAATCTAAGGTGTAACTACCAGAACTTCACCTTGCTCAAGCTTGAATCAAACACACCGCAGCCAAGCGTGGCCATCCTCACTCAATCTCCCCAGTGGATGGACACGGAATACTGGGATTACATGGCCACATCGCGCATGGAAAGCGGTTTATGCGCGGTTGTCATTATCACCATGATGAGAACAGAGCGAGGAGCCACCATGGATGAATATCGATTCGGATAACTCGAGTAGAAGGTAAGCAACCTGTTCAGCCAATCTACGCGCCATCCCACGACGAGATCCTCTCAAGACTTTCGCACGCACTAGAGTTCCAGCAGAAGCAAGCAATCTTCCTGAAGACAAATTGAACCAAGAAAATCTAAAAATCCAAACCCCAAACCAAGCAAGCCTCCTGGCCATGCAGCCAAAACAAGGTCGTGTCAACGTATGATCTGCAACAGCCGCAGCAGGAAAGCCATTCAGACCGAATGTGCAACGCTCATGCACTGGTTGTGGCTGCTGCGTCAATCAACCTACAATTTCGCCTTCTTGCGTCGCTCTTTGAGCAATTCCTCGCTAAAGAGGTTCTCTTCATCGTCCATAATCCCGACCTTGACCATATCATCGTCAACCAGCTCCTTCAACATGGATTCCAAGAAGGTCTTCTGTTCGCTGATGAAGGCCTTCGTGGCCTTGGTGTCAAACCGGTGGGCGCGCCTGCGCTCTCGTATCTCTTTCAGTTGTGCTCGGATGCGTTCTTCCAACATCTCGAAGCGATACTCGGCATACTGCGAGTAGAGCTCGGTCAGGTCGGAAATCGGGCGGACTGTGGTGAGAACAGTGTCGTCTTTTATGAAGGCAGACTTGGGACGGAATGAGGTCACCATTGAGATACGCTCCGTTGTGCCAAGGACTCGCATCGCTTGATGTTCGATATATCGGCCCTGGAGGATGACAGCATGGCCCTGGGCCTGTCAGTGTACAGGTTTGCAAAATTTGGACGCGGGTCTTACCATGCCTGGTCCCCGAACTTTCATGATGTCCCCCGTGCCCGTCCGTAAGGCTGTTTCGCCTCCAATCATGTTGGTGCAGTCACTGAGCATGGTGACACAGACAAAAGGGTAACTGTCTGTATGCCAGTCGACGATGGGCTGGGCATCTTCGTCGTCTTCCCAGGGACAACCCGAGACACCTTCGTCAGCTTCACGATGAGACCTCTCAGCAAGGGCCTGCTTGACGGTCTCGATCTGTTCCTCGCTGTTGCTGGAGATATTCATGTGGGCAATCTCTAGGTCCAGGGCCGGTACAAGCTCGACACCGGCAATTTTTGACACAATCGCGAGTACTTCAGGACTGCGCCAGACGTCATACACGAAGGGGGCGTATCTGATTATCTTATCAGTATAGCCCAAGCAGCATTGACAAGGTCAAACTCACTCGGGAGCAAACCCTCTCAGCTGGCACTTCGCAAGATTGCTGGAATACTTGCAGTTCTCCCACACAGGCTTGCTGAGTACCTCCGCTCTCATTGCTTCGATGGCTTCTATTGTGAAGAGAGGGAAGGGTTCTGAGACGGCAATAGGTGAGACACCCTTATCTGCGAACCCAATCTCCTCCATGGTCCATATCTTGTTGGGCGCTTGGAAGTTGAGATGCTTCGCCGGCTCAAACGTGAGAGCTTTTGGTGTCTTGGGAGCCATGTCGTCCAGGAGGGATGCGGGCCTTTTCCTCTTACCAGAACCGAGAGAAGAAGCTGATTGAGGGAGAAGAACGTCTGCTGAAGCCATCACTGCTGGTACTGACTATATACTTGAATGCAAGTACAAAATGGTAAGTAGGTGGTAGTGGTGGCGTGCAGTATGCTCAATGGAAACAGAGCAAACAGAGCAATCGCTCAGACTGACTCTGTCAAGGACAACAATATCGCCAAACAGTCTATGACTAAGTGTGTATACACACAGGGAAAGACAGTCATATATCAGAAAGACCCCCTAGCCTCGGGCAGCAACCGAAAGCCTTCCTAGGTGAGGCGTTTTGTGGTTTGCGAAGAGGGCTCCGAAGGGAAGCGCCAACCGTCGGATATCACTGCGCTGTCTACGGATTACGGTGAGTTGAACCGAAGAGTGCTCCCACCACCAGTCACTAGCTCATGAGATCGGAGCAGGCATGTAACTTCATAAAGTAGGGATAATGGAAGGCGAGTGAATAGGGCGTTGTGATGCAGGAGAGCAGCTGCCCTCGGCTTCACAATTCGTTCGGAACTTCGCGCATTCTTATCAGCTACTCCCATCATCGGCCTGCGGTGACAAGGCTTGATCTGGACCGCTCAACATTTGTGGAGCGCCTCGACCTCTTCGTAAAGCGAGGAGTTGCACTTCATGGAAGCTGGGATGCCCGAGCTATGCTTGTGGAGACAAACAAGAGACGAACAACGCCGGCGTTTGTCATGGATGGAAAATGTTGCTCAGTTTGGCTTAAAATCACTGCCCGTCGCTCGTTGTCCGTTGCCCACTCCATTTGTTCGCCGTGCGCCCTCCGCTACGAACGAATCCATCTTTTTCACATGTGCGTGTGCATATATGGACCAGCCGATTCGAGGTGCATACCCCTCTTTGTCGCTATACCGGAGTGCAGGGCGGATATCTTGACATCACACTGGCACGTTGGCACGTTGGCATCGTCTATCGCCAGCGATGCTCAAGTTGGCTGGGGCGGTTAGGTGTTAAGATTGGGTACCGCAACCGCTGCACAGGCCCCAGGTGAATGAAATCTGGGTCGGTGTGACTCGTGGGAGTCCAAAAGAGGTTGCCATTATTCAACGCACGCCCGCGCAAGAGCTCAATACACGATAAGGGTCCTGGACATGCATCATCGCTTCTCGCAGTTATAGAGATGGACAACCCCGCCGCCGGTGAGGAATGGATCTATTCACCAAACACGGTATGGTATCGGATATCACAAACCCTCCCAGCAGCATAGCTTCCGCCAATTACATGCTTCGTCGTTACTGCCTCTAGAAGCTAAATCTTGAGTTGGAACATTGGTAGGATGGATTGTGATCTCCTTGACAATTGATTCAACCTTCGGGCGCATTGAAGGTTTCGTTCTGACGCAAGTCTTCATATCACCACGGCATCATCCCATCAAGAACTGCTCAGATATCAATGCACTTGATGACCAAGATGAGGCGAAGCGGCAGACAGAGCACCAAGTAGGGAATGCGCTACGTCTTCCAAGTCCTTGTTCATGGCAACCTGGAATGCTTTACCCTATCATTGTGCCTCCTTCAGCCGCCAGGTGTGTAGATCATGCGAGAGAAACAACATTGATGAAGAACGTGGAATTGGATTCCATGCACTGAAATGAGTCGACGCCAGCTCCGTTACTTGTGCTGGCAGCACGCGCTCCGGGCAAATGCACCTAGGTAGTCCACCCCTCTCGGAAGGAGCTGATAACGCTCAAGGGAGGTCATTGGAGGTCACTGGAGGGCACGGAGGACACGGAGGACACGGAGGGGCAGCAAGAAACGATGGGGTGGAGGCTTATCGATAACGGCTCGATTTGCATCTAGGCACAAAGAAGTTAGCGCACTAATCCCTGCCTCGCATGATCTCAGGCACCTGCAGCTGCGCAGACCCATTAACCCAAAGTGTGTGCGTCAAGCAACGACATGGCTACTTCAGCGCAGTCTCAGCAAATGGCTGGCTCAGATCCGCAGGCTGATACTTGGGAGAAATCAAAAGCCACGTTTCAATCGTACGGCAGCCCCGTCCCCATACATGTCCCCGTTCCAGGATGCTGAACAGCTGCATGCTCTGCAGGAAACGCAGCTCTGAATACTACGACCCTTGCCAGGAATTTGCAAATAAGAGTATAAAGTGCATGCACCGGAACAACGGGGACAGGGACATGTGTCAAGATTACTTCAAGTGCGTACGGCCTACCTGAACTGCGGATCGGCCCATTGGGGCAGTGCGAGTGTCAAGCATGATAGATGGAGTTGAGCAGCAGGCTGACGGTGCGATTGCGATATAGGGCTTATCGCGATTGCAAGAAGGAATGGGTACGCGAACTTCATCAAGACAGCATGGCGTGAACACTGACAAGGTTATCAGACGGCAAGACGAAAAGCCGAGAAAGGATCATGGTTCTCCTAAAAGACCGAGACGAACCTCCTGAAACCCCCCGAGTTGATTACTCAGGTTTATACACAGCACAACGATACCCTGCACAGAACGCATAGCGTGGAGTCTATGGCAAAAGCAATTATATCGTGGTTGATGTGGCAAGAGCGTCACTTCTGCGCTGCGAGGATTGTAAAACTAGGACAGAGCAATCAGAGCTGAGGCTATCGTCCACTCATGAACCTTTCAAAATATTGAACGCAGATTTGCGGCCCGAACTTTGTACAAAGATTTCGTAACCCGGCGACTGCGCCGTTCCTTCCATAGCGCGAATGAATAAATCATTGACAGCCTCATCCACAAATTTCCCCGCATTTTCTTTTACCGTCTCACTCTCACCACTTGCTGACAACAAGGGCTGATGAGCCCCGAACATGTCGGATCTGAGTGTGAGTGAGCGAAGGATACGCCCGATTCAGGATGCAGTGGCGAGCGAAAACTGGAAGCAAGCACTTCAATTGTGCGACAAATGGGCGAAGAAAGGAGAAAGGTCTGATCGGTTTCTGGTACTCTAACAGCACATCGCGGGTTCGCATTTCAAGCTGACAAGGTTAGGCGGTGAAAGCCTCGGTCCTTGTCCACCAGTCCGACAAAGCCCAGCATGACCGAGGACGACAGGAGGTTCTTGATCTCTGCAAGCGAACTCCCCCAATCACGGACTCGGAAGCCATCTATCAGCTGCAAAAGACACTGAAGAGCCTCTCCTTACACGAAGAGATTCCGAAGCTATGGGAACGAGCGGTTGCCGCTGGAAAAGATAACAAAGATCTCTACACGAGATGGCTGAACCAAGCAATAGCAGACAGCAACTGGCGCAGTGCTCAAAAGGTGTGAAGAGATCATCAACGACACAAGAGAAGGGCGTTTGGCTGACATGGGGCCACTCGACAGGCGACCATGGGTTTACGAAACTCATTCCCGAAGGAACGGCAGTATGAGTTCTGGAACATACTTATGTGCTACCTAATACATAAGCAAGAGGACATTCCCGAGAACGAACGTATGCTGTTTGGTACGCTTGCGTACCGCATGATCTCAAAGGCTGCTGAGGCTATACCCAAAGATGAGGTATGTCAGCAATATCAAGAGAAGTATTGAGGGCTCATCTAGATGCAGGAGCCATCCTTGTCGTCGGCAAAGGCTATCTCAGACCCTGAGGAGATTGCGCTCTTGGTACAGGTCTTCAACTCTACAGGCCATGTCCAGGAGTCCATAAAGCTCCTACTGGGCGGATCACTGAGCATAGAATCTCGCCTGGGAGCCAAGGATCCGCAACTTGTGCTGTCTTTGGTGCTCGAATCCTTAGAAGCGTCAGAGAACTGGAACGAAGCTCTGAAGGTGTGCCTGGAGCTGCTTGCGAAATCCGAATCACAATCAGACAACCGTGTCTGGGACCTATGGCTGAAGGCCCGATCTCATGCCACAGATCAGAGGTAAGTCTGCGAGATGGAGTCTGAAACTGGCAGTGCTGACGTCGACACAGCCTGCAAAAACAGTCTGAAGACCTCCTCGAATCTATTTGCACAACTAGGCCGATTGTCCGCTCAGCGTATATCGCAAAGCTTAGCCTACTACAAAGGCAACAAGGCGACCAGATCGGTCAAGACGCTTTGCTGCAGACATGCAGAGAATACTCCGAGGCATTTTCGGAAAAAGCATTCTGCTTTGATGACTTGAAGGACGCCTTGCGACGACTGGATAAACAACACTGGGATGAGTTCCTGCGGATTGTCCAACAAAGGCAAGGGCATTTTGCTCAACTGTTCGCGCTGAAAGTCGTCTATAGTTCGATACCCGCTGCTGACTCGGAACCGCCACATGCTCGCAACCAAAAGCTGCTAGCTTTTGCACACAGGGCGCTGAAGCTATACCATTTGTCCATCGCCGAGCCACCGTCGTGTCCGGAAGCAGCTCTTCTTGCAGCCTTGGCCATCCTCCACCTACAAATTCAGGATCCCCAACACCAGCAGGTCCTGGTCGCTGCAAATATACTGGAGATTGCGCGGTCCAAATTTGAGGACTATTATATTTTAACAGTCCTTCTTGTTCGACTTCAAGCTCATTTGGGTCTACTTTCGCTTGCCATGCAAAACTTCACCAAACTCAGCATCAAGAACATGCAATGGGAAACAGTCGGTCATCTAATCTTGACGAGGATATCCACCTTGCATCCGGGTTTTAACGGCGTGGCGGGCGATCTTGAACCTCTTCTGGCTGCCGAGACTGGTGTGACAGTCCTTGAAAACGCGGACATGGCTCTAGTCCGAGGGATACGTGAAGGTTTGCGTTTCAACAGCTACTCGAACATCTACAATAGCGCGCAAATGCGATCCGACATCGAACGGAGTATGAACAAGCAAATTTGCGCCATCGAGGAACGGAGAGTGTCGCGATGGCGCGGCCCGCAATTTGACGACGCCACAGTCCTGCCACCCATGGATCCCTCAAAGGCACTCGTGGACAAGAGAGATTACAGCTACATGCCCAGCTATTCCGAGGATGACCGGCGGATGTTGGAATCATGCCACTGCGGTAACCAGCCGAAAGGGGGTTGGGTGAACGCGATGGTGCTTTGCGACAACGTGACCACCTATCTCAAACAAGACCTGGTCTCACACACAACCCCTGCAAGCGCAGCGTACAAGAACATCAAAGAGTTCTACGAACGATTTTCTGCCAACACATCCATGCCCACAGAGCTTGAGAAGGAGATGACCAGCAGTGAAGTGTCGACATTCGACGCTGCCACGAATATGGCACAGGCCATCATTCTTCTCAGCGAAGGTCAACCAGGAATTTCCGGCGCCTCGAAGTCCTTACCCGATATCGTCGCGCATATCAAGTCCTCGATAACATCCGAGCTGGACAGCCGTCGTAAGGATAAGGACGCCTCGAGAATTGCAGGAATGTACATCCCCTGGTGGAACGACTTACATACTAGCTTCTCCGAACTGGAGAAATTGCAAACTATATCCCACTTCCTCACATGGGTTTCGAGGAAGTTGCAGAAAGGTGGCAAGCCCCTCAAGGCCGTCCTTGGGGCCGTGACCAAGGAATCCCTCTCAGAACTCCAGAGCCTCGTGGCGGAGCTTGAAGCCGAAAACCACGCCCACGCGCGCTGGATGAAGTCTCAGATCAACGAGCCTGGCGTGTTGGGCAAGCTCGTCGATATCGGCATGGCGCGGCCAGCGAATTTCCCTACTGACGCCGATGTAGAGGCCAAAGATGGAAACGGCTCTTCCGCTTGGTTGTGGAATGAACCCAACACCGGATCGGAATGGGAACAGGTGATGGAGGATCTGTGCGATGAAGCTACCATGGAGACCATCTACGGGAGATACAGAGAGAGCTGGGACGACGCACTGGATGGGATCCTCATGACTAGAGTGCGGGTTCTGAAGTGAAGTCGCTCTGAATGAGGTAAAGTTACTTTGAGGTGAGGTGAGGCGAATCCTTGCGTGTGACAGGCACAGAAGCTCATGCTGAAGAATCAAGTGGGTGGGTGGGTCGACTATGTAGAGAGGTAAGTAGGACGGGCAGTGATACTATGCCTCAGCAAAGTCATGCATGCAGTCTTTTGGGGGCTTCACACGATGGACGGTCCACACGCCCCATATTAAGCTTACAATATCCGATCCACCCTACTGTAGGAGATTCATCGATGCTATACCTGTCCACAGATTTACAATACAGCAATTGAACAAACTTGATCACTTCGATCTTATGCCCGCCATGGTTCTATATACCCATCCCTCCTGTCCTCCCTCTATACATGTACACGTCCACAAGTTACATACAACCCAGTCCGTACAGTAACGGAGTAACTTCGTAAGTAGGTTAGATTCCACGTACATGAAGAAAATCATATCATAGTCCTCCTGTACACCTCTACTCCGTACAGACTTCACAAACCCCGGTAGATTAATTATAACTTACTGTACAGAGTAGATCTCATGCACATCCAAAAAAAAAAATCATATTCCTCCTACTCCTGCCCCTGCCGCTGCCCCTACTCCTGCCCCATCACCCATCCCACTTCCTGAAATACTCGCGTTCCTTGCCTTCGCGGCCTCTAGCGCGCGCTTGATGCGTTCTTCGTGGCCCCCCTCGCCGCCTCCTGCTTCTCCTCCTCCTCCTGTCACAGTCGCCTGTATATCCCTCACGAGCCTGATCGCCTCTTCCGGCCCTTTCGTCACGGACGCCGTCCTCGCGTTCATCTCCTCAACCAGCTTGCTGTCCTCCTTCTGCTTTTCGTCCTGCAACTTCGCATACACTGACGCATCCGCGTTCGCGACCCTCGCCTCCGCGACGGAAAGGTTATAGTCGGCCTCGTTGAGGAGGATGTCGCCTTCGTTGGAGAGGGCGAGGAGACGACGCGAGTCGGTTACGACAGAGTCGAGCGTCGAGTGCGCGAGCGAGAGGGTCTCCCTTACGGCAGCGGTGGCGCCAGTGGCCACGTCTCTCTCGTCTGAAGAGGAGCCCGGCAGCGCGTCTACGGCTTTCTTCAGCTCGGCAAGTCTGCAAAGGACTTCGTCAGTAAAGACTTGATTGTCGCCTAGGCCGCGGACGGTGGCCCGATCAAAGGTGTCCATCAGCTTGTTCGCGCGGTCGTCCTTGGCGCGGGCTTCGTGCAGGACGGCCATTTTTTCTGCCACTGCAAACTCCTTTTCGAGGCGTTTCACGCCTTGGACGTCTCCGTTCGTGTAGAGGATGGTCAGTTCGAGATGTTTTCTCCGCCGCTCCCTCTCCACGTGTGCTTCGGCGAGTTTTTGGTGGCGGATTTCGATCTTGTTGAAAAGCGTCAAGACGCAGGACATGATTTCCGTCATTCGTATCGGCTTCTTGTCGCCGCTATTCTGAGCCTTGAAGCAGCCACTCACGGCCACGCTCTCGCGGTCTAATACGTCAATGGCCATGGTGTAAGCGGTCATCAGCTCGGCAATCTCCTTCTGCAGTCTCTCCGTGACCACCACAAAGACCTGGCTTGTGAAGCTTTCCAGCTCGGCTTGGTCTTCGTGGTATCTTTTTTCGGCCTCGGAGAGCTTGAATTCGGCTTCGAGCTCGCCGATACCTGCGTACCCGATCTCATTGTCGTTGAACAGGGCGTCGATGTGGGCTTCGGACTCTCCTTGACGCTGTTGTCGTTCAGCTTCTTGTTCTTTACGGACCAGGCGGTTGGTGCGGTCCCATTCCACCACAGCCTCGTGGATGAATGAGAATTGATCTTTGACCGAGTCGATTTTAGACCTGACAATCCTGAGCTTGGGGTTGGTGCCACTCGAATCGATTGGGGTGGGAAGGTCATCCAAAGACGGAAGAAGGGAGCGTAACGCTGTCACTGCGCCTTTGACAACGTCTGCTGGTTGCTGTGATGTGGGGGCAGGTGCCGCCGGTGTGCCCACTCTCATGAACGGTGGGGGCTCGGGTTTCGCCGCGGCAGTCGCCTTGTTGTTAACGGCCCCTGGAGTTATGCTACGTGGTAGTGGTGGTGCTGGTGCAGGTCCGGGCGTGTTTTGTCTCACAGCCATACTCTGCTTCCTGATCAAGCCAATGAATGCCTCCTCGTGTTCCTTTCTACCGCTGCTCGAAGACGGCCTCACGGGAGCCAGCAAGGCAGCGTCCTGAGCAAGAAGGCGACCAGTCCCGGCCTGTGAATGACGGAGTGACGAATATGCCTGGTCGGCAGGCCGCAGAGGAGAATCCTTCGTTTTCTCTTCTTGGACACCTGCATTATAACGGAACGGGGTATATACGGGCCGCGAAGGTTCGAATTTGATAGGCGCAATAGGCTTCTGGCTACGTTGATTTAGCCTTGGGGAAGCTTGAGCTATAGGCGGCTCAACGGCAACAATCATTGGCGCATTGATGCTTGGTGAGGTCGGTTCAGGAGTGATGTAGTCCTCAATAACCATAGGGGCATCGTTGCTGGGGGACAAGGCGTTTGGCGGTGTCTGACGGAAATGTTCCTGGATCATGGTGCCAACCGCCGGCCGTGCCGATGAGGTCGTTGCGGCTCTGGTCGTGAGCGGCCGACCACCTGGACTGTAAGCCTCGTCATCATCGCCGCCTTTGACTTTTGTCACCAAAGGTCGACCGCCAGGACTATATGCCTCCTCCTGACCAGGCGCTGCGACTATCACGTAGCCGTCATCCTTCGACTTGGGGCGATCCTCGAGGGGTGGGGCACCTGCAGCCTGCTGCGCGCGGGACGGGACGGTCGACGCAAGTTTGGAGGTTCCAATTGTTGGGGGTCCTTTCGGGATAACGGCCGGCTGTGCGAGAGCTCCCAGGACGCCGACTGACGGCTGGGTTGGTGCTGGTTCAGCCAAAGCAGGCGCAGGAACCGGGTCAACAGTCTTCGTGATAGGATCATTGAGCTGGCCAACATCATCTGGTTTCGCGGTAGCGGGAGGCAAGGCTGACTTGGGCAGCACAGCCTGGATGTCGGCCAGGCTGGCGGCCTTCTTGACCTCCTTGGCCACCTTTTTCTTCAGCTCCACCCCGTATAGCAAGCTTCGAAGCCTGAGCTCTTTGGTCACGAAGCCCTGGAAGATATCAAATTTCTCTTCGTCGGTCTTGGCTGCTGCCTCTCTCCTGAGCATGACGGCGTACCGCTTCAGCGATGCCTTGAACTCGGGCTCCAGATCGGCGTAGGGGTCGACTACTTTTACACTGGTCGAAGAAAGCCCTGGTTCCACCGTCGGAGCTGATGCACGCGATTCCGTTCGCGGAGTAGAATCTGGGACGGGGCGTGGCTTCAATGGCGTGTTCCAGGCTTGGATGACGCTGTCAATGTTACCTGCGCTGTCCAGGCTGTCCGATCGAGCGGAGATGTCACTGGGCTGTCGACCTGCAGAAGACGGTCTCCCGTCCCCGGCTGACTGCGGTGAAGTTCGACCATAGTTGGCGGCTGTTGGTGGAACCTGTGACCCATTTCGAGGAGTAACTGGGCTTGGAGCACCGATCTCTACAGGATAGCTTGGTCGAGCAGGGTCTGGCTTCGGCGTCTGCTGTATAGGAGCTGGAGTGGCGTGGGTCTGTGGAGGTGAAATAGGGCCCTGTGTCTGATAGAGAAGGTTCGGAGGGGGACTCGTGGGTGTCTGGTCTGAAGGCGGCGCATTTGGATCGTAGTGCTCCCAATCCGAGGGACCTCCGAATCCTAGCACCTGAGTGTTGGCAGGCTGGTTATGTAGTTGGTGAGGGGGAGCGTTGTAAATGTTCTGAGCCTGTGCTGTAGTCTGTTGCCCATGCGGCGCTCCCCAGAAGTTGCCGGTTGGCTCTATTGGCGACACCAATGGCCCATCAACCGTTCCAGACAGATGTTGCGGAGGAGGTGCTGTAGGATAATAGGTCGGCCCTGTCGTTTGTGACGGTTGTGTATTCCAC
Organism: Cladophialophora yegresii CBS 114405; assembly: GCF_000585515.1. NCBI lineage: Eukaryota > Fungi > Ascomycota > Eurotiomycetes > Chaetothyriales > Herpotrichiellaceae > Cladophialophora > Cladophialophora yegresii. The sequence goes on from NW_006913045.1 coordinate 4,595,380, forward strand.
GAATTTTGCTGCGGCGGAGCAGGATCGTAGTGATGTGATGCAGGTTGGTGGGAGTATTCTTGATGAGGTGTGCTCGTCCGACCATAATGCGCAGCCTGTATATGGGCTTGGTATTCGGCGGGACGAGGCGGTGGAGGAGGCGGCGCCGCATTGCTTGTGTGATAAGGGTCGTTCCATCCCGAGTATGATTGAGAGTGGTTATGCTGGTGAGGCTGCGGACTGAGCCTGCCTGTCGCTGATGTCGGGCGAGGTGGTAGCGCAGGCTTCGTCTCTTGATCTTGATCTTGACCTTGACCTGTAGCCGCCAATCCTTGGTTGTATTTCACTCCCCATTGCGACGTGTCAAACTGCGCCGGCGGAGGGTATTGAGATTGAGGAAGTGGTGGCGGTGGGGGTGGTGGAAGCGGTGGTCCGAACGCGTTGGAGGGAGGAATGTTCGGGTAGGCAGGAGAGATTGGACTCTGCAGTCCTTGTCCTGAGACCCTAGGGTCTCCCCATCCTTGTCGTCGTGGAGGTGCTTGCCATGGTGGTTGCGGGGGCCCTGGTGTTTGCTGTGGATATCCGTACGGCGGCTGGTTGTATGGATTCATCGCTTAAACGCACACTGACGTCCAAGATCCCGCGCATCAGGAACAGAAAGCTCATTGCCTTTCTGCTAGCGTATTGATGATCGCGTGAACAGGACACTACTATGCGAGCACGAGCTAAAGCTGAGCAACTGTCTATATTTGGGGGCTGCAAAGGCTGAAGCCGAGCCTCGGGGACGCGGTCTCTACTTGCCCACGTACGACCACTTGGGTCTGATTCTCGATTGTTTGTTTTGGTAGAGACAAAGCTACTTATTCAGCAGGCGTCCGATACTACCCGCTCAGATCAATAACAACTCTCCCCTGTAACTGGCCCTTGTCCATCTTTTCAAACGTCTCGGTCAGTTTACTCATTGGTTCCACCGTGAAGTGCGTCTTGACGATACCCCTATGCGGCAGTGTAAGCAGGTCCGTCAGCAAGGCAGCGGGAGAATTGCAACTCACCTCTTCGCAAAATCCAATGTCTCAATTGCGTCTTTTCGGTTGCCCACTGCACTGCCAACAATCTTCAGCTCCGAGGCAAGCATTGTCGCTGGGTTGGCCGTGGCAATTGGCACCAATGGCCCTTCAGGGACGCCGACGCAGACCAGGACACCTCGGAATTTGAGGAAGGACAACCCTTGGGCGTACGCGGTGTTGTTGGCAGTGCAAACCACGACGCCCGAAGCGCCGCCTCCCGTGATGCCCTTGACGTCGTCCACGAGCTTCTTGGTGCCCTCGTCGTCGCGGCTATATTTGGAGAGGTCGAGGAATGCTTCAGCACCGCACTCCTTGACTAGCTTCTCTTTTTCGCCCATATCGACTCCAATCATGCGGAAACCCATGCCCCGAGAGCCTATCTGAAGGGCAAGATGGCCCAGCCCGCCGCCACCTCCGGGAATAACGACCCAATCACCGGGACGAACTCCCTCTTCGATCAGCTTCTTCAGCGCTGCGTAGACAGTGACACCGCCGCACAGCAGGGGAGCCGCTAAGTCGCTGGGTACACCATCCGGGATGGGAGTGGCATAGTGGGCTGGAGCAATGGCGTATTGTTGGAAGGTTCCGGGATAATAGTATCTAGTACGTCAGGATCAGTGCTCGTCTGGGGCTATGAGGGTCTTGGGGGTGTCAGGCTCCGGTATACACACCCTGAAATCTTGGCTGCGGTGCAGGATGCATCGGCTCCCGCCAGGCAGGGCGGACAATTTCCACACGCATAGGCCAGCCACTTGATGCCCACGCGATCGCCGACTTTCAAGCCAAAGGATTCAACGCCGGTCCCCAGTGCTGCGACGGTACCGACACCCTCGTGGCCGCCGACTTGGCCTTTTTGTGTCGGCGCAGGAAGCCATGCCCACGCATTGCACATAACCCCCATATCCTGTTCGGAGGAAGACGACCACGTGAGAAGTACTGTCGTCTGTCGAGAGAGCTCTGTGAAGCACTTACCGAGTGACAGACTGAGATATATCAGCGCTTCTTTCTCTCCTTTAAAGGCGCCAGCGTAGTGACGGCTTAGGTGCTTACCTCCTGAGTGAGTCAAGTTCACCAACACCTCTCCGACACCAGGCTTGGGTGTCTCCACCTCTTCGATCTTTGTCGAGATGCTGCCGGGGTTATCGTACACCAAGGCCTTGTGCCGGGAAGGAATCTCGACGGAACCCATGTTGAGAGCACACGGAAGCGAATTTCTTACAGAACGAAATGAGAAGGAACTGATCACGCAGGTGTTGTGCAAGAAGAGTCAGCAGAAGAGGACAAAGGTGAACTGCGGTATTGGCACAAGATCAAAGACTCGAGCGGGCGCGTCCGCCGAAGAGGGGTAATGAGCAGCACTTGCGGTCGTGTCATTTAATTATGCTGTGTAGGGCCGACAGAGTCAGGCAGACGACCGAGCAGTGGCGCGGCAATCCCCTAATGTGCAGGTCAGTTGATCGGATGTCAATCTCGACTACCAGCTTCGGGCATGTCGAGTCAGTGGAGTCCTTGACACAGGCATATCCAACTGGGTGCCAACGACGGCAAACACAAACTCCGCAAACCAGAGGACGAGAACCTCGGATTCATGTTGGAGCATCCGAGATGAGGAGAGCGTGCAAGGACCGTGAGCATCGACCCCGCGTTGTGACGACGAGATGCAGCTAGAGTCGGTGGGTATTTCACCGGCAGCATCCGGCACCCAACTGTAGCCGAGCGCAGTGATTGATATCATGAGCAAGTATGTACTAGGAGCCACCGCGATATTGTCATCCACTAACATGATTGTGACCTTCGCAAACTAGGCGCGTGAGCCGAAGACCTACACAAAGCAAAGACAAGAACCCGAACCACATACACTCAATCTTCACCAGATGCTGTGCCATCAACGCCACGGGAAAATCAACTGGACAGGAGACGAATGCCGACCCTTGAAGCTGAGCATCACACATACAAGGCCGCCGCTGCAGATACTGCACTAGGCAGACGACAACCAGCCCGCCCATAGTAGTCGCTTCTTGGATGCCTTTAGCAATAATGTAGTGATGAATGATGTTCGCAACACCCCCGTGGACTCGTTTGCCACCTGACAGGCGGTGCATTCCAGTATCGGCTGTCCCATTATTCCGGCATCAAAGCCCGGAATCGATTGAGGTAGCCGCGTGGAGCACCGTTCTCAACCAGGAGCTCATTGATCCCGCGCATCAATGTTCGCGCCTCCTCCGTCCCAAGGCTCCTAGGCCATTTCTCTTGGACCGTCTCGAGCGCATCGAGAATGAAAGGGGTGGTGCCCCCAATCAGTCCTTGGTATAAGGTCGGGACTGTGTCTGCGCCTGCACTGGCACTTGTACCCTCCCGGCGTCCGCTGCGTCTGACAAAGGGGACGTCGGTAGATCTTCCGCAGACCCTTCTGAATGTATCGAGCAGGATTTTCGCGGCGTTGTACTGACTCCCGGTTCTGATATTGATGTCGGCCTCGACCTCATCGACAATCATCCGGATCCCATCGCATATTTCAAGCACCCGCCCGCGGATCAAATTGACCGACCCCGGAGGGGCGGAATATAACGCATCATAAGTCTCGAACTGTTCTTCGAGGCGCCTTTCCACCTTCTGCTCGAAACTCAGAGCTCGAATAGCAGGTCCATGCATGCGGCAGAGCAATGTCCATCCACCCGGGTCGTGACAGCACCATTGCATCAGACTCGCTTTCAAGTCGTCGTGGATCGTCCATTCGCTGCTGCGTCTATTACCCTGTTCGGCGGTAATCCTCTGTAACGTTTCGTCCGAAAACAATTCAGAAGGGAGGTCTCGAGGCTCGAACGATGCAATGATGTCTCTCACAATAATCTTTCTCTCCTCCAATGTCGTCCTGTCAAATCGCATCTCCTCCTCGACCCTTTGATCAGGGTTATCCTCGGGTAGACAGAGGTTCGAGAACTGCAGAGTGGGTGTAGACATTGTTGGGCATGCCGTCCAAAGACTTGAAGAGTCGGCTCTTTAATAGTCATTCGAGCACAGATCCATGATGTTGGCAGCAGAGTACCGCATAGAGTAGATAGGCGGCCGGGCTGAGGGGGGTCCGGAAGTCGTTAGTAGCTGTCAAACCATTGACTTGCTGATAAGGTAGGCGCACTGCCATCTCCGTACGGTCACGAATGGCAACGAGAGGTGTAGGCAACCGAGCAGCAGCAGTTCGAGGCTTCGCAATGGGTCGCGGTACCCGTGTCCGGTCGGTCCATCCTTCAATTTGTCCACTTCCCACACTCCAAGCCACAAAGAGAAAGTTCAAGGCTTCTTTAGCGTGCCCCCCGCCTTTGCTAGCCAAGTTTTATCGATAAAATATGCATGCAGAGGCATTCCATAGCCGATGGTAATCGACAAGGTGTTCGTTGGAAGCGAGTAGGGTACGGGAGAAGCATTGCTGCTTGATTGACACAGCTATTCCTCCTGTCAAGGCGTCACAGACTGTATGGCCGCACTGTCAGATGTGCGGCATACGCGTTTTGGAGACACCGATAGCGGCGCTTGTGCTCTGTCCATTTCAGCAGAATCGTCGTACTGCCAGTGTTCGAGTTCTCTGTGGCCATGGCTCTTCCAGTCAGACGCGCCCCTTTTCATTGCAGCCGGGTGTTGGCAGGTGATGACGATCACGTGACAGACCACTTGTCCGGCGGCTTCTGTGGCAAATTCATTGGATGCCTACGGGGGCACCAGCAGGCCACTGCGGTCACTAGCGCTCCTGTACTCGCTCAAAGCAGTCGTTGAAGACCCCAAGCGCGGTGAGGGAGGTAGGTCAGGTTGTGGTTGCAGACAGTTTTATCGACCGGGGCGTCGATTCCGAGGCGAACGGCCGCTTGAAAAGGGTCAGCGACCATTCACGAAGCCGTCTTTCGAGATGTCCGGCATCGTCACCACACCAGGGCAGACTCAGGCGGAGAGTGAGGCCTCAAGGTCCAGCTGTTGTGCCAAGGGTACGTAAAGCGACCGCAGGAATGGTGCGTGATACCGTGTCCCGATTGCAGACCTTGATAGACGGGGTCCAGACAATATCAAGTTCCATGAGATCCCATTCCGGAGGCTTCCACACCTTCCTCAGCCGGATTCCCGTGTCAGCGGCATTCCTTGAGCAATCTGTACCCTTCAGAAGTTTCAATTGCGAAGACCCTGTGTCCCTGATGGACTGTAGATTTCTGCATCTGGAAAAATCAGCCGCGACGATCTCATCCGCTTACTCCCGGTGGTGTGCCGCAGTGTTCGAAGGCGATTGCATCGTAGTCCAGCCGCAAAGCTAGGGATTCCTGCATGATCCACTATTTGACCATACAAATCAGCCTCTAGCTTCGGTTCGAGCGAAGAAATGTTGGTGGTTCTTCTTTCCGCTTAGCGCACGACGGTTGAGTAACCTCAGGCTATACGACTGCCCTGAGGTCACTTGGATCTTCGTACATGGCTTGCCCAGAACCAAGTCAAGTGGTTGGCAATTGGCTCGCTAGAGCCTCCGGGAGCTGCGCTGCGTTCCGGGCCTCTGATTCCGCTGCGGCTAGGCAAATGTGTATCGATTTCGCGGAGCTATTGCTCGCCTTTGAAGAGAGCACGCCCCAAAGAATCGTGTGCGTCGGCTCAGTGGCATCCAGGACGACTGACTCCCTTCACAGTGGGTCCGCACCTGGCATCTGTTCTGCCAGCTCCGCATCACAACCTTTCGCTGTATGTGACGTCCAAGCGACCTGCTCCCGATGTGGGAGGGTCGGATGCAATGGTAATGGTGACCTGAGTCATGTTATTGAATGTGAAAGAAAGGCTCTGAACAAAGAGATGACCAAGCATTTGCGTTATGCTTCTCAAGTGCAGAAGAAAGAACTATCACAAGCTACTTCCTTCGGTTAGCAGGGGGATATGTGTAGGCTTGCAAACCTGAGCAAGAGTGGTCCTCGGTCTCCCTGTCATCCTCTGTCGCAAAACGGGCTTGCTTAGCGGTAGTGGTCCTGTTAAGCTACAGGAGAGGCACATGAGTAGAGTTTGACAACGGTCGTGCTGAATGGTTAGGTCAATCCACTCTCTCAACACAATCGCGACCGAATTCCCATAGTAGTTTCGCACCGATGAGTACTTGAATCGCACCACACAGGTATGTCCCAGCGCGGCTCGACAGCAAGGCTGCTTCTCGTGCATGGTTGTCATTACGGTCGCAGATACGATGCAGCCACCGACGGTGATGCCAAGCCCAATATACGAATCACATATGCTTCAGGACCGTTGGGGGCCGGTACGAGGAGTGACTGGGATTGACTCATGTGAGCGGATTGGATTGTGCACGAGCGACTCTTGATAACGATTGTTGGCAAAAGCCTTGCGCGCCGTGCCATACTCCGCGCTCAGTTGGTAAAGAAAGGGTCTAAGCAGCCATGAAGCCGTCGAGGAAACAAAGTTCCAAAACATACTGTACCTCCGTACCTAGCCACGACCTGCACCCTTGAGCACAATTATGTCATAGGATTAGCAGCAGGATTAGGCGTCTTCGAAGCAACGTGTTCGCGATAGCTGCCGATCCAGAGGAGCGACATACACAGTAGTGTGGCAGTCCAGGTGTTCGTTCCCAGATTCGAGGCACGCGGATGCAGTGGGTGAGTGAGAAGCAAGAAAAAGCGGGAGGAACCATGAACTTTGGCTTGCGGCAGCAGCTGCACGGGAGCCACTTCGGCAGCAGCCCGATCGGGGCGCCAATCAGATGCCCGAGGGGGCTCAGGCGACAAGCTATGACGCCTGACGAGGTCGCTAGCGCCTGCCAGCCACAACGATTCTTAGGCGGGTGGGATGCAGTTCTCACTTAAGTCCATCGTGGTCCATCTTGACGGCGGGCCCCGATACCTCGTACTCTTGAGGTGTCGCCCAGCCTCCTCGACGCTGTTATCATTCTTCCTTCATCTGACCGGTTGATTTACAGAATATATCCTTTCGACGTTGAGAATCTCTTCCAGTGGCCTTAATTCTGCCTTGTCCACCATTCACTCACTCTCGGCGAGACCGTGCTCGTGCAACCCCGCACGTATTGGGTTCTGGTGGCCGTCTGGCTGTACAGCGATATCATCTTAGCAGCTCTCCCCGGCACTGGTCATCCCAGACTGTCTCAAGATGCTCGGAGGTCTCCTTTTCTCCTTCTGGAGGATCGTGGAGATCGTGACGTTAATCCCCATCATTGGCATGCTCGTATGTTATCCATTCTGCTACCTGAGTTGATCCTGGACTTTAACTGACTTGCGATACAGGCATGGTTCGTCGATGGCTTCAATGACAACAACCAGCTCACCCCGTCCTTCATCCTCGTGCTCTTCATCGTCTCCATCCTCGCCTGCGCATGGGCCATTGTAACCCTTCTCCGCCTCGGTTCGACACGCCGCTCCGCTCTCTTCGTCTCCTTCATCGACCTCTGTTTCGTTGGCGCATTCATCGCAGCGGTCTACGAGCTTCGAGGCATCAGTGATGCCGATTGTGCCAACTTCTCCACCGGCTCTATCTATGTCAATCTTGGGCCATTCGGATACTACGGCAGAAATAGCGGTTCATCATGGGCCCTACACCTCAACAAAAATTGCGCCATGCTTAAGGCATCATGGGCCTTGGGGATAATAAACACCATCCTATTCTTCTTTACCTTTGTCCTGGCTATCTTCTTGCACCGGCATGAAAGAGTTGTTGTCACCAAAGAGGTGAGACGGTCGAGACACAGTAGCCGCAGAGGCCACTCCCGGTCTGGATCCCGGAGAAGCAGTAGCCGCCGTCGATACTACGTCTAGACGAGATGAGATTGATACAACACTGGCGGGCTCAAGAAGAGGTGGATGATTTGAGGAGCGGAACATAATATAACGAATTTTCTTGTGTCATCACCATTGAGCTCAAGCTTGCTCTGAAGTTGGATATGTCTGTATGTCAGCGATAGCGCGGTGCTCATCCTGAGATACGGTTGGAATATGTGGAAATGAGCTACAGCACCCCCGGCGTGTATAACCTATACACCCCGAACGATGGAGTACCACCAAAACAAGAACCCAAGATATCACGAATCTGCTATCCATGAAGATGCTCTTTTCTCACAATGCACAACCCGTAAACCTCGTACCATATTCGCTCGTCGGGGCCTTGCCAGAAGACTTGATCCACGCATGTCATCATTCTTCGCGCACTGCGGAAATGACGATCTCTCACTGATGTTCTGCGGAGTGATCCAAGAAATAGCGAGCTAGCCATATCATCAAGCTCATCAGTGGATTATCCAAACCCCATACAGAGTCCCGAGTACAGAACCGAGTACGCTTAGCATCTTTCATTCCGCGATTTCCGACTTGACCATATCTCAATCCTCTTTTCAAAGCTGCGGGCACGATGCTACCACGTGTGGAGTTACACCCTACTTCCCTTCTCCGGGACCTGCTCGATAACCTCAGCGTGTCCGACCTCGATGCTCTTGGGGTCGATCGCGACGGGATCAATGTCCTCGTGGTGGACGACCTTCTCTACCGCGACGACGGCCTTATCGGCGAGGGCTTTGTCCTCGAACACTAGCGTACCAAGTTAGCATGGGAGAACGTCAGTGGTGATGAAAAACTCACGGAAAGCCAGCTCCTCCAACGTGCGGCCCGCCGTCTCCGGGAAGAAGAACCACACGAAGCAGATCTCAAACGCCAGCCAGCAGCAATACGTGATCAGCCACTTCCACGAGATGTTCTTCAGCCCGATGGGGTTGACGAAGGTGGTGAAGAAGCCGGCGCACCGGCCGAAGAGCTGGAAGATGGCGATGCCGCGCGACCGCTCGGCGAACGGCCACAGTTCCACCAGGTACGTGTACGTCAGGGCGTTGTAGCCGATGTTGTAGCAGGGTGCGTACAGGAAGATGAAGGCGATGGTGGCGGCACCGGCGGCGGCGTTGGAGCGGTCCGCCGCCGTGGCCGCGAGGGACTGCTGCATCGTGATGGTCCAGCAGATGTAGACGACGAGCAGCGAGCACGTGCAGGTCAGATACATGGTGCGGCGCTTGAAGCGCGTGACCAGCATGGCAGCCGTAAAAGCACAGACGAGCGACCAGCACGAATTGCCCAGGTTGATCTTCTGCTTGAAGATGCTCTCGGTGTGGCCGATCATCGCGAGCAGGTCGCCCAAGTAGTACGAGATGAGCGTGTTGCCGGACCATTGGGTGAAGAGGCCGAGGAAAGAAGAGAGGAAAACGCGGCGACGCATGCCCGCCGTGGAGAAGACGGACAACCACGACTTCCTCGACGCCTCCAGCTCGAGCCGGATCGTGGTTTGCATCTGCGCCATTTCGGCGCGTACAAATTCCGACTCCCGGTCGCCTTCGGCGTGGTACTTCACCAGGATGTCGTAGGCTTCTTCGCTGCGGTCTTTGGTGACGAGCCAACGCGGGCTTTCGGGGATGAAGTAGACGAACACGATCTGCAGGAGGGAGGGCGCCATCTGGAGGAGCGACGGAATCCGCCACCCCCAGTTGCTGGCAATGCTGTTGGTGCCGAAAGTGATGCCCGCGGCGGAAATTTGGCCGATGAAGTAGGAGACGTTGAAGAGTGAGGTCAGCACGGGGCGCTCCTTGGGATAGCCCAGTTCGCCGATCAAGGCAGAGCCAGAGACGATGCACGTGGGAATGCCGAAGCCTAGGATGATTCGCGCGGCAATATACATGCCAACTGGATATAGGACGTGGATCAGCAAAATGACTTCCTTACAGAAAGCTTATCAAAAGATACGCACCATTGCGGGAGAAGCCTTGAACAAGCGCTCCAATGATCATGACGCAGGACCCTCCGAAGATGGAGCCTCTTCGCCCAAGTTTGTCGTTGACAATCGGGATGAAGGGTAACGACAGGATGGCGCCAAGTGAATATGCTGCGGCGATGATGCCTTTGAGTGACCCTTGGGGGTCGCCGAAGTCTGAGGTGCAAATTAGCAGCTCGTTCGGTACACTCTCCTTTGCGAGTTACTATGTACGCACATTCAACCCACGACGGCACAATCTGGAGGGCGTTGATCAATTGGGAGTCAAATCCAGAGGTCAGTTCGATACCCATGCAAGTCGGGAAGAGCATGAGATAGAGGTATCGAAGGTTGGGCTTCTGATACCATGGCACTTTATCCTCCGCGGCAATGCGAGTGAGAATGGGGTCGGAGGCGCCAATCTCATGGGTGGCTTTCTTGAACAGCTTCGTAGTGGTGGCCATTTTGTTGAGCTGTGTGGCTTGATGCTGTCGTTCGTAAGAACAGAGGACTCCTCTCAGCGAAGCATCGGGGTATGCTGGTTCTTATGGGCATTGTCTGAAGAGGGCACCGAAGAACAGCCGCCAAAACGACGTGGTGGAGGCGAATCCGTCCTCGCTTGTCGAGAACTGACATATCACCCGCGACGTGGCATTGGAAGAATCATAGATTTGCTTGGCAGGGTGGGAGGCCTGGGTGGAGCTTGTTCGGCGGAGAAGGAGAATCTGGGGTCATTTTGCGGAGGCGTCAGAGGCGTGGACGTCGATCGTAGGACCACGTCCAATGAACTGGGTTACACTGACAAGCGACACTCTTCGTGAAGGGCCCTCGGGAGAAGGTCGACTGTCAGCCGAAGGAATCTTGACCATAATTAACCTGTGTTTGGTGGCCGAATGATGACTGACTGCATTACCGGCATTGTGGTTTGAAGCCAACCAGGAGCCAGGTGCCAGATGCCGTTCCGGCAAATAGCTGGCTGACACTTTCCTGTCGAAGACAGCAAGCGCGATGGAAGCATTGAGAGATTTAGCCTCAAAGCTCTGGCCAAGCAGGATAAAAGACGTGCCAAGGTACGCCCAGCTTAAGCTCCGTGCTGGAATGGGATAGCGTCGGCAGAAGAGGTTCTCAAGATGCCGTGAATTGTGATCAGGCGAGTTGGCGGCGTGAGGTTGTCTCTCGACCAGATCTGTTTAAAAGCTCGCGGAGTGCCGGCGAGGCCGAGAGAAGACCTCTGAAACATGAGGATCAGTTGTCGGAGGGCGAAAGCCTGCATATGATCCGAGTGTTTAGTAAAGCTACGGATACGGCATAGCCCAGCCTCGTCATTGTGGTGTTGGCCTCATGACAGCGGCGCCCAGCATGACCGATCTCTGCAGGAGATTTTGCTCATTACAGTAAAGGCGAGTTAGTCGTCTCGTCCGGTTGCCGCGGCCTCTATGGCGGTCTCATTGCTGACTGGTGCCATGGCGCGGGTGGTCACTGGCCGCAGGGCACCGCACGCTGAGCAGACGTCGGCAGAATCATTGTCATAATGCGCCTGCGTGCAGTCAATGGTGTTGTTTGTTAGGAACGAAGACCAGAATCTTGAATGACAGAATCGGAGGATCCGAATTGCACGACCCACAGAAGCCAGGGCAGAATGAGAAGTGGTGAGTTCTCGAAAACAGGCACTTGATTACCACTCAAAGTTTGTGGGACGCGAAGAGAGATCGCCGGCGTCCGCAAACACCATTAACGTCCCTACGGCCTGCTGCCAGAAGAAGATGAAGGTCACCAGAATCTTGACAGTGCAGTTATGAGATAACGCGAGGCGCCCGCACCAATAACGTCTCGCCCATTGCTTGTCGGAGATCGCCGAAGCCTTTCGCTTTTCCTCACATCTGCCTTTCGCCTTCCTCACCTCATCCCCCTCTTCCCTGGTACTCATCATCGTTCGTACTCGTACATCGTCTCTACGGATTTGATCGAAAGCTCTCTCTGCCACAGACACTTCGCTGGCTATATTGCCGACCATTCTGTCCATTCCAGGGATCAATGGGTGCGGCACTTTCATCGATATCAGTTCTGAGAGATCGGCGGGTGAGACAGCGATGGCCACCCTGACAAACTTGGACAATCCTGCCCCCTCATCCCGGGAACAACAATGCATGGCAGACATCGACCCCCAAACAGGCTATATCACCAATATAGATGATATACGTGCTGCAGAATATCCACAACTAAAAGATACGACTTACCTCGACCACGCGGGCACCACATTATACACCAAGACGCTCATTGAGAACTACTCGAGAGAGATGACATCTAATTTGTTCGGAAATCCACATTCTGCATCGGGGTCCTCGCAGCTCTCGTCGCGGCGAATTGACGATGCTCGTCTTTCAGTCCTCCGGTTTTTCAATGCCGATCCTGATGAATTCGATGTCGTGTTTGTCGCGAATGCGACCGCCGCAATCAAGATGGTGGGGTATGCTTTTCGAGATCACGAGGCCGGATTCAGCTACTTTTACCATTCTGAGGCGCATACGAGTCTCGTGGGTGTGAGGGAGCTAGCTACTCGAGGCACGACTTGCTTCAGTAGTGACTCTGAAGTCGAAGCCTGGATAGATGGTCTTGAAGGTGGTGGTGATCCCGCCGACAAACTAAGCCCGGTCTTGTTCGCATACCCGGCGCAGTCGAACATGACCGGTCGTCGCCTGCCGTTGGACTGGACTCAAAGAACAAGGTCTCATCGAGAATCTTCCGGGCAGGCTCTATACACGCTCCTCGACGCCGCAGCGCTCGTCTCAACATGCCCACTCGACTTATCTGAACCCTCGACATGCCCCGACTTCACAGCTCTGAGCTTCTACAAGATCTTCGGCTTTCCCGACCTCGGTGCCTTGATCGTGCGAAAATCATCAGGAGATATTCTCCGACGGCGGAAGTACTTCGGTGGAGGAACGGTTGATTCCGTCGCAACGTTTGGCAAAGACACCTGGCATGCAAAGAAATCCGCGCTGCACAGTGCTCTCGAGGATGGAACCGTGGCATTTCACAGTATCGTGGCTTTACAGTCCGCGTTGGACGTGCATAAGAAGATTTACGGAAGTATGGCAAAGATCTCTCGACATGCCAATCACTTGGCATCGATGCTGAGGGAGCAGTTACGCGAGCTGAGACACGCAAACGGGAGCCAGGTTTGCACCATCTACACCGAATCGGCAGCCGAAAGCTCGTCGCAAGGCCCCGTCATCGCTTTCAACCTCAAAGACAGTCGAGGCAAATACATTTCAATCTCGGAAGTTGAGAAATTGGGTGTGGTGAAGGATATTCAGTTTCGGACAGGCGGTTTGTGCAATCCCGGCGGGATCGGATCCCATCTCGGCCTCTCGAGCGAGGAACTGCGCCGGAATTATGACGCCGGACAACGTTGTGGAGGTGAGAACGACATCATCCACGGCAAACCCACAGGTGCCATCCGGTTGAGTTTCGGGGCAATGAGCAGCGTGAAAGACGTTGCCACTTTCCTTGACTTTATCAAAGGATTTTACATTGACTTACATGTACCGCCGCAGGCGCTACAGCAGGCAAGAGTACAACAGTACAATCATCCGACCTGGGAAGGCTTCGTTGTTGAGAGCCTCTTGGTCTTTCCCATCAAAAGTTGCGCAGCCTACAAAATACCCAGTAATGTGGCATGGGAAGTTGGTGGCAAGGGACTCGCATGGGATCGAGAGTGGTGTCTCGTCCACGAAGGGACAGATGTCGCGTTGAGCCAGAAGCGGTTTCCTCGAATGGCGCTTATTCGTCCAGAGATCGATTTGCAAGCACGCCTTCTGAGAGTCTCCTTCGCGCAAGGTGATACAGGAGACCAAAGAAAGCTCGAAATCAGTCTTGACTCGGCGCCCACATGCACGGGGCTCGTCAAGCCATGTGAAGCATCGATCAGCAAACCAGCAAATGTCTGCGGCGAGGATGTTGAAGTGCAAGTCTATACGTCGGCTGATGTGAGTGACTTTTTCACCAAAGCACTGGAAGTTCCATGCACGCTTGCAAGGTTCCCGATAGGAGGGACAGTGAGGCGGGCGAACGTCCGCGTGCCTGGTCAGCACGGAGGAAAACAGGCCACGGAAATAGGCAAATCCATTGCCCTGTCAAACGAAAGCCCGATTCTGCTTGTGTCACGCTCCAGCGTCAACCGACTCAACGAGCAAATCAAACAATCGGGTAGTGGCGGTGGTGGCAAAGCAGTCACGGCCGACTCCTTCCGCGGCAACATCATCATCGCTCAAGAGCTGCAAGGAGGACAAATGGAAAGCCCGTACGTCGAAGATGACTGGGAAGGTCTCCGGATAGGTGAAGACCCGAACAATGTCTTCGAGGTTCTTGGGCCATGCCAGCGATGCCAGATGGTCTGCGTGGACCAGAGCAATGCGCAGCGGAGGCAAGAGCCTTTCACTACGCTAGCCAAGACGAGGCGGAGGGAAGGGCGAGTTTGGTTTGGCATGCACATGTGCTTGAGGTCCGGCGAGGACTTGGACCCGACACGCGATTCCCCATGTTTCCAACGAGCCAGCGTAAAAGTGGGAGATAGGATCACGCCATTAGTAAGGATGGACTGAGGAGGAAGTTGTACGCGCATCTTGTTTCAAGTGAAAGCCGGGCGACTCGGCTGCAACATAGACAATGATCCAAGTGGCAACAGTCTGACAAGAAGATATATGCGATACCTAAACAGGAAGACACATACAGAACCATGATCAGTGGCGTACTCCGGAATGGACTGTGAATGTGTATACTGAGGCATGCAGTGGGCTCACACACTCTGAACACCATTCAACTGTCCTGCTTGCTGTAAGTGAACTTGGCCGCTAGCCTAGTTATCGGTGACTCGGATTCACCCGAGCTTCTGTCAGACTGTCTACTTTTGTGAGGAGTACTTTCTCCCTCGATCCAACGCTGCCGAGATGTCGCACAGGCATCCTTGCTTTTGGAAGGCTGCCGGGTGAACTCGTACCAGTGAGATCAACGCATCTCAGATCTTACCTTTGCCGTTGTCTGAAGGGTTGACCCCTGTTGTGTCCTCTGCAACCAGGATGCAGTCGTGTTTTGCATGGCGAAGTTGCACATCGCAGTTCGTTATTGATCATTGTGAGGCCAACTCTGGGGTCTCGGCCAATTTGCCATAACGAGGAGTAGGTACACAGTAAGGACAAGGCCTCGAGATCCGCCACATTGTGGCAGAATCCATCCCTTCCTCTTTTCAGGCTCTCTCACTCAACGTGAGCGCGCTGCACCTCACGTCATTTTTTTCGCCCTGTCCGTTCTGATCCCGCCGTGACGCCACCTACTGCTGCAACCCCTCCGACTTTGAGGTGGCTTTGACTGAGCAATCAGAGGGCCGCTCACCTACTGGGTGCACAATTCCTTGAAGCCTCCTTCGCCAAACTGACTGCGAATTCCGAGCTCCTTGGGGTTCTAGTCGGCGATTTCGGGATTCAGTGGAGACGGGCAGTTTCGTCCAAGAGGGTTTAGAGCCGGAGGCATGGGCTTTGGTAAGGTCTACCAGCCACTGAGCAAAGGACGCTCAACTGCAACTGTGGGTGGCCAGGGTGGTGCTTTGCGCTACTGTGTAGGGTGCTGTCGCAAACCTTTTTTGAGCCCCACGAGCGAGCGTTACGTATCTCAGGAAAGGCCCTGTACATTATTATTATTGAGGGCGCCTGAAGCGTTACAGCGATTTCGTCTTCGTTCAGCTTTGGACATTCGCTGAATGAACAGTACTCGCGTCACGACAAATCCCGCTGTTTGCACGTTTCCAGCCCACGGTGCGATGAACAGTGTGCTGTCTCTTTGTCAGCCATGGAGGGCGGCGGAATTGCAGCTCGTTCATTTCAACTGTCTCGGAGAGTTCATCGAGCCAGGCAGCGTTCTTGAATCATGTGTCTTGAGGCGACTTGGGACTCCAGTACGAGACACTTTGTACACGATAGTTTCCCAGAAACCTGCTTTTGGAGGCAGTAGCATCGCCATCAACCATCCGAACGGCAATGCAGATCACATCAAGAGGGGCGGGCTCGGGAAATTTGTGAGACTTCGCGTCAGGTGTCAGCCACATTCCCAGCAAGTGAACACTTATCAGCCACTTGCTGGTACCTGGGAGCCTTGTTCCTTCGGGTTTGTTTCAGTGATTAGTGAGACGTGGGGAGGCTCATTAGGGATAAGTGCACGCCACGGAACTTGAAGAATGGAGACTCGTCGCGCTGAGGCCCCTGGCGTGACCCAAAGGGGACGGCGCTTGACGATTCGGGCAAGAGTATGAAGGTTGAACGTGGTAAGGTTCACCCTCTACTGTGTACTGTGTGGAAACCAACAGGGTTTGAGAAGGTCCGTGACGCTGGCCAGCCAGGCGGGTGTTCTGCTCAACGGGCGCTGAGGGGGAGCTGAAAGACAAAAGGTTGACGTAGATTGGTGGGCGACCGCCTGCGCCGAAGCTGCTATTTTACCAGCCCCCTCATGGCGTCACTGTGAGTTGACTCAATCTGGATAAATTCTCAGTGAATGACGGACAAAGTGAGAGTCAAGGGCGGCAGGGACACCGATATGCACTTAAACAAGTGCTCGTGTTTTGACGAAGCAGCCACGTTCAAGTGCAAGCGACCTGTGAGCGTCAAGCTGCATCCTTGTCAGGTGTAAGCGACCTCAGCAAGCCGCACCTACCACCAGCTACGCTCGTACGTACTCGTACACTGTGCGTCAGTGCGCCTGTTCCTGGCAAGCGTGACGGCCAGGCCACTGTCAGTTTGGTGAAGCACTGCCACTTCGCATGGGTCCCCTCATGCCCATCGGGCACCCTTTACACGAATCATCAGTCGCTGCTCACTGCTGATCGAAGAAACTGTTGATCTTTTTCGCGTGCCACATCGAACGGCAAACTCAATCAAAGATCCTGCCGTTAAGCCATTTGCTGAACCACCCTGCGTACGGACCTGTGGTTGAGCGGTTAGCCTTCCATCCAATACTTAGCTGTCCCGGGCTTTTAGCCCCGTGCGAGCGCCACCTCTCGTGCCTCTATTTCTGAGATCGTCGGCCTGCAGCCAGGAACATCTACCACAGTAACCCTAACTTCTTCTCTGGGAGCTCTGATCGCAATAACTGCGTATCACGATTCGTGCGTCGGCGCCTTCCTCCCTCTTTCACGCTGCCTCCTCTCTTCCGGCCTGCCTCTCCATCGTCAAGCCAGCGACGACCCCGAACCCATTCCGAGAGAGATACCCACTAGGGTAGTCGCAGTGCTCTCTTAGTGGCGTAGCACAGACCAAACACTGTGAGCCACTTTCTCCACTCTGTCCGAATACCTCGTCACTCGGTTCACCACAATCGAGGCCCCGTCTCCATCAATTTCTCTCTTCACTCAATTACCATTATCGTTGCTACGAAAAGCAGTCATCAGCCGATTCGGGGGCGTTGCCAGGCTTGAATCGAACAACAACCACGGACGATCTCGTCCATCCGAGGGTCTCGCTGCTCGCATCGCCATTTCATCAGATCAGCGACCAACACAGTCGAGCGAGAATTTCCCGTCATTTCAACTCGGCTATCCTGTGTTGAGATCGCACCCGCCACCATTTACAACCCTCGCCTCGCTTCTACCATCGTTTCGTCTCGCCTGTCTCAGCGCTTCAATACCCTCCCTCGTCCTTCGCGTACACGATTTCAGGAACTTAGACGCAGGATCCATCCTCTCTACAACGCAGTTTTGGAGCACGCATCTGTCGCATTCACCCAGCGCGCATTCCCAACGGTCTCCGCGTCGTCAGACTCGATCTGCTACATATTCGGCCACTCCCGCGCCTCGATTTCCGCTCACTCGTTCGAGTCGTCGCATAGAAACTGCGTCATTCTAAAAGCTTCAGCCTTGGCCTGAGGAACTGCTCTGCGACTCACAATACACAACGAAAGCCTAGAAGATTCTCTGTTGCGCAGACGCTCATTGCTGCATAACATGCTGCGCATCACTGTATCCCAATAAAATAAGAAGCTAGGAGAGGAGAGACCCGAGCAGGAGCTGTGATCAGCGGTCTGCCTTCAAAACAAACTGCCTTGCATTGTGGTGAGGCTGAAGTCAGCGCCCTTCGCGTTCAGCACACTACTTTTCAGCTTGGGCCCCATCCTACTCGACCCATGCTACTGCAGCAGGTATGCCTTCCTCTACTCTATGTAACCATGTTGCAAACCCATCTACCACATCCTTGTCCGTCACAATCAGTCATGGTTTTTTTTCCCGACCGCGCGCACCCTCTAGACGCATTGGGGTCGCGCCGTTCGCGTTCGTGGGCCTACAACTGACTCCTCCAGCAGGGCACAAGTCACCCAAACTACACCAGAAATTGTTGATGGCTGAGTTCAGTCCCGAACCTCAGACATCCCCAGCGGATTCCAGTCCGGCCTCCCCAACATTCATTAAACCGACAAGCTCAGTACAGGAATCATCCAAAGTCAGGGCCCGGGAAGACTTCGAGGAGTCCTCGCGACCTGGAAAGAGACCGAGACTAGAGAGCCCATTGATGACGGCTGCTGCCGCCCTTGCTGAAGGACAACAGAAGTCGTTTCGAACAACTCCTCCACCTTCCACTGGGACAAGTCCTAACCCTACACAGCAAGCCCTGAGTGCCCTGATGGGCGCGAGTTCAAACATTACGAGCAAGGCTGAGCTACACTCGGGTGCTCCCTTCAACCCGGCAACCACTATCAGTGAGCCGCTGGCCGTAGTTGCGGAGAATGTCCAGCAGCCGTCAGCAAGCGCCGCTGAAACGTCCGGAACCGGCGATAATCATGCATTAACCAGTCCAACCAGCATCTCCAGTATCGGGACCGTAGGATCTCTCGAAGGCGTGGCGGGAGTGTCGGGGATGACCACCACTGTAGGCAGTCCACTTCCGCTCGAGGAAACGGTCCGTCAGGTCGTGAATGCCGCCGAGGCAGGCTCTACCTCACCAACTGATGTTGCAAAAACAGGGGCGCTGTCATACCCGACTCCGTTCTTGCAAGCAACACAATCCGAGGGCGGTAGACGAGGAATGAGCTTGCCTCATTCCGGCACACGACAAGGTACAAAATCTCCCTCCAGCAAAAAGCACAGATGCCCCTATTGCGCCACCGAGTTCACTCGTCATCACAATCTGAAGAGCCATCTGTTAACGCATAGCCAAGAAAAACCCTACGTCTGCTCGACCTGCTCATCACGATTCCGCCGGCTACATGATCTCAAGCGGCACACCAAGCTTCATACCGGTGAACGACCTCACATCTGCCCGAAATGCGGCCGCAAGTTCGCTCGCGGCGATGCGTTGGCTCGTCACAATAAAGGTCCCGGCGGATGTCCTGGGCGCAGAGCGAGCATGGGTAGTTATGGTGGTGATGAAGAAGGCGAAGGTGACGAGTCTATGGAGGGTATCATGTATGACGAGCCACCCAACATGGACGATGAAGAAGGCAACGAGAGGCGGCCCACACCTTCGATTCGTCGTCAGGCACCGTCAGGAGACGACACTGTTGATGAATCCGAGGCCGCGGCCCGGATTCCAAGCACGTACCCTCCGATTCAAGGGCGTCCTCCAGGCGGCATAGCCGCTGGCTATTTCACACCTCGGTCCGGGTACAGTCAATCAAGTGCGGGACCCAGTAATGCTCCGGTAGCGGCAGGTGCAGCCGGAACCTTCGCATCTATGACTGCTTCCTCCACCAGTTCGCGGCCCTCGGCGGCAGGCTCCGTCTTTGCTCAGAATCCAATGACCGAAAGTCCGAAACCGCTGTCACCTGGCCAGGCACAGCGACCGGGTGCCGTCGCCGGCGATGGGCACAATCGATCACCAAGTACGACGTTCTATCCACAGCCACATCCTCGGAGTACTGGTTCTGGATCGTCCTTGAGTGTGCCTCCCGGTGCACCGCAATTGCCTCCTCCTCATGCGCCTCATGCGCTGAACCCTCCAGATCCCAGGTATACCTTGCCCAGTCAAGGTGGCCCAGCTCATCCTCCTACCCAGCCTAGTGGGCCACCTACTCACATGAGTGGTAGCGGGCCTCTGTCTTCGCATAGCAACAGTTTGTCGAGTCACGGTCATTCTGGCCATGGAAGTGGTGAACCGTCAAATCCCATGTTTGCCCAATCTGACAGGATCTGGGCATACGTGACCACCCTGGAACAGAGGCTCAATAGCATGCAGGAGGAGATCAATTCTTTGAAACATCAGCTTGCCAGTGCTACTCAACACCAGCAGCAGCAAAGGATATAGGCTACCCAACGCCACAAAGAGCAATTCAGCAACAACGAACATGAGATGTCGAGTATGAGACTGAGCACGAACACGGAGATTTTACGCATGATACAGAGATCTCTGAGCAGTAACAGAAGCGCGATGTCGAGCAACAACGAACATGAGATGTCGACTACGACGCCGAGCACCTAAGCAACAACGATTTTCGCTCGCTATCACAACGAAGAAAAGTGCATACGATTACAGGCCAGGTGTGGGTTGAAAGCAAAAACGGAGAACGCAAGGAAAAGTATTGATATGGTATTTCAGCCGGGCGTGTTCGTTTCTCCCATTCTGCTTAGGGCATTGCTATAGATACCCCCATATTACATGCTTCCCACTATTGTTCAATGTTTATTCCACGGGGCCACTGCGGAGTTACCAGACAGGTTTTGTGCAGGTGGTGTCAGGCGCCGTGGGATAATGAAGGCAGGGATTTGACAGGTGAAGGTGACTGAGATGATGTGATGGACCGTGATGGGCCGGACGAGCGAGTCGGCGCTGTGATTTCATCTTTTGCTTCATCCAATGTGTATATGTACAACAAGAGCTACTTCTACCGTGAGCGGGAAGCGGGTACCGGACACCGGGTCACTAAGGGAAATTGCATTCGTACGGAGCACTTGTTCTGTCAATGGCAGGCAAGTCGGCGGACGGCCGGTCAAAACGGTGGCTAGCTGTGTAGAAATAAGGAACACTGCCCGGAAACCATCCATCCAACCCTTGCTTCAACGACAGCAGCCCAGGTGTGACGCTCTCCCTGTGTCTGTCCAATGTGATATCAATTCTTCCACATGGCTCCCTCTGTTCTCCTCTACAGCAGGATTCAAACACGCATGCCGTGTTCTTGAAGCCTGGTTATAGCCTTCTCGCCGCGTCCGTCCAAACGCACCACGGGGAGTCGGCCCAGCCCAGGCGAGGCAGGATCTAACCTACGCATCCACATCCACGTCCGTCGAATTACTCAGCGCCTCAAACCTGCGGTAATTCTCCTCATACTGCTCAATCTTGTTCATCACGGCCTTGTACGCATCACTCCCGATGACGACCCTCAAGGGCGGGTTCGGCATGACGGCCAGCTCGTACATTGCCCTTGCGCCCTTTTTAGGGTCCCCCGCCTGCGTGCCGTGGCGGGCGGTCATTTGCTTCTCTGCGTCGAGGTGGTCGTACGCCGGATGGCGCGTTGCGAAGGTCATACTGCGGCCGGCCCAGTCGGTTCTGCGAGCGAGCCACGTTAGTACTGCGCTGTACAGGTACCAGTAGCCCTAAGCTCAAACGTAAACATATGACTGCTACGCTACGCTCCATTACACTCCGCAGCACACGTACCTGAACCCACCAGGCTCGACCAACGTGAATTTGATCCCCCACTCGGGCTTGACCTCGTGGCTCAGACTCTCCGTGAACCCCTCGACCGCCCACTTTGTCGCGCAGTAGGCACTGAACAAGGGAACGCCCCTCTGGCCACCAATACTCGTGACCTGCTGGATCAGGCCGCCCGAGGGGGTCTGTTTGTCACGCAACGTCTCCAGCGCCTCGCGCGTGACATCTAGCAAACCGAAGAAGTTGATTTCGAATTGCTGCCGGATCTGGGCGTCCGTGTACTCCTCAAACGCGCCGGCGAGGCCGTACCCGGCGTTATTGACCACCACGTCGATGCGGTGGAATTTGTGCAGCGTCTCGGCAAAGGCCGATTTGATGGATTCTTTGTCTGTGACATCGAGGCGGAGGGGTAGGTAGTTGTCCCCTGTGGTGTTTTTGAAGGTGAGTTGGGATGGGTCGCGCGCCGTGGCGGCGACGATGTCCCCTCTGTTGATGACCTCTTGGGCGTAGTCGCGGCCGAAGCCGGTCGAGGTGCCGGTTATGAGGAAGACTCGGGGCATTGTTGCCTGAGAAGCGCTTGTCCAGCCGGTTCCTCGTACAGAGTACTCTACCACCTCGAGAGAAGGTGAAAGTCGGAAAGAAGGATGCTCGCTTGTCGATGGTCGAGCCTTGGATTTTGACTGCGGAAAGATGGAATGTAAGGCTGCTGTTCAGCTGGAGGTCGAACGAGGTCTACCGTTGATTTACCTAGGTACTTGAGATGTCACAGAGGCTTGCGTGTCTTCTCTTATCCCCCGGAGTGTCGGAGTACGTACTCTGCTAGTAATGACTACGAACTCACAAGAGAGGCGTCCGGTCTGAATTCTTTGCCGGCCGAGAAAATACTTAATTACCTTACCTTGTTTATCTATTAAAATCTAGACGCCGAGCTGCTGAAAGCTTCAGCTGAGCACGCTGTTCTGCGAGGCTTTGTATCAACGTCATCAAGAACGTCGACCGCGTTGGTTACCGGCGGGCCGAAGATGATGGTTTTCGGCGGCAGCCCACGAATTTAGCGACTCGAATGTGTGGTACGGAGTATGTACTGTACAGTAGCCTCGGGGCCCCAACCGGGTTCCTTTCGGGCTGCATTGGGGGCACGATTGCGTGGGCGCGGCCTGATTGGATAATCGCAATTCATAGCAGACGTACGGAGTATGCATCGTTCTTGAGTGATCGAGCGGAACGGTCAAGGAGGATGTCAAAGACGACAGATCAAGACCAACCAAGACCAAGGACAACCTCTTCACCACGGGCTCAAGTGAGCACTGTATACCCAGCACTCGTACGAAGTCATCCCTGCAACTGGCGCCCCCCGCGGCAACTGCGAGGACACACAACGCCCTGTGCTAATTAATGAACGCCTTGTTTCGCCGGCCAAGTTTCATCGGTGGTCTTGGCCACGTTGGATTCGACAGTACGAGGCGTCGCTGACGGCGGCTGCACACGAGGCAAGCTGAAGGACACCGACATCCGGACAGCACCTCGCATTGCATATGAAATGATGAGAGTTGTTTCAACAGTTCTTGGTGCTCAGTTGCTCAGCCTTTCAACCTAACGTCCTGCTTCGAGGCGCCTAAACCACGTAAGACTCACCGAGCAACACATTTCGGGCTGAAAAGAAGGACCACCAGCAGAGAATTAAGTCAAGGGTTGAAGTACGCAGCGCACCGCTTGCGTCGAGCTGCGTCGCATAAAGAGCTTCGCTTCTCTTGTCCCTCTACTGCTGGCGAGCCATTTACTCCGCGTGGCCAGGTTGCTCAGCCTTGCTCAACTCTTTCAACGACGCGCATGCTCAACGGGCGAAACGGCCAGCCGACGCACTGATTCAGGTCAACGGAAGCTTCTCTAATTTGATATCAAGCCTTTCGAGCCTCGAGCATACACGTCGACAACATAACCCGCGTGCCTAACAGTGCCGCCCTGACTTTTCTCTTACGCGCCACACACTCTCATTCAGCAACGCCCGCCATGATGTGGCACAATACACAAGACCTCCATCGCCAACAGAGCCCTCCCAATGCGTACCACCACCAGCGAAACACCATGAGTGACCGCATGTCGGTATCGTCCGGGACCACCGGCGTGGCCAGTAACCCGCCCAGTCATCTTCCATACCAGAACTACAATTACAACACCGACTCAAACCCGGGTACCGCTGCTCACACTGTCCACCAACAACACCAACAACAGCCACAAAACTACTACAACCCACCCACATACTTCTACCCCTCAAGCCACATCCACAACCAACCGCTTTTGGCGCCCCATCCTCTATCCCACCATCCGCACATGCCCACGCCATACATGTCTTCCCCAGCACCACCACCACCTGTCCAGACATCTCCCTCTCTGACAGCCACCCTCCTCGCCTCCTCGTCGCACCAACTCACCCTCGCAACAGAGCACCCATTCCTCCGCCTCGCGGGCCAAGGCCAGCTCCCCGTGGCCACCCTCTCGCGCTGGCTGTCCCAAGACCGCCTCTACGCGCAATCCTACATCGGCTTCATCGGGAGCCTCATCGCCCGCGTCGACCTCCCTAACACTTACGTGGCCGACAAATCGACCTCCCTCCGCTGGCGGCTCGTGCAGTGCCTGACCAGCGCGCTGCAGAACATCCATACGGAGCTGGCCTTTTTCGCGACCACAGCGGCCACGTACGGCTTGGACTTGGAGGCCCCCTCGCGTGGCCACATGTTTGCCCCCGACCCCGCCACGAAGCAGTACATGGACCTGTTCCGCGCGTTCTGGACGGATCCCAGCATGAGTCTCCTCGAGGGCATGGTCGTCCTGTGGGCCACGGAGACGGTATACCTGCGTGCGTGGACGTACGCGCGGTCGTTTTCGAACGAGGTCACGAGTTCAAGTGGTCTGAGGCAGCAGCAGAGGATCGAATTGGAGGACGGGGAGCGGGAGCGGGAGATGGCCCGAAAGTCCAAGGCCTTTTCAGCCTTTTCCTCCTCCCTCTCCGACGGCGTCATGTCCGAGCTGGAAGGCAGTGAGGTTGCCACAAACACGGCGTTGAGCGGGACGACGACGGGCGTTGCGAATCAGAGCGACGCTGCCGACGACCACCAGCGCCACGGTCCCGCTCACTCGACGGATCTCGACGGCGGGGCTCTACGCGACGCCTTCATCCCCAATTGGACGAGTCGCGAGTTTGAGGGCTTTGTGGCGGAGATTGCAGAGTTGACGGACCTATTAGCCGAACGGGAGGACGCTGTCAACAGAAAGTTGGACGTCTACAAGGCTGTGTGGAGGCATGTGCTTGATGTGGAGAGGCGGTTTTGGCCGGATGTCGGTGTCGGTGTCGGTGGCGGGGTGGCGGATTGATTGATTCTACACGACCTGATGGACGGGTTACGAAAAGGACGTGGTACGCTGGGCATGCATGGTATATTACAGTAGACCGCAGAAGGCACACAGACGCAGACGCAGACGAAGACACAGTGCCCAGAAGGGGAGGCCGCTTGCGATGGTATGCGAACGATACCGAACATCTCACGGGGCCCATTCGGGACGAGGGAAGTCCTGTGGAAAATTGAAAATTAATGACGGGCGCTGAACGAGGATCCAATATTCTGAGACGCTTATAGGGCGCAGAGACGCATCACTCTTGCGGTGGGGTTGACTCTCATGCTCTCCGGACCGGTTCCTTGGGATCACATCTATCGGCTAGTCTTCTCGAAGTGCATGGAGGACTGGGTATTCGCGTAGGATGGATAAAAAAAGACGGTGCCGACGCGAACGTACCGAGACGGTGCGTTGACCCTCAATGAATGTTGTTGCAGAAGAAATGGGCAAAGCTGGTGTATGTATGCGTAACGCCGTTCTGGGTAATTGAATGTAATTGTATTACACTGCAGTATGCTCTTCGGGTCCGGCCCGGTCTGGTATGAGCTCAGGTGTTTCATGTGCAAGGCCCCCCCTTGCGTCCACAAATCCAGGCTGATTCGTGCTCTTTCCCCCGCAATCCTGGAGTGCCGATGTAAAATCACCTGGAATGGTGGGATGGTCGGACTGCTCCTGCTCCACAAGTCAATTCCGATGACATTCTGGTGTCTGGAAATCCACGCCGTCGGAAAAAGGTCGCAAGGCCTTGATTCGAGACAGAGTCTGCTCTCTTCCTCTACCTCCTTCTACCCTTCCTTTCCTTCTCGACAATGTGCTCCTGCTGCGGACAATTCCATTAACCGTGCTCTCTCCAAACCAGGCCGCCGGTATAAGGTCGCGGGTGTCCTGGTTCGAGACTCGAGTCTGTCTTCTTCGTTCACCTTCGTCCACCCTTTCTTTCCTTTTCAAAAAATGTCCTCGTGTCGTGAACGACTTCGACAACTGTGCTCTAGCGAGAGGGAGACACCCGCATGTATCTCTTGTATAGGTCTGAACTCAATTCATTGGCATCTGACGCTAGTCTGGCTGTGTCTCCTCGCCGCAGACTTGGACAGTTTGATTACACATCCACAATGCCATGCCATGCCATGCATCTTGTACAGGTGTTAACTCATATAAGTACCCGTTGAGGGTATTTATAAAGGGTATTTATACAGGGACAAGGCGGCATCGATTCGTTGAGCACTCCCTTTCGGGCACATACAATGTCATGTCTTTCTGCCTTGCTCCGAGGTGTGCTGCTCTGCTTGCGTGAGGACGGACTTTTCAGACCGTAGAAATCCGCCTGCTCTTAGGTCGTCGCCCGTCACACTTGGCATTAGATCCCCGATGCTGCTTTGCGCCAAGCCTGATCTTTGGCGTGAGCTGGTTTGCTTCCATTTTTCGGGTCACCAGCTGCAAGTGCCTCATCCGTCTCGATTGCGTGTCTGCTTGCTTGCTCGTGTTCAAGCCAGCCTTTGGTCGTTATTCGCGTCCGATCCCACCAAACATTTCAGCTGCTTCCGGTCCAGCATGTAGATGCCCCCTTCGCAGTCTTTGGCGCGAGATTGCTGAACCGGTTGCTATGTTGTCGTCATCGTTTTCGAAGACGCGGGATCTCAGCTTGCAGAACTCGCTTCATAGATTGCCCAGGAGGCCGAGCAATATCCGAGGTCAGCAGATGCTACCGGCAGTGCATGACAGTGTAGCTTTGCGAGGCACTCAAACACTTTGATCATATGTTCACAGAATTTATCCTCGTATGACCCTTGCCGAACCCTCGAGAGGGCCGGACATTGTCCGAGTTCCACAGTCCCATGACGGCCCCGGTGTCGGTGACCCACTCTCTGGTGGCATGGACCGCAGCTTTCGCCATGCCAGTATTCTTCCGCTTGTGGCCTTTCTGGAACCCCCCACCTTGTCTGTCACCCGTGGCGTACTCGGAACCCATACTCGGCAGGACGTTCTCACCCGCGCTCAGACTGACGAACAGCGCAAATGGCACGAGCCAGACGCACAGGCCAAAGTAGGATGCAATCTCGGTGAAGGTGGGTTGATCATACACGGGTGTCGAGTACCAATCTCTTCGACTGCTCGGTGGGGCTCCTCGGAAGCCTCCTCCTCTATTGGTGGTGTCGCTGAAGTGTCTGAACCATAGCCAGTGGTTGAGAATGACCAGTGCGCAACTGGAGAGGAAGAAAGGATCCGAGAGCTTGACGATCGGGAAGTGTCGGAGATTCGTCGCGTAGACGGCGTGACTCCCTACTCCCAGCAAGATCAGATGCCAGGGGAAGCCATCGACCAGCCAGAGGAGTAACTGCGTGGTGACGACGGCGTAGATGAGTCGCTTCAGCAATTTCGCGCTGAAGACGGAGTGTTCTTCGACGAGTTCGGAGAGGTAGTAAAGGCCCGACGCGATTGAGAGGGTCAGGAATGCGAAGCCTAACACGAGGCCAGCGTAGCCGAGGAGGGGCAGAATCCACATGGTGGTCGTGTACGATTCTATAATGTGGACAGAGGAGTCGGTGGCTACGACGAACTGAACGGACCGAACGAGGACATGACCTTGGGCAGGAAGTGAGGTCGGGGTGAGCGCTGAACAGCGTGTCACGTACGCGTGATGGGGGCCGAGGGGAGACTGAGCACTGAGATGCGATTGAAAATTGAGTCCGTGGTGACGTCGATTGAGCGTTGCAAGGGTGAGAGGGTGAGATGCTTGGCATGTTCGGAGACGCACAGGGCGCGAACGCGAAGTTCAATTAAGTTTTGTTAGCAACATTGGCCTAGAGCCGCATCATGGCACCCACTTCCGGGTGGATTCTGTTACAAATAGCATTCGACGGGGAACCGCCGCAGTCGTGAGGTTATTTCATCGACAAGCGTCCACGGGAACAAGCCTCATGAGGGTCAAGATTGACTCGGAATGTAGCACAGTACAGATGTGATGGACATGTGGTCTGACCAGCATCTCGAGCTTGCCATCGACAAGAGCCACCCATCCTCTAGCTTTATGTGCAGTACTCCGTAGTGTACATCTGTGTATCGCCTTCTCCTTCGGCAGCATCTACCAGTCACCCAACGCCTTCATATCCTCGTGTCATGGCGTACATCTACCGGCCCCCACTGCTGCGGCTGCTCCAGTCGCGATTGTCCGTCGTCTGATCTTCGTACTCGACTCGGTAATCGATCGAGTGCATGATAACTCCGTCTGTAAGGCCTTTGACGCTATCCGACGTGCTGTCGGGTTGTCGGCCGCCAGTACCGCGCGAGCGATTCCTTGCAGTGTTGTCTCCGAGGACTTCGGCATCGTTGGGGTCATGGCGGCTTCGGACGGTTGAGGTGATCTCTGCCTTGCTGCTAGAGGACAAGCCCAGTTTTGTGGCAATTTTGCTCCCCATGCCGCTACCCATCGCATATGTGTTGCTATTTCCTAGGCCAGTCTTGCCACTGGAGTGCTCCAATTCAAAAGGCTCAGAAATGGTGATAGCACTGAGACCGGCCGCCCAGTCAGCGAGGAAACGTTTGATCGAGGGAATGCACGCCGTAACGATGGACAGGTTCAAAGCGCAGGAAGTCCAAACAGAGGGTATGACTGCGTGCCAGGCCCGATCCTGGGGGTTCGAATGGTAGAAGTCGTCATACGCAGCGATCGTGACTGCAGTGAAGATGGGTGTGCTGGAGACAAGCGGGTCAGATGTTGTAGGAGAGTAAGTTGGGGGCACTCACATAAGTCTGATTCCGAACAGCAGAACCACCACCCAGCGCTTAGCCGTTGCGACCTGCACTGACCGCATCATGAACGCAGGCAGAAGAACGATCCCCACGTCGGTTGCAATATCGATAGCCCTCAGCGCCACTTGCATTGCGTACTGGTCGATGCAAGTCTCTGGACCTGAGCCCGGCCCAAGTACCCAGCGATGGGGCGCAGAGCACTGAAACCCCAGTACAAAGACGCCGGCTACAGCCCAGACAGCAATGAGGCCCAGCATTGCATAACAAGCTAACATCACAAATCGTAGAGGTTTGATCGCGATGACGAGAAGAGTCACAGCTGCTTTGGCGCTGGCTAGTGCTAGAATGAGAAGAATGTTGGAGGCGAAAAACAGCTGAAACATATCAGAACCCGCTGTCGGGATGGGTGCAAAACCGCGCCTACCTTGCTCAACGTGGCAATCTGTGAATCCTGAAGTTCCTCAACATGTCGTCCCAGGCCATGGTCCGTGGCAATTGCTAAAGTGATTGATTGACCAAATGCAAAGACCTGCACAGATATTAGTTAGAGGTAAGTCAAAATCAAAACTTCGGATCCAAGCATACCATCGCTACTATAATGGCGGCATCGTTCAAGCCAAAGCTGCGGGTAGTTGCGAACCTGGTCCAGAGCTTGACGACGACAGTCAACGTAGAGACGATGAGGAGTGTGACTGCAGTGGCCAACGCGATGGGACCTCGATTGGTGGCTGTGATATCCTGAAGCGGTGGAAGGAGTGGTTCGTAAATGCCACCCTCACTATTCGACATATTGAGAGTATTGGATGGGCGAATGGTCGTGTATTTCGTCGCCGAGAGTTTTGTTTATGGAGCGGTCGACACCAACAAAAGTGATGATATGTACGGAGTATATCTATGCAGATCACTCCAGTATCACGATGGATTTTTGGGTAGCCTGCCCAGGAACCACGTTGTCGTGTCGGCCTTCCTGGTCGGCCGGGGGCTGGACACTTCGACGGGGTACCAAAACGTGCTGAGGACATGCACTGGGACATGCACTGGCCGTGGAATGCATACAGTAGCGAAATCTATCCCCTGGCGGGTGTCAGGAACGTGGCATGATTATGCAGAAGAGAACGCCAGACCGCAATCGGGATTCCTTTGTTTCTCCTGGTGCGGCGCCCTTGACTCACTTACTAGACCTCGCTTCCAACCTCACTCTGGTTCCGACCTCGCGCTGTGGTGGCTCCCAGGCAAGGTAGCTTCGCTTTGACCCTTCTCAGCTCTCCACAACTTCAATGAGCAAGGCTTCAGTGCCTGGAGATTGTACTGTGACATTAGCCGAAGCCTCCCGCACTGCTTGATTGGGTTCCCTGTTATTGGGCTCGGTGCTTCGTGTTGATGCAGGAACGCCGAACCGAAGCGATTTCAGACACGGAAAAGGTGGTTTGGCGTCGATGTCCAGCCTGGTTGTTGGCTCGCAGCCTCTCAGAATCCGGAAAAGCCATTCGTCCGCGCCAAGGGTCTTGTGGTGGCGCGCAATCTGTCCGTGCAGAGTGATGCATCGTGCTGAGCTTTTCCTGTCTGGACATCTGGAGCAGCTGTTGATGCGAAATTGTCCACCAGTGGCATCGGGCCGGGATATTCCATTACCGCAAGGGCACTTGGCCCAGACCCGCTGTCTCCTCAAGGGGATGCAACACGTCGAAACGAGGCTCGGACGTGCCTGCTCGTGCTGGTCGTCGATCCTGCTCAATAGGCTTCCTTGCTGCTGATCTCTTTGTTCAAGAAAGCAAGAAAGGGTCACAACGATACAACTCGCGAGGTCGGAGTCTGATTCGAGGGCTGTCTTACGAGTACTACGTAAGTACAGCAAGGCCCACACCAGATATTGAGAATGCAGATGGCCCAGGCCTGTCGCCCAGTGTTCCAGGATTCAAAGGAAGCACCTCCCGGTCGATAGCACTGCGCTAGCGGGAAAAGGCGGCCCTTTGACAAAGGCTTGGGGAAAGATCAGAGGGGTGTTGATCCACCAGGGACGAACAAGAAGGTATTGCTTCGCTTGCCAATGGCGGCTTGGTAAAAGCTAAGGTCACATCTGCAAAGAGGCATGTGGCTCAGCAGGACACTCGGCGCTCCTGCCATCATTGACCGTCAGCCCATGTTTTTGACCATCAGGTCAGGATCACTCGATTTGATGCGGCCGGTCAAGATTTGACCATTGGGTCTGTCAATGGAATGCAGCGAAGGGCACACGGTCGATTCTAGGTTCGGCAAAACTGAAGGACACTGATTCTGTTTCAATTCTCCATGGTGCATTTGACGCTAACCTATGGCGGAAATGGATCAGTGGTCGCGGAACTGACTTGCGCGTCCGGTTGTGGCCGCTAAGTCACCTAGCGGCCCGCAGCGCGCTAACTCTATAGGTAGCACTACTGCCAATCGACTGCTTCCGCGTCCACCAATAGCGGCAGTTGGCTGCTACTATATCCTGGGCACCACAGCAGACCCTGTCGTCTCTTATCATGCAACCACCAGAAAGGAATCACACGCAGGTCGGGGTACTGCTGCTTTGGCTTTAGGACAGCTTGGGCTTGGCCCGACGTCTCGCGCAGCATCTAGCTCAAGCCATCCCGTGTGCTCGAGATCGGCTGGCGGTCGTTCCGTCTCAGTGTAACAGTTCACGCTGGTGGGGGACTTTGTTGCCTGGCTCGATTGGGGGGGCGTAGCAGAGACCAGAAGACCGTGGTACGCAGTTCTGTGTCCTTGGTAGATCGGTGTCAGGGGCGTACAGGGCTCCTTCCTCACCGTCAAATGCTCTCCTCCGGGCATGGTTACCCATTGGCGGGATTTCCCCATACCTCCACTACTACTCTGACTGGGCAAAGCTGCGTGGCTATCGTAGCGAGGGCGCTACTGTGTATACGGATTACCGATCGAGGCATTCGTTTTCACCCTGCTGGCGCTCTTATCAACCTCGATGTGTCTCGAACATTTGGAGCATCGACGTTCCTCAGCGCGCCTTGCTTGGCCTGCCTTGGATTAGACCAGGTTTCGGCACGTTGGCCACGTTTTCTCAGGGGGACTTCGGCAAGCATAACCTGCATCTGGAGTCTTGTCGTTCCTTCTTCTTTTCTTCTCACCCCTCCTCTTCGTCTCTTTGCAATCCAGGTGTTTGCGCCCGAATCGCTGCCCAAGATGGAATCTCACGAGATGCTGCCCGTCAAGACTGCCCAAGTCAATATTGAAGATGAGAAAGGCCACTATGCGACCCAGTATCCTGGCCATAGGACAGATGAAACCAGAAACACTTCGACACGAGTCCGAGTACGTACCCTGGGGAGAAGTCACGACGGAACACTGACCCCGTCGCAGAGACTTTTCAGCTTTGCCCAGATCTTCTTCTTCGCGCTCAGTTACATGTCATCGTGGGAGGCCATTGCATCGTGCGTCAAATCCTCTATTGTCACTGTCAGCAGAAGCTAATCGCACTCAGAAACATCGCATTCTTCTTCTGGAATGGTGGTCCTCGCGCTCTTTCGTTCGGCTATTTTATCGTCATCACAGGCGTTATGTGCCAGGTAGCATCCATGGCCGAGATGGCTTCGGTACAACCCATTGCAGGTGCACAGTACCACTGGACTCATTACCTGGCGCCGCCCGCGCACCGGAGATTCATTACATGGATGCAGGGTTGGATCACATGGTTCTCCTGGATCTCGCTGTTGGCTGGCGTGGCCAACATTGCTGCGCTGATGATCCAAGCTCTGGTCATCGCAAGCTACCCAACTTACGTTCCCCATGGGTGGCATGTGACCCTGATCATCTACGCCTTGCTCATTGTGCAGGGCTTGATGAACCAGTTTGCCTTCTGGACGATTCCCTGGATTGAAATGTTGTCCGGGCTGCTCCACATCATCATGTGGATTGTTTTCGTCTCAGTCCTGGTCACGCTGGCCCCCCGACACAGTGCGGATTTTGTCTTCTTGGAGAAGTCGGCCCTTTCCGGATGGACCAATGAGTACGTCTCCTTCAACTTGGGAATGCTCACGGCCACCTGGGGATTTGTCGGTAAGTGATTTCGCGATCCACTTCGGCCAACATGCTCTGACCTGGAGACACAGGATTCGACGGGGCTGTCCACATGTCTGAAGAAGTACGAAAGGCGCGACATGCAGTGCCCAGAGCCATGTTCTGGAGCATCGTCATGAACGGTGCCCTTGCGTATGGCATGGTGCTTGTCATTCTGTTTTGCGCTGGAAATGTCGAGGACCTCCTATCTTCGGGATACCCGCTCCTTTTGATCTGCATCAATGCAACCCAGTCTGTCAAGGCCGGTTCGGCCATGGTCGGTCTGTCGATGATTGTCACTCTGGCCTGCGTCTTGGGCAGCATTGCATCCGCTTCGCGACTGACCTGGGCCTGGTCTCGTGACGGAGCGTTGCCTTCATACTTTGCCAAAATCGACCCGAAGCACCGCATTCCAGTGCGATCAGTCTGGTTACCGGTGTTCATCGTCATGCTGTTGGCTCTGCTCAACATCGGCAGCAGTATTGCATTCAACGTCATTGTTGCTCTGTCAACCCTCGGCTTGTACCAGTCTTACATGATGGCCATTGCCTGCATGTTGTGGGCTCGATGGGACAAGCGAGTCGAGCCCTCTGGTTGGTCCCTCGGTCGGTTCGGCGTATACATCAACATCTTTGCGGTCGTGTACTCGATGTACATCATGGTCTTCCTCTGCTTCCCGTCCTTCCTGCCGGTGACCGCTGCAGGCATGAACTATGCGCTCCCTATCAACGCGTTTGTCCAGCTGGTTGCGTTGGCGCTCTGGTTCTTTTGGGCCAAGAACAACTGGAAGGGCCTCAACAAGACCGTCATTGACGCTGTGGTGGCTGATTCGGACAGGAACACGAAGGATTAAGAGCCAGGAAACACTATCACAACCGTAAATCTGGAGAAACTCAGCCTTGTATCCTGCTCCAGCACACTCCCTCTTTTGACAACTACCTTCCCCCACTTTTGGTAGTCTCACAGGCAAAAGTCGGGTTCGGCGTACAATAGGCGGACAACTTGCTTCTGCGTGTCAGCATAGAACGAAGATATTGTACATGAAAGAGAGGCTTCAGCCTACACGAAAGACCACTTGCGGGCTGTCCAAATACTGCGGCCACAAAATACAAGTCGTGTGCCAGGTCATTGCTACTGGGACGATGATATCGGTCCCAAGGGTTGAAGGGGGCCGAACTTCGCGTAGACACTAATAATGAGCGAAGGCTGGATGTAATTAACGGAGTAAAGTTAATCCGACCCAGTCTTTGATCCCACTTCATCATCTCGTGTGGGGTGTGTGAACAATTCTGGTCTGCTCCACAAAAATTTATTCCCCGGCGTGTGCCTCCCTTCACGTGTGAACTGCGCAAAATGTACGCTCAATAACACCCATTTGTGTGCCGCTGGCACTGTTTTAGAGCTGTCCAACCTGACGTCTTGGTATTCAGCATAACGGTCCACCATGTCGCGCCCTGAGGACCTCCTCCCTCCGGATCTATACTACGATGACACCGCCTCGGCCAAATACACGACCTCTTCGCGCATCCAGGCCATTCAATCCTCCATGACGCACCGGGCGCTTGATCTACTCGACCTGCCCTCTCCATCGCTTGTCCTCGACATTGGCTGCGGCTCGGGTCTGTCGGGCGAAATCCTCTCCGAAGAAGGCCACATCTGGGTGGGCATGGACATTGCGCCGTCGATGCTGGACATTGCGCTCCAAAGAGAAGACGTCGACGGCGATTTGTTCCTGGCGGACATGGGCCAGGGGATACCCTTTCGGGCCGGCAGCTTCGACGCAGCCGTGTCGATCAGTGCGGTGCAATGGCTGTGTAATGCCGAGAGCAGCGGCGTGAGCCCCGAGGGCCGACTGCGCAGGTTCTTCGACGGCCTGTACGCGGCGCTGAAGAGAGGGGGACGGGCAGTGTTGCAGTTCTACCCGAAGAACGACGCCCAGCGGAATATGATTTCGCAAGCTGCTGTGCGGGCGGGGTTCGGGGCGGGCATACTCGAAGATGATGGCGGGACGAAGAACGTCAAGACCTATTTGGTCTTGAGCGTCGGTGGAGGGGATATCACTGAGCGGGTGAGAGACATGGAGGGCGTGGATGTCGAGGATGGACGCCGGATCAGGGACGCCAAGGTGGCGATGAAGGGCAAGGGCTCTGCTGGTGATGTGAAGGGAAGTAAGGCCTGGGTGTTGCGGAAGAAGGAGAAGATGAGGGGTAAGGGCAAGGCAGTCAAGATGGATTCCAAGTACACGGGCCGCAAGAGGGGGCCGAAGTTTTGAAAGGACGATACCCATGACTGAAACGATGAGATGAAATGAGACGAGAGCATGAGGATATGTGTTGCCTGTCACCTGGTGAACGGAGAGCACGTTCTGCCCTCAAGATTGAGACATCGGGCGACACTTGAACAGCCAAGGGCAGTGCTGGAGAGCTGTGTCACCAGTAACAGCGCTACATCCAACTTCAGCGTTCGAGAGCGAGGAACGCTACGGCAAGGGTCGACTTACGCCACACAGAAGTGCAGCCTGTCCTGAGGGCAAAGCTTGTGTGCTTGCTCGATGCTCTGACGTTGGTAACGTCGGACCAGATCGGACAAGGAGAAGAGAGTGGAAAGTCATTGCAACAGCATTCATTACACTGCACTTTGTTGCATCGCATTGCAGTCCGGGATGATCCGCCCGCTGAGAAGCTCGCTATTCGAGTAGGCGAGCAAGCACTTGCAGTTCGCGCCTCCAGAACACCCTCCTCTTCAGCAAGTCAAGCACCCTCATCATCGAGCAATCCAACACACCCGCCTTGAGTACTGTGTGTGTATGTACGTGTCCTATCCCGTCATCCACCAATGTCGGTTGTTATTCGTGGTTGCGTCAGCCCCGTTATTCCACGGCTACTCGCTCAGGTCACCCATTGATCACAACCCTACCAGTCCGCCGTCTTGCACTGTGGATACGCTCATTCATTCTGGGTCTTGCTCGGCCTGCAATGCCTGATCTTCACCATCACGATCGCCACCAGCAGAAGCAGAAAGACTGGTCTTGGTCTTCTTGCTCGGTGTCTCTTCGCCATTGGTGGCCGTGTCTTTCTTGGCAGGAGACTTTCTCTTCTTGGTCGGAGTGGTTGTGGCTGTGGTTTCGGTCTTGGTTTCAAGGGTGGCTCCTCCCGAACCGCCGGGATTATCATTCAAGTCGACGATCTGGTCGTTCACAAAGGCGTAGCCCAGGCTTTTGACCGTGTTGCGGAATTTCTGCTGTCTATCGAGGAAGGGTGGTGGTCAGCATAATTCACGGACAGTAACAACGTTATACGTGATAGATAAAGACAGGGAGAGTGAGAGAGGGGGAGGGACAGAGACACAGCTCATCAAGGCAGGGTCATTTCGTTCAGCTCAACTCAACTCACGCGTTATCTGCCCTCGAGATACCCTCTTCGGCGGCGACGGCCTTCCAATCCGGCTTGGCCATCTCGGTGTGCTTCAGCACGCGCATCACGAAGGCGATCTTCTCTGCGCCCTTGTCTTCTGTTGTTGCCGTCACCATGATGACTGGCTGGGAGTGTGATGGCAGTGAGACGTTGGAACTTTAACTGGACTTCGATTGAGAGAGTGCAATGAGTTGCGTGCGAGTGTGCGAAAGAGAGGGAGTAATACTGAAGTAAGGATGAAAGAAACTTAAGATGAGCAAATGGGTGAAGCAGAATCCAATTGTAACGGCTGTCATCACAGTTTCAGCTCATGAAGCGCCTAGGTAGGTGTCCGGTGTTGGCGGTGTGTGTGTCCAAGCCAACATCTATCGGTCTGATAGATACAGTGTTCTCCATTCTTCCTTCAGTCTCGTCGTTCTCTGCTCGCCGTGTTCTCTCATCTGCGTCCGTGCACATATGTGTATGTGTGGGCGTGTGCTAGCCTCAAAATAGGTCCACTCGGCCTCCTTGCCGCCACCATTTCATGAGACGTACACAGCTAGGCGTAGACTTGCTCTTCCTAATCTGCAGCCTCGTCCTTGATCTCGTCCTTTCCACGACGCTTCACATCGCCAACAGGCTGGCTTGCCTTCTTCTCCCTCTTCTTGATACCCGGCTCCGCCTCCTCGCTCGCGTCCTTCTTATCCTTAGTAGGCGATTTTCGCTTCCTCCCCTGCGAAGTCGCAGATGGAGACGGGGCCCGAGTAGCATTCCCAGCGTGATCTTCGTGTTCGTCCTCACCCGGATCCACGATCTGGTTATTCACGAGCTTGAACCCCGCCGCCTCGACGATCTGGCGGAACTTGCGCTGCCTGGTTACACAAAATTAGCCAAGCCAGGTCAGACCCATTCGAAGGAAGCGAGCAGCAAAAGCCAGTGGCTGTTCCGGTACGACTTACGCGTTGCTGGGTTTGCTGATGCCTGCTTCTACGGTGATGAGCTTCCAGTCGGGATTCATCTCCGTGTTCTTTAGGACGATCATCATGTAGGCTGTTTGGTCGGCGTTCAAGCCTGGGTCCGGCATTGTGATTGATGACTTCTGCGTAGGTAGTCGATGATACGAGAAACGGCTTCTGCGGAGTTGATGATTCCGGAACCGACTTCTGCTTTGTTAATGGTTCGAGAAAGAGGCGATCAACAGATGATCCGAAGTGTGAAGTGCTTCAAGGCGGGAGAGGGAGAAAGTGGTTGTGAGTGGTGGGTGAATTTAGGATAAGACCGGGTGCGAGGCGAGCGTGGAAGAGATGTGGAAATGCTGAAGCCACGACGGGCAGAGGCACAACAAGTTTAAAGCAATGTTCAAGGTTCAGGGTTCAGGATTGTGCTTTCCAACGATCAGGCCAACGTCCATTGGCATCCGTGTCTCCTCAGCTCATCTCCAGCAGCACTGTGCTTTGAAATTCATTCGAGAGTCAAGATTCGTGAGTGTGACATGCACAACTCCAGGCCAGGCCCTGTATTGGTGAAAGCATGCTTTGATACCCAAGAGCGAGAGCGCTTTCGATTCCTCGTCACTCCTTTCCAACTCAAGACATCGATCACGTCGCTGATCATTTAGCTCAGGCCTCTTCACCCTCAGCCTCCTGCTTGACTTCCTCCTGCGTGCTGTCGCTAGCATCTTGATTGACCTTGGTCTTCTTGCTGGTAGGCTCTGCCGGAGTTTCAGTTTGCTTGCTTGACTCGTCCTTGGCTGCCTTTTCTTTCTTGGTAGGGGACTTTCTCTTCTTAGTCGGCGTTGTTGTCGCGCTCTTTGCAAAGCCGTCCTCGGTGCCATCCAACTCGACAATCTGGCTACCATTCACGAGCTTGTATCCTGCTGCTTGGGCGATTTTGCGGAGCTTGGCTTGACTGCGGGTTTTGGCGCGTAGTGGTCAGTCGTGCGTCGGGAAAACAGCAGATGAGGGAAAACAGCAGATGAGG